>NW_019154163.1:5386273-5399667 GCF_002288905.1 Enhydra lutris kenyoni | reverse complement strand
GGGGTGGGAGGTTGGGGGAACCAGGTGGTGGGTATTGGAGAGGGCACAGATTGCATGGGGCACTGGGTGTGGTGCAAAAATAATGAATACTGTTATGCTGAAAAAAAAAAAACATTAAATATCCTTTTTGCATATTCAACCACCCTCCAGAAGTGAATACACTTGAAATGCGCACCATTTGGACAGAACAGCAAGTAATTTTTATTTGAAAAATAACTTTTCAAAAATTCTCCAGAATTTCAACAATCAACCTCTAAAGCTCAAATTACTACTCAACTACCTAAGTTTGTCCTATTCTAGTAAAAAAAAGAGAATCCTCTATGTCATCACCTCATTTTGATTCACCTTAATATGGAAACTACATAAATACAAAATAGACCTACTCATGCAAATAGTTTCCACGTGGCATGGTTGAATGCTAAAATAAGCAAAGTTGAATTTTAAAGCAAATACAGCATGTTCTAGTAGAAAAGAGATTTACCCCTCCAGTTTGGTTAATACAAACAGCAGTTAAAAATGCCCAAATCAATTACGTGTACACACATGCAAATTGTAGGCTACCGCATGTGGGTATGAGTAAGCAGAAAGGGAAAAACAGGTGTTCGGATAAGGCCTGAATTTATAATCAGCTCTATACTTTGTCTATTCATCCCTTCACTACCATCTTGCACTCTCTCATCAATAGCCTCTTTTTAGGGATGATAGCCATTCATCATGCTTTTAGTTGCTTGGACAAGTTGTTTTCTCCAATGATTACTTTTTCTTACTGAGGTTCTTTATATCCAGATACACGTAACAATTGATAATTTCCATAGGCTTTTGTTACAGGGTACCTTTTTTAAAAGGTTTTATTTAGTTATTTGAGAGAGAGATAACGAGAGCATAAGCAGGGGTGGGAAAGTGGGAGGAGGAGGCTCCCTGCTGAGCAGAGAGCCCAATGTGCAACTCGGTCCCAGGACCCTGAGATCATGACCTGAGCCGAAGGCAGATGATTAACTGACTGAGGCATACAGGCACCATGTTACAGGGTACTTTTGAATAATGGTTGAGACTTGTTTTTGGAATGGTTTGTTTTGTATCATGGTCCATACGTATTTTCTTTGAATGAGCTTTCTATCTTACAATATACGACCAATGTCTTTGTGTGCTGTTCTCAGTTATTGAGAGCTGTGATGGGGCACCTGGGTGGCTCAGTTGGGTAAGCGTCTGCTTTCAGCTCAGGTCATGATCCCAGCGTCCTGGGATCGAGTCCTGCACTGGGCTCCCTACTCATCAGGGAATCTGCTTCTCCATCTGCCCCTTCCCCTGCTCACGCAGGCACTCTCTCTTGCAAAATTAAAAAAATCTTAAAAAAAAAAAGAGTTGTGATGCACTGCCATACGTATTGTTTCATTCTATTTATTGATTCCTTATTTTTTAAAGATTTTATTTATTTGAGAGAGAGAAAGAGCAGGGGGAAGGGACAGAGGGAGAAAGAGAAGAGA
This sequence comes from Enhydra lutris kenyoni, assembly GCF_002288905.1. Lineage (NCBI taxonomy): Eukaryota > Metazoa > Chordata > Mammalia > Carnivora > Mustelidae > Enhydra > Enhydra lutris. Next base: position 5,398,183 of record NW_019154163.1, on the reverse strand, counting down.
ACCTTAGGCAGACTCCGTGGTGAGCATGGAGCCTAATGCAGGGCTTGATGCCATGATCCTGAAATCACGACCTCAGCTAAAATCAAGAGTTGGACCTTAACTGACTGAGCCTCCCAGGCGCCCCTTAATCGATTCTTTAAACTTTTTCCGACACTGCCTACTATATGCCAGGTACTACTAGTTGCTGGAATTAAAAAGCTGGACAAAATATAGACCCTTCCTTGGATAAATTTACAATCTAGTGGGGGATATAAGTGACGAAATAAATAATAAATACCTAATCACTATTAAATATTACTATGGGAGAAATGAATAGAAACTAGAGGAAGTAGTACTCTATAACATACAAGAACTAAAAGAACTAGTAGAATTAAAGTACATTATATATGATGAAGGCAAAGACATTTGCATAAAATGAGGCATAATTCCAAAATTGTGGGAAAATGTTTCAATTATGTACTTTATTATTGTTCAAACTAATTTAAACAATGACCTAAAATTTCTTTGCCTATTGAATTAGCAGTTTATTTTTTTTTAAATATTTTATTTATTTATTTGAAACAGAGAGAGATCCCAAGTAGGCAGAGAGGCAGGCATAGAGATAGAGGAGAAAGCAGGCTCCCCGCTGAGCAGAGAGCCCGATGCGGGCCTCGATCCCAGGACCCTGAGATCATGACCTGAGCAGCCGAAGGCAGAGGCTTAACCCACTGAGCCACCCAGGCACCCCTATTCTTCTATTGTTGAATGTTGTAATGAATGTTTACTTGGATATAAAAATAATTTGGTGGGACGCTTCGGTGGCTCAGCTGATTAATCATCTCCCGTCAGCTCAGGTCATGATCCCATGGTCCTGGAATTGAGTCCCACATCAGGCTCCTTGTTCAGTGAGGAACCTGCTTCTCCCTCTGCCTGCAGCTCCCGCTGCTTGTGCTCTCTCTTTCTCTCTCTAACACACAAATAAACAAATGCATAAATCTTTAAAAAAAAATAGGCATATCTCCAGATTCCCAAAGGTAAGATTTGAAACGGAGTGTACAAATCTATTTTCCTTGGTGTTCTGTCCAAACTGGTTTCCAAAAAAGTTTTGCTAAATAAAGGGAAGAAGGATTGCTGTCAGAATATGTGTACTGATAGCTCTGGCACGTCCTAACTATCATTATATATTCTCATTTTTAAACTGCTAATTCAGGGCGCCTGGGTGGCTCAGTGGGTTAAGCCTCTGCCTTCGGCTCAGGTCATGATCTCAGGGTCCTGGGATCGAGTCCCACATCAGGCTCTCTGCTAGGCAGGGAGCCTGCTTCCTCCTCTCTCTCTCTCTCTCTCTCTACTTGTGATCTCTCTCTCTGTCAAATAAATACAATCTTTAAAAAAAAAGAATGTAAGAGACTATGCAAAAATAAACCTAGATTTTAATATTAGGGTTTTATTTTTTTTAAGACTTTATTTATTTGAGAGAGAGAGCACAAGCATGAGGAGTAGCAGGCAGAGGGAGAGGGAGAAGCAGGCTCCCCACAGAGCAGGGGGATCCTGATGTGGGGCTGGGAACCCTGGGATCATGATCAGTTGCTTAACCAACTGAACTACCCAGGCACCCAATATTAGGGTGTTAGATCATGAATGAAAATTATCTAATCCACTGTTTTATTTAATTTAGATATATTTGAAGTATAATTCCATTTGTGTAAAATTAAACAATAAGTAAAACTAATCCATACTGTTAGTAGTCAGGATAGTAGTTACTTTTGGGTAGGAAGGTAACAATCAGGAAGGGGTGATGAGGGGAATGCTTTGGGGTATGAGTAGTTTTATTTCATCAACTGGGTGCTGATTACACAGTTGTGTTCACTTTGTGAAAATTTATCAAACTGTACACTGCACTTATGAACTGTGAACATTTCTGCATGAATATAGTAATTTACATAAAATTTACATACATGTAATTTCTTTAAAGATTCTATTTATTTATTTGACAGACAGAGAGATCACAAGTAGGCAGAGAGGCAGGCAGAGAGAGAGGAGGAAGCAGACTCCCCTCTGATGTGGGGCTCGATCCCAGGACCCTGGGATCATGATCTGAGCTGAAGGCAGAGGCACCCCTAAAATGTAATTTTAAAAGTTGCTTAGTGGATCAGGCAACTCATATAGTTTGCTTTATTAATCATGTAGTAAGTTTTACAATATCAAAATAATGATAAATATGTGGATATTTTCTAAACTTATAACTACTAGTTAGTAGTCTTTTATTCTACTAGTTCTTATCAACATGGTGAATTTTGAGTTTTGAGTTTTTAGGCTTTGTGGCCACTAAAAAAATAAGGGATTGTCAGTCTTCCATAAAGTTTCCTACCTCTAGGGACGCCTGGGTGGCTCAGTTGGTTGGACGACTGCCTTCGGCTCAGGTCATGATCCTGGAGTCCCGGGATCGAGTCCCACATCAGGCTCCCAGCTCCATGGGGAGTCTGCTTCTCTCTCTGACCTTCTCCTCGCTCATGCTCTCTCTCACTGTCTCTCTCTCAAATAAATAAATAAAATCTTAAAAAAAAAAAAAGTTTCCTACCTCTAAAAAAGTTAAATAGCTTTATTCATTGTCTCACACGTAGTGAGACACAGCATTTAAGGCACTGTCTTATAACCTGTAAACCTCTGTTTATCCCAATACTATAGGCTCCTTAGACAAATCATGCATTCACAGTGACTAGCAAAAATAACTGCTCAGAAAGTATCACCCAAACCTTCCTGACCATTACCAAAAAATTAAAAACAAAATAAGGGAAAAAAAAATCACCCTGAAAAAATATTCCCATTTTGTATCTGATTAACCAAATTTATAAGAAATGCTGTACTTCCAAAAACAGACTATTGGGAAATAGCTTCTGAACAGAAGAAAAAAAGCTTCTGAGGCAACCTACGAGGGTGGCGGGATGGCTCAGTCAGTTAAGCATCCAACTCTCGATTTCTGCTCAGGTTATGACCTCAAGATGGTGGGATCAAGTCCCACATGAGGCTCTGCACTCAGCAGGGAGTCTTTCTCTTTCTCTCTCTCTCTCCCCCACCCTTCCTCTCACTCATGCTTTCTCTCTAAAAATGAATAAAATAAATCTTTTTTTTTTAAAGGGCAACTTATGGAATGGGAGAAGATACTTGCAAATGACTTATCTGATAAAGGGTTAGTATCCAAAATATATAAATAACTTACAAAACACAACACCCCCCAAAAAACCCCCAAATAATCCAGTTAAAAAATGGGCAGAAGTTATGAATAGACATTTCTCCAAAGAAGACATACAGATGGCCCGCAGACACATGAAAAGATGCTCAACATCACTCATCATCAGAGAAATGCATATTAATACTACAATGAGGTATCAACTCACACCAGTCAGAATGGCTAACATTAACAACACAGGAAAAAACAGGTATTGGTGAGAATGGGGAGTAAAGGGAACCCTCCTACACTGTTGGTGGGAATGCAAACTGGCTCAGCCACTCTGGAAAACAGTATGGAGGTTCCTCAAAAAGTTAATTCATTGTCTATGATGTAGCAATTGCACTATAGGTATTTATCCAAAGGATACAAAAATATTTATTCGAAGGGATACATGTACCCCCATGTTTATAGCAGCATCAACAATAGCCAAATTATAGAAAGAGCCCAAAAGTTCCCTGACTAATGAATGAATAAAGAAGTAGTATCTATGATGGAATATTATTCTGCCATAAAAAAAGAATGAAACCTTGACATTTGCAATGACGTGGATGGAGCTAGAGAATATTATGCCAAGCAAAATAAGTCAGTCAGAGAAAGACAAATACCATATGGTTTCACTCATGTATAGAATTTAAGAAACAAAAGAAACAAAAATGGGGTGGAGAGGTAAACCAAGAAACAGACTCTTAACTACAGAGAACAAACTGATGGTTACCAGAGGGGAGGTGGGTGAGGGAGATAGGTGAAATAGGTGATGGGGATTAAGCAGGGTACTTGTGATGAGCACTGGGTGTTGTATGTAGGTGTTGAATCAGTGAATTCTAGACCTGAAACTAAATTTACACTCTATGTTAACTAATTGGAATCTAAATTAAAACTTGGAAAGGAAAAACTTGCTATATTTCTTTCTTTTTTAAAAGATTTTATTTATGTATTTGAGAGAGAGCACAGAGGGAGAGTGAGAGGGAGAATCAGGCTCCCCACTGAGGAAGGAGCCAATGTGGGGCTCAATCCCAGGACCCTGAGATCATGACCTGAACGGAAGGCAGCTGCTTAACCTGCTGAGTCACCCAGGAGGCACAAAATGACATATTTCAATAGGTTTGCAATCTGCTCCAAATGTATCTGAAGCCTTAAGTTATGTTTAACCTTTAGGCAGAAGGAAAAAGTAAGAATATTCCAATTTCTTAAATGTCTTATATAATTATATTTTAAAAGTTAGGACAAAGCTTAGGAGAGAAGAATTTTGGCAGTCCTACAGTGTTAAGGAGACCATGATTAAGGTTCAGGTTCCACCAGAAAGAATGACAAGATTCATTCACCAGGCTCTCAGTTGAAAGTCATGGATGGAGAGGATGGAGAAAATGGGAGAAAAACAATACTGAAGATATAGTAGCCAAACATTTTCCAAAATGAGTAAGGGTACTAACCCACAGACTTAGGAAGATCTGCAATTCAGAAAACAGGAACAACAGAAATAAAACATTAGGAGAAAAGTCTTAAAATCCATCAGAGAAAAAGACATACTGCCTTCAAAGAACAATAATAAGAATTAAATCTGATTTTTCTCAGAAACTATGGAAGTAAAAGACAATGAGATAACATTTCCAAAGTGCTTAAAGAAATCTAGAAATCTATACCTGGTAAAATATCCTTAAAAAATAATAAATAATAAAAGCTTTTTTTTAAAAAATTAGGACAAAGCTAGAAGACCGACAAAACACAAATCACTTTATATTTTGTAACTATATCTGCCCTTTTGCTACACTGTTCAATTTCAAAATACCATTAATTGAGACCATTTCAAGACACTGGAAAGTTTCCAAGGTATAATAAATTTGTTAATAGATCAAACCATAAATGAGAATTTCCAACCTAAATTTTGAAATAATTTGAAACAGGAGAAAGACAAATTTGTATGATCTCTCTTATATGTGGAATCTAAAAATAAATTTTACACACACACACACACGCGCACACACACACACACACACTTACAGATACAGAGAACAGATTGGTGGTTGTCAGAGTAGGGCAGTAAGGGGTAGAAGTGGGTGAACTTTTTTTTAGTTTAAATAAATTGAGTAAGTCGGGGCGCCTGGGTGGCTCAGTGGGTTAAAGCCTCTGCCTTCAGCTCAGGTCATGATCCCAGTGTCCTGGGATAGAGCCCCACGTCGGGCTCTCTGCTCAGCAGGGAGCCTGCTTCCCTTCCTCTCTCTCTGCCTACTTGTGATCTCTCTCTGTCAAATAAATAAGTAAAATTTATTTCTTTTTTATTAAAGATTTTATTTATTTGATAGATCACAAGTAGGTAGAGAGGCAGGCAGAGAGAGAGAGAAGGGAGGAAGCAGGCTCCCCACTGAGCAGAGAGCCTGACATGGGGCTCGATCCCAGGACCCTTGGGATCATGACTTGAGCCAAAGACAGAGGCTTTAACCCACTGAGCCACCCAGGGGCCCCTAAAATAAGTAAAATTTAAATAAATTGAATAAGAAATAAATTTTAGGATTTGAAAGAACATATGGTTGGATATTTTTTTTCTTTTTTTTTAAATATTTTATTTATTTATTTGACAGACAGAGATCACAAGTAGGCAGAGAGGCAGGCAGAAAGAGAGAGGAGGAAGCAGGCTCCCTGCTGAGCAGAGAGCCCGATGCGGGGCTCAATTCCAGGACCCTGAAATCATGACCTGAGCCGAAGGCAGAGGCTTTAACCCACTGAGCCACCCAGGTGCCCCGACGGTTGGATATTTTTCTTGCAATATTCTTTCTTACCGCTGGGAATAGGTATTTATTATTAGATTAATTTTTTAGCTCATCATTCCATACCTGAATAGATGAACTCTCCTGGCTCTGAGCTGGATTTTAAGCAGTAAATCTGTTTTCCATATTATACATGAACACTGTTTTGAGAAAGCATCATTTTCTCAAATGTCTTTCAATTAAACCAAAAGCTCATTTTTTTTCAGATTGTTTTCCTTAAAGTATCTCTATTAAATCATCAATATAGTAAAATAAAATGGGAAACACACACACAAAGATTTACTAAGGAAGATATTTCCAGGGTTTTTTATTTTTTTCTTTATATGTACTTGTATTTTCTAAATTTCCTTTAATTAACTTGTATAGCTTTTATCATCAGAAAAAGCATTTTAAGGGATTAAATTACGCATATTGATTGTAATCACCTTCAAATTTCTTAGCCAATTCTTAAATAGTACAATCCAATTTCAATAGAGTTAAGTGTTGAACTAGTTGACCTCTAAGTTATTTAGATGATGAGATGAGAAGGCAAGGCAAATGACTTTACCATCAAACCACTGCAGAGATTCTCTAACAGCCTGGGCTACAACTGATTGCAATATGTCAATGTCAGGACCCCTTGGCTGAGCAGCACAACTCCAGAAACATTACATTTGTTTACCTTATTGACTTATTCTACAGAATCACTGCTTATATATTTGGGGCGGGGAGATAAACTGTGTTGAATAAGGCTATGAAGTTCAGACTCTTACCTATCTGAGTCACTGTTAACTATCCTTGCAGCTTACAGAGGCATCAATTTTCAGATTTGAGAAAATAACAACCTGCTCTGCCATTCAAGAGAATGGGAAAACACATAAAAAGCAGCCACAGAGTTCACAGGAAAAAAAAATATGCCTTCGACTCGAGTTGTGATCTCTGGGTCCTGGGATTGAGCTTCGCATCGGACTTCTGGTTCAGCAGGGAGTCTGCTTCTCCCTCTACCTCCCAATCCCCTCCCACCACCCCCCGCCCCCATGCTTGTGCTCTCTCTCAAATGAATAAATAAAATCTTGAACAACAACAACAACAACCAAAATAACCTGTCTTTGAGAAACTACTGTTTTCTTACTCAATGAAGAGGAAGATGTCTTAAATTGTAGACTGATTCAAATTATATCACTAGGAAGGAAACAATCCATTCTTGCCTGGAAGATATGTCATTCAACACATAAGTACAATTTCTAAGTAGCCTCGATTTACAACTAAAGTACAGAGCTTCAAATAAAGAGTTTGTGAAGACAAAATCCCACATTAATCTGAATTCTGTAGAGTTTACAGGAGACAGAACCCTGTGTCCACTTCACAGTCCAAACCTGATGCTGATTCCTTTTCACTTAGTCTGGTTTTGCTTTAAGTTTATCAAAACATTGCTTCATTTACATTTCACCTAAGCTTCACCCTTCCTCCAAATTTTATAATAACTCTATCTTTCCTTAGGTAAGATGTCCCATGGTTCTTCTAGTGTGCAGTCTCCCTTGTAGCAATGATCAATAAACCTGTCTTTAGGGCGCCTAGGTGGCTCAGTGGGTTAAAGCCTCTGCCTTCAGCTCAGGTCATGATCTCAGGGTCCTGGAATCAAGCCCCGCATCGCGCTCTCTGCTCAGCAGGGAGCCTGCTTCCCCCTCTCTCTCTGCCTGCCTCTCTGCCTACTTGTGACCTCTCTCTGTCAAATAAAGAAATAAAATCTTTACAAAAAATAAGCCTGTCTTTATTAGACTGAAGGTTTGTCTCTGGTGGTGTTTAGCTGATTGGACTAAGATAAATCACATAGAAATAGGATTCCAAAGATATTAAAACTTGCATTAATAAGAGAGCAGCCTCAAGCAAACACTATAAAGAAAATATGAGAATGTGACAAAATAGATAAACTAAAATGCAGCATCAAGGACTTATTACAAAAAGAGGATACTAAACAGAAGAACAATGTGTGTTTCAGCTACAAACTGGGCTTGGCTGCTTCCATGGATGTAATTCTGGGGGGAGGAAAAAAGACAAAATTAAATATTTAAATATACATTAACTTTTGATATTCTAATCCTAAAATTGGCTATTTTTGAGCCCTATGAAATTATTAGTGCACCTGATTTACATAAGCATTGAGTCTGTGGCATTCGTCAGTAAGAAACTGGAAAAAAATAAACACTATTTCTGTGTTATTTATTATTCATTTGTCTTTTCATTGTATTATGTTCTCAACAACAGAATATATGAGAAACATAGTACTTCAGTGTACAAGACCATGAGGTACAATAATGTAAACTCCATGAAGGCAAAGATTGTTCTTGTTTACCACTGCATCTAATAATACTTAGCACAGTGCCTAGAAACAGTAGATGCTCAAGTACTTGTGCATTTCAACTAACTGTTTATTTGAAAGCTGACTTTGATTCTTAGCCTCTTAGAGTCAAAAGAACTCACCAAATGTGATAAGGATAAGGAATTTTCCACTTTTAAAAGCACATTTCATTAACTGAAGCTCATCATCCAAGAGAGATTGAAAACCCAATTCCTTCACACCTTGGCAATGGTGTCACAAAATAATAATTATTATCTATATATGTATATAGATAATAATTATCAATAACTAATAATAATTAATAATTATTAAGGTTAACTTTGGTGTATAATGGAAAGAAATTCTGAACTTCCCTTACCACGTGTCCTGTGTGCGGATTCTTATGAGCATATGGTGGTCCTCTTATATGGTTCCACATTTGACCAGATGTCATAGCAAGCACAAAACACTAGGAAACAAAAAATAAGGAAATACTTATATAACATGGTGCAGCTGCTCCTATACTGATCAGACTAACAGGATGATGAAAAGCATGTCTGCTCAAGTAATACAGGAACCAAATTTTTTTCAGATGAGTAATTTTTGAATAAGGCTTGCATTTCACAAGAATCACTAATACTTACACTGAAAGGAAAACCCTATTTTAAAATTATATATAACCTGACAGATGTTTAAAAATTGAAAACTGAAGAGCCTTTTAGAAGAATATTTTCAAAAGAACTGCATATTTTCTTAGGGGTGACATCCTATCGTTGAGATTGGATAAAAAAGGAGTACAAGTTCCCACAAACTCTGGCCATGCTAATAAGATAATGAAGGAAACAAAATGATTTTAAGGCATGAATAAATAAAATCCCCCTCACAGGTAAGAAATAAAAAACAAAATTCTACTTAACAATACAATATTGTATTCAAACAATTTTTTTAAAGTTTTGAGATGGTTTATTTTCTGAGGTTGTTACCCTTCTAGGTTTACTACATTTAAAGTATTTAAAAATCATTTTTTCTACTTATCTAAGTACAGAATTATCATAGTTCTTTAAATAATTCATTATCCCCTAAGTAGTTTACTGTCTAAGTATTTGAAACACTTGTTTTCATTTACACATGACAGTACTCCTAAGAAATGTATACATTTTATTGAGAAAAAAATCAAATATATTATAGAGACGCTGTTATTTAAAATACATCTTTTTTTTTTAAGATTTTATTTAGTTATTTGACAGACAGAGATCACAAGTAGGCAGAGAGGCAGGCAGAGAGAGAAAGAGGAAGGGAAGCAGGCTCTCTGCTGAGCAGCGAGCCCGCTCGATCCCAGGACCCTAAGACCATGACCTGAGCCGAAGGCAGAGGCTTAACCCACTGAGCCACCCAGGCGCCCCTTAAAATACATCTTAATAGTTTTTTATTTTAAGCTTATAAAATTTTTAATTTATGTATATTTGACATACATTTATATATGCAAACAAGTTTTGTTCTAAAATTCACTCACCAAAGCTGCAAAAGCCCAACCAGTTTTATTAAAAAGAAATTCCATATTGCTTCTTCGAAGATACACAAGTCCACCAATAACAGCCAAAAGCAATCCCAACATAAGAGGACCAGCATAATTTGGGGGTCTAATTACTCTAATCTAATGGAAAGGAAAGAAAAAATGTTTTAAGTATGGAATTTATTTGTTAATTATATAGGTCAAACTAATTCAAAATGAAAGCAATCAAAACTAGTGTGGTTATTGTTGTGATGAGCACCAGGTGTTGTATGGAAGTGTTAAATCTTTGTATTTTACACCGGAAGCTAACAGTTCACTATATTAAATTAATTAAATAATTAATTTGAATTATTAAATAAAATAAAAATTTCTTTAAATAAAAACTTTAAAAGGAAAATCATACTTTTTCTTTTCATCCTAATCAAAAGAGTCTACAATGTATCCCCAAATGGGATGAGATAGGTACAGTATTCTGTTTAACTACAACACAACATCTTTTAGATTAAGAAGTATTTTCCAAATACCACTAGTCCATCAAAAACCACTCAAAAGAGTGGTTTCCATGCTGAATTCAATGAGGTAATAGAAAATGTTTTATAATTTCATTCTTTCATCAGGATGTTTCTGTTAAATGCTATTTATGAAGCAGCTGCCAGACTATTCCACCTCAGTGATATGACCAATTCAGACCTCCCAGTAAGACTGGAAGAAGACAATAGAAGGAGTACCTTTCTACAAAGCAGGGAAACTTACATTGACATCAGTTCTGTCAGCAATCCACCGGGCAATCTGTTCAGCTGAAAAACCACGCACCTGCAACTCATATGTATCACCTCGCTTAGGTTTCCCTTTTGCAGGAAAGTTGATGAAAGTTGGAGCTGAATTCATGTTTAGCTGAATAAAAAGAAGTCCATGAAAATATAAGTTATCAAGAAAATAATCTTAATAGCAAATATTACCTTGAAATTTAGGCATTTTACAAAGATGAGGAAGCCCAGGTTTAGGTAGGTCAAGCGATTTGCCTAAGGAAAGTGAAAAGTGGTGGAATCAGGATTCAAACCCAAGACTGCCTGTGGCCTTAATTAGTACACTTCACTGACCAAATATTAACTCTGAGCTAGGAAACCTACACTCTACTCCTTTAGAATGGAAAATCTCCCATATCACAAACATTTTAATCTGTTCAGAAATAACACAAAAAGAACACATTTGCAAGAACTAAAATTGCCTTTTGTAGCTGAAATAAACTCCAAATTGAGTACATTTTCAGTCTGAGTAAACAAGATAGTACTCTAAAACTAAAGTGAAAATAAATACAAAATGGTAGTCATGTGCAGAAATAGTTAATTCTAAAAGTTTCTTAAGTGTTTACTGATAAGCATCACATTCTCAATAATGTGACCAAGGTATGCTTAAAGAAGACAACATTGGAATTATTTAGGTAAAGAAACCATAACTGACTCATCTGCCTTATATCTTTCCTGATATAACTGTATTTGTAGAAAAGAGAAAGTCTAAGTACAGGGAAAAGATGCTGACCAACAGATGCAAATATTCAGGTCCTCTCAACAGGTAACCCTATAAGGGAGATTAGCTTGTATGAGACATTTATAATTTAAAGACATCAGACAATAAAACAATCTAACTCCCTTGATTTGATCCTATACTCACAACAGAACCCTCTAACAGTAATGTTTTAGACTTTCCCATAAGGAAGGAGAACATAGTGATTAATGGATATGATTATTTTGGTCTCCTTGGCAAATTAATGAATAGATGAGTCCTTTAGTTACCAATGTCCACAGATTTTTAGTTTCGTAAGTGCGTACAAGGTCTCCAGAACTAGATAAATTTTGGCTACACTGTTAAAAATTCAATTTCAGAGTCTGAAAAGCTAAGAACCAGACCCTGGACAGTGTTCACTCCACAAACTACTACCCAAACTTCAGGCTGAAATCTTTTTTAGAATTTGTATGTATGTAATCTCTACACCCAATACGGAGTTGCTGGAACTCACTATCTTGAGATCAAAAGTCACATGTTCTCCCAACTGAACCAGGGAGGTGCCTTTAAGACAAAATCATCAATATTTAACTATATCACTTTTGGA
>NW_019154163.1:5367340-5386173 GCF_002288905.1 Enhydra lutris kenyoni | reverse complement strand
GAGCGCGAGAGTGAGCACAAGCAGATAGAGTGGCAGGCAGAGGCAGAGGGAGAAGCAGGTTCCCCGCTGAGCAAGGAGCCCGATGTGGGACTCGATCCCAGGACGCTGGGATCATGACCTGAGCCGAAGGCAGCGGCTTAACCCACTGAGCCACCCAGGCGTCCCCACTTTTGGATTTTTAAAAAAAAATGTATAAAAATCTAGGTAATAATATATGAATCCATTTCCCTTAGGAAATAAAAATAGTTCCAACTGCAATCAATTCTAGCAGCCACTATTATTTTTTTTCAAGATTTTATTTATTTATTTGACAGAGAGAGAGAGAGACAGTGAGAGAGGAAACACAAGCAGGGGAGTGGAAGAGGGAGTAGCAGGCTCTCCGCTGAGAAGGGAGCCCAATGCGAGGCTCCATTCCAGGACCCTGGGATCATGATCTGAGCCGAAAACAGATGCTTAATGCCTGAGCTACCCAGGCACCCCTGGCAACCACTATTATTATTTCTAGACCTTTCTGAATTTATTCATATACATGTGTATATACCAACAGAAAACACAATATTGCTTTCTGTTTGAACACAAATGGTATCTTATTAACTATAATATTCTACAATTTTCTTTTTATATGCAGCCATGTTTGAAGGATCTATCCATGATTTTGTGTGTGTGTGTGTGTGTGTGTGTGTGTACACACACCTCACTCTTTCAGATTACTAAGAAACTATGCTATTGTTGGACTTTAGTCTTTTTTTTTCCAGTTAAACATAATGTTGCACTGAAGAGCCACATACATATCTTCCTGTATACCCACTAAGAGTTTTTCTCCAAAGATGGACTTATTAGGTCACAGGGTAGAAACATTTGAAATTAAAATGGATAGAGTCAACCTGCTTTCCAAAGTGACTGTACCAATTTATACTTCTATCCATCAATAAAGGAAGGTATCTATTTCTCTATATTTTTACCATAAGTTTGTATAATGGGTAAATATTGTGCATCACAATTCTTGTAACTTGTATTTTCATAATTACTAGTATAAGAACTTTATACCCAGGGCGCCTGGGTGGCTCAGTGGGTTAAAGCCTCTGCCTTTGGCTCGGGTCATGATCCCAGGGTCCTGGGATCGAGCCCCGCATCGGGCTCTCTGCTCAGCGGGGAGCCTGCTTCTCTTCCTCTCTCTCTGCCTGCCTCTCTGCCTACTTGTGATCTCTGTCAAATAAATAAATAAAATCTTTTAAAAAAAAGAACTTTATACCAAATCAGCCCTTTAAAAATATTTTGTAGACTAAAGACACAATCAACAGAATGAAAAGGCAATCTATGAAATGGGAGAAAATATCTCCAAATCATATATCTGATAAAGGGTTAATATCCACAATATATGAAGAACTACAATTCAACTAAAGAAAAAACAAACAAACAAAAAGCAAACCCAAACATATTAAAAACTGGGCAGAGGATGTGAATAGATGTTTCTCAAAAAAAGATAAAGAAGTGAGCAACAAGCACATGAAAAGATGCTCTACATCACTTAATCATTAGGGAAATACAATTCAAAACTATAATGAAATACCACTCTATACCCATTAGAATGGCTACTATCAAACAAAACAAAACAAAACAAAACAAAACAACTAAAAAGTAAGTGTTGCTGAGGAAGTAAAGAAACTGGAACCCCTGTGTGTACTGCTGGTGGGAATATGAAATGGTGCAGCCACTACAGAAAACAGGATGGAGGTTCCTTAAAAAACTAAAAATGGAACATGATCCAGGAATTTCAATTCTAGGTGTATATACCTGAAAGGATTGAATGCAGGGTCTCCAAGAGATATTTGTACACTTACTTTCACAGCAGCATTATTCACAATAGCCAAAAGATGGAAGCAACTCAAGTGTCCATCAATAGATTAATGGTTAAATAAAAGGTGCTATATACATACATTTTCAGCCTCAAAAAAGAAAAAAAAATTTGGCACATGCTACAACATGGATAAACTTTGAGGACATAATGCTAAGTGAAATAAAGCATGTCACAAAAAGACCAATATTGTACATTTATTTTTTTTAAGATTTTATTATTTATTTGACAGAGCAAGAGAGAGCACAAGTAGGGAGAGTGGCAGATGGAAGGAGAGGAAGAGGTAGGCTCCCTACTGAGCAAGGAGCCAGCTCAATCCCAGGACCCTAGGATCATGACCTGAGCCAAAGGCAGATGCTTAATGGACTGAGCCACCCAGGCACCCGGTATAATTACATTTATATGAGGTACCTAGAGTAGTCAAAGTCATAGAGACTGAAAGTAGAATAGTAGTCACCAGGGGCTATGAGAAGAGGGAGTGAGGAATTATTTAATGGGTATTGAATTTCAGTTTTATAAAATAAAAAGAGTTCTGGAGATTGGCTGCACAACAATGTGAGTTAACTTAGCGCTAGTGAATTTTATATTTAAGATTGATAAAGACAACACATTATATGTTATATATATTTTCCCACATATACTGTGGCATATGACACTACTATTTGGAGAAAGATTTGAATTTCTTCCACAAATGGATATACTACCATCCTTATACCACTAACTCTAAATATAGTTCTAAAATAGGCATCAATTATGAAAAGCTATTTGATGTAAAAGAAAATTAGTTTTGTATTTTTATAAATCACTAACAGAAATCCCTTATGTATATTGTTAAAATAAGTGGAATTACAATTTTTAATTTCTAAAACAATACCACAGCTTGAATAACAGACAATGAGAAAGCAATTTTTTAAACTCAGAAATTGTTTCCTTTGGTCTAATAAAGGCTAAATGCACTCATCTTTTAGGTTGTAGCATGTTTTTTTTTTAAGATTTTATTTATTTATTTGACATACATAGATCACGAGTAGACAGAGAGGCAGGCAGAGAGAGAGAGGAGGAAGCAGTCTCCCTGCTGAGCAGAGAGCCTGATGCGGGGCTTGATCCCAGGACCCTGAGATCATGACCTGAGCTGAAGGGAGAGGCCCTAACCCACTGAGCTACCCAGGCGCCCCTGTAGCATGTTTTATAAATGTACTTGTTTTGCTTTATGGGGCTGTGACTGGAATATGACTGGTACAATGACATACTGTAAAATGGTAATATTAAGCTATTTGATATTTATTGAATATCCATTATGTACTTAACACTGATAGCTATAGGATGTTGGCTCTGCTCTTAAGTAAGTGATTATATTCTAAGATGAACTGTCAAACAACTATAGGGCTAATTTTACTATGAGATAGAATGTGGATACATGTATAATAGAAATATAAGGAAAATAGTATGGCAACACAAGAAAAGGGATGACTCACATTTCATTTGGAAGATCTGAAAAGGCTGCAAGGGAGTATGTGAAATGAAGCTTAAAGGTAAGTGGAATTTTGAGAGGGGAGAGAAACAATCAATGATACTGAAATAAGACAGTGTATGATATAATATAAATAGAGGTTGTTATGCATCTGAAGTAAAGAGTGCATGAATGGAAAACTAAGGAATTTTGGCTTTAGTCTAATGTCACTATTTTCAAAAGTATGTTCCACAGAATCTAAGCAAAATCCTTCATTAACTAGTCCAATAATTTGGGAAGTTCTGCATATCACAGCCCACTACTGGATTTGAAAAATAACACACACCAGCATGTTAAAGTCTATGAAAAGTCCTGTGTTTGGAGACAATTCTCCATAGGTTTCTTGTGTTTCTGCACATGTTGCATTAAGAGGAATTGACTACCTTTGTTCTGGATGATTTTCTCAAGGGTGTTTGTATAGCCTTAGAAGATAGAAACAGACCCCCTCCAAAGCAAAGGGCATGCATGCTTACTACCTTTTCTAGGATTTCCTAAAGCTTAGAGATACTCTCCCATAATGCAAACCATTGTCCTTCATTGCATCATCCTATGGAAAGTGGGGCTTGGGGAAATGGTGCAAGAAAGTGCTGATACTTTGGATACCATCATTACTGTGAATAATATAAAAAGTCCTTTAACTCTGACCCAGGAGTATAATCTCTTCTGCTAGTATCTATGAAACCATGGTAGTCTAACTCATTATCTTGTAAGTAGAATAAAACCCTCAGATCCTTCATAGGTCATGATACCCTGAAGTAAAAAATAACATTAAATTTTGTTTACCCTCAAGGTTCCCAAATTTAATTTTTCCCAACTATTCTTATTAATACTCTCCAGAGAGGTGCCTGGGTGGCTCAGTTGGTTAAGCGTCCAACTCATGATTTCAACTCAGGTCATAATCTCACGGTCCTGGGGTTCCAGCCTCTGGACTCAGTGGGGAGTCTGCTGGAGATTCTCTCCCTCTGCTCCTCCCCTCAACTCACATGCATACGTACTCTCTCTCTTAAATGAATAAATCTTCAAAAAAAATACTCTCCAGAAAAAACTCTAGAAACTGTTACAGAGGTAACAGGGAGAGTGTACTATATGGATGGTGGCAAGTGAAACAGTTGAAAGTACTAATTCAAATGAAAGATGTTACCCTGTCCCCTAAGAGGAGGTGGAAGGCTGAGAAATTCTTGTGAAGTTCATAGTCCAGGGGTATAGTCTCACTAAAAAACCGAGACCTAATCATACGACCATAGAACATACCCATCCCACCTTACTAAAGGCCAATACAGCAGTTCATTTTAACCAGTACATCATGTCTGGCTACGAAACCAAAAGTCAAAAAAACATGATCTGAAGACACAGAGCAAGTATCATAACTAGACATGACAAGGATGTTGGAATTATCAGATCGGGAATTTTAAAAATCTATGGTTCAGGGGCGCCTGGGTGGCTCAGTTGGTTAGGCAACTGCCTTCAGCTCAGGTCATGATTCTGGAGTCCCGGGATCGAGTCCCACATCGGGCTCCCTGCTCAGCAGGGAGTCTGCTTCTCCCACTGACCTCTCTCCTCTCATGCTCTCTCTCATGCTCTCTCTTAAAAAAAAAATCTATGGTTCATATGCTAATGGAACTAATGGATAATACAGCATGCAAAAACAAATGGGTACTGTAAAAAAAGAGGTAGAAATCCTAAAAAAGAACCAAAAAGAAATGCTGGAGATGAAAAACACTATAACAGAAAGAAAAGTGCCTTTGATGGGCTTACTAGTACACTAGACATGGCTGAGGAAGAAATCTCTCTGAGCTAGAGGATCTATTAACAGAATCCTCAAAAACTGAAAGGCAGAGAATAAAGACTAAAAAGAACAGAACAGAATATTCAAGGACCATAGGTCAACTACTACAAAAGATGTAACATACACATAATGGGAATACCAGAAGAACAGAGAAAGGAACAGAAGAAATACTTAAAACAGTAATGATTGAGAATTCCTCAAACTAACATCTGACTCCACACCATAGATTCAGGAAGTTCCAAGAATATTAAGCAGAGTAAATGCCAAAAAAATATACCCAGGCATATCATTTTTGAACTATAGATAGTCAAAGAAAAAAAAAAAAAAAACAACCTGAAAGAAGCCAGAGGAATACAACACCTTACTCACAGAAGAAGAAAGATAAGAATTACTTCCAACTTCTCTTTAGAAACCATCCAACGAAGAAGAGAGTGAAATATTTAAAGCGTGAAGAGAAAAAAAAAAAAACCACCAACTTAGAATTCTGCACCCTAAGAAATTATTCTTCAAAAGTGGAGGAGAAATAGACTGTCTTAGACATACAAAAACTAAAGGAATTTCATGCAAGAAATGTTAAAAGAAGTTCATAGAGACAAGGAAAATAAGAAAGGTTAGAAACTTGGATCCACATAAAGGAAGGGAGAACACTGAAGAAAAAAGTGAGAATAAAATACTTTTCTTTTTCTGTTTAAGATTTTATTTTATTTTTTTTAAAGATTTATTTATTTATTTATTTGACAGAGAGAGAGAGATCACAAGCAGGCAGAGAGGCAGGCGATACAGAGGAAGGGAAGCAGGCTCCCTGCTGAGCAGAGAGCCCGATGTGGGGCTCGATCCCAGGACCCCTGGACCACGACCTGAGCCGAAGGCAGAGGCTTAACCCACTGAGCCACTCAGGCGCCCCTTAAGATTTTATTTTTAAGTAATCTCTATACCCAACATGGAGCTGAACTCATAACCCTGAGACCAAGAGCTGCACGGTCCACTGACTAGGTCAGCCAGGTGTCCCTATTTTTCTTATTCTAAATTTACCTAAGAGATAATAACAGTTTATTCAAAGTAATATCAACAATGTATTCAATTGTGTATGCATTTATGTATGTTTAAATATAACTGAAATAAGTGACAGAAATGATACAAGGGATGGGAGACAGAAATTAGGAATATATTTTTTTTAAGTTACTCACACATCCCATGAAGTAGTATAATGTTATGTGAAAGTGGATGGGGGTGGTGCCTGGGTGGCTCAGTTGGTTAAGTGTCCAACTCTTGATTTCAGCTCAGGTCACGATCTCAGGGTTGTGAGATTGAAACCCACGCCGGACCCTGCACTGGGTGGGAAGCCTGCTTAAGATTCTCTCCCTCCCTCTCTCCTGCCCCACCGCCAGCACTTGTGTGCATGCTCTTTCTCTTAAAAAAAAAAAAGTGGACTTGAATTAGCTATAAAGGTATATTGCAAATTCTATGGCAACCACTAAAAAAGGGGGAAAAATAGTATAACCAATATGCTAAGAAAGGGGAGAAAATGAAATCACATAAAATGTTTAGCTATACAAAAGGCAGAAAAAGAATGGAAAATAAAAATAGAAACAATGACTAAGGGCAACAAATAGAAAACAGTAATGAATACAGTGCGTATTAGTCCAACTGCATAAATAATCCAAATACATAAATGAGTATCAGTAGTCTAAATATAGGTTCAAAAAACAAGACCCAAGGGGCGCCTGGGTGGCTCAGTGGGTTAAGCCTCTGCCTTCAGCTCAGGTCATGATCTCAGGGTCCTCGGATCAAATCCTGCATCGGGCTCTCCGCTTGGCAGGGAGTCTGCTTCCCCTTCCCTCTGCCTGCCTCTCTGCTTACTTGTGATCTCTCTCTCTCTGTCAAATAAATAAATAAATAAATAAATCTTAAAACAACAACAACAAAAAACAAGACCCAAGTGTATGTTGACTACAAGAAACCCACTTTATTTTTATTTTTTTTAAGAAACCAACTTTAAATAGAGACACATACAGATGAAATATATGGATAATACATAGATTAAAAGGATGGAGGAAAATATACTCTGCTAACACTAATCAGAAGAAAACACGAGTAGCTGTATTAACTTTAGATGGAGCAGATTTCAAAATATGGAGTTATTAGAGATTAAAAAGGGCATTCATTACATGATGATCAAGGGGTCAATTCTCCAAAAAGACATAACAATCTTTAATATGTATGTGCCTAACATCAGTGTCAAACTATGTGAGACAAAATCTAATAGACCTGAAAGGAGAAATAGATGAAACAACTATCATAGTTGGAGACTTCAATAGCCTTCTTCAACACCCAATGGACAGATCCAGCAGGCAAAAAATCAGTAAGGATATGGCTGAACTCAATACCACCTTCAATTAACTAGATATAATTGATATCTACAGACTAACTTCACCCAAAAAAGCACAATTCACATTCTTCTCAAGCTCACATGAAACACTCACCAAGACAAACCACATTATGGGCTATAAAACACACCCTAGCAAATTTAAAGTATAGAAGTCATACAATGTTGGATCCTTAGACAATAATGGAATTGAACTAGAAACCATAACAGAAAAAGAACTAGAAAATCCCAAAATACATGAAAATTAAATGATACATTTCTAATTAACACATGGTCAGGGACAAAATCTCAAGAAAACTTGAGAAAGATTTGGAACTAAATGAAAAGGGAAACACAACTTATCAAAATCTGTAGGGTAGAGCAAAAAATGGCTAGAGGGAAATTTTAACACTGAATGCATATTAGAGGAAAAATATCTAAATCAATAATTTAAGTTTCCCCCTTAGGAAACCAAAGAAAAGAACAAATTAAATCCAAACTTAGCAGACAATAATAAGAATTAGAGCAGAAATAAACAAAATTGAAAATAGTCAATAGAAAAATCAATGAAACCAAAAGCTTGTTCTTTGAAAAGGTCAAAGAAATAGATAAGTGTATGGCCAAACTAAGAAGAAGAGAAGACAACAAATACTAGTATCAGATATGAAAGAGAGGACACCACTATAGATCCTATATGGACATTAAAGAGATAGTATAAAAAAAACTACAAACAATGCTATGCTTACAAATTTTATAACCTACATGTAATGGACCAGTTCTTTGAAAGACACAATTTGCCAAAACTCATACAAAAAGAAATTTAAAAATCTGAATAGGGGGGCGCCTGGATGGCTCAGTGGGTTAAGCCGCTGCCTTCGGCTCAGGTCATGATCTCAGGGTCCTGGGATCGAGTCCCACATCAGGCTCTCTGCTCAGCAAGGAGCCTGCTTCCCTCTCTCTCTCTCTGCCTGCCTCTCCATCTACTTGTGATCTCTCTCTGTCAAATAAATAAATAAAAATCTTTAAAAAGGGGCGCCTGGGTGGCTCAGTGGGTTAAGCCGCTGCCTTCGGCTCAGGTCATGATCCCAGGTCCTGGGTTCAAGCCCCGCATCGGGCTTTCTGCTCAGCAGGGAGCCTGCTTCCTCCTCTCTCTCTCTGCCTGCCTCTCTGCCTGCTTGTGATTTCTCTCTGTCAAATAAATAAATAAAATCTTAAAAAAAAAATCTTTAAAAAAAATTCTGAATAGGCCCAGATCTATTAAAAAAACTGAACCAAAAATAATAACCCTCCAAAATAGAAAGCAACAGACTCAGATGAGTTCAATGGTAAAGTCTATGAACATATAAAGAAGAAATTATACCAATTTCTACAATCTCTTTCAGAAGATAGAGCAGAAGGAATCTCTGTCTCTCTCTCTCTCTCTCTCTCTGCAAAAATAAATAAATAAAACTTAGAAAAAGGGGCAACTGGGCGCCTGGGTGGCTCAGTGGGTTAAGCCGCTGCCTTCAGCTCAGGTCATGATCTCAGGGTTCTGGGATCGAGTCCCGCATCGGGCTCTTTGCTCAGCAGGGAGCCTGCTTCCCTCTCTCTCTCTCTCTCTCTGCCTGCCTCTCCGTCTACTTGTGATCTCTCTGTCAAATAAATAAATAAAATCTTTAAAAAAAAAAAAGAAAAAGAAAAAGGGGCAACTGAGTGGCTCAGTTAGTTGAGCAGCCGACTCCTGGTTTCAGCTCGGGTCATGATCTCAGGGTTGTGAGATCCAGCCCTGTCTCGGGCTCTATGCTCAGAAGGGAGTTGGCTTCGGATTCTTTCTTACTCTCTCTCTCTCCTCTGCCTCTCCCCCTGCTCTCCCTCCCTAAAAATAAGTAAATAAATCTTAAAAATAGAAGATAAGCATAGGGAATACATGCAGCTCGATCTACGTTGCCAGCATTATCCTCATATCCAAAACAAAGACATAAGAAAACCATAGACTGATGTCCCTCATGAATACAGATGCAAGAACTCTAAACAAAATATTAGCAAATTAAATCAATAATGTACAAAAAGAATTATACACCACAACCAAGGAGGATTTATTCCAAGCATGCAAGGGTGGTTCAATATTAATACTCAATTAATACAAAGAAACAACAAGTGTTGGTGAGAAGGTGGAGAAAAAGGAACCCATTTGCACTGTTAGTGGCAGTGCAAACTGGTATAGTCACTGTGGAAAACAGCACGGAGATTCCTCAAAAAGTTAAAAATACAACTACCCTATGATCCAGTAATTGTACCACTGGGTATTTACCCAAAAAATACAAAAATACTAATTCAAAGGGATACATGCACCTCTATGTCTGTAGCAGCATTATTTATAATAACCAAGGTATAGAAACAGCCTAAGAGTCCATCAATAGACAAATGGATAAAGATGTAGTACATATGTATGTGGTATATGTATGCATTGGAATGTAATTCAGCCATAAAAAAGAATGAAATCTTGTCATTTGCAAAGACATGGATGGAACCAGAGAGCATAATGCTAAGTGAAATAAGTTATCCAGAGAAGGATAAATACCATATTTCAGTCACATTGTGGAATCTGAAAAATAAAACAAATGAGCAAAGAAAAAAAAAGAGACAAACCAAGAAACAGACTCTAAACAGTAAAGAAATAATGGTTACTAGAAGGGAGGTGAGTGGGAGGGGTGGGTGAAATAGGTGTTGGGGATTAAGGAGTGCACTTGTGATGAGCACTGTAGGATGTATGGAATTGTTGAATCATTATATTGTACACCTGAAACTAATATAGTACTGTATGTTAACTATATTAGAATTAAGACAAAATTTAAAAATCAATTAATGCAATCTATCGTAATAGGCTAAAAAGAACCACATTATCTTATCAATTGATACAGGAAAAACGTTTGACAGAATCCAAACTATCCATGATAAAATCTCTCAGTAAACAAGGATTAGAGGGGAGCTTCCTCAACTTGATAAAGAACATCTACCAAAATACTACAGCTAACATTATAGCTAATGATGAGAAACTAAACGCTTTTCTACTAAGTTCAGGTACAAGAATGGCCTTTGTTACAAATCCTTTGGTACAAGAATGGCCTTTATCACCAATCCTTTTTAACATTACCCTAGAAGTTCTAGCTAATGCAAGAAGGCAAAAATGAAATAAAAGGAATATATTTGGTAAGGAAGGAAAAAAAAACTGCCTTTGTTCATAGATGACATGATTATCTATGTAAAAGATCTAAAAGAATCAACCAAAATAACTCTTGTAATAAGCGATTATACCAAGGTGGCATGATACAAATTTAATATACAAAAGTCAATTGTTTTCATATATAGGAATAATGAACAAGAGAAATTTTAAATAAAAAATACCATTTACATTAGCATTCCCCCATATTTTGTTAGTATAAACCTAACAAAGTATGTACAAGATCAATATGAGGAAAACTAACAAAACTCTGATAAAAAGAAATCAAAGAAGAACTAGCAAGGGGTGCCTGGGTGGCTCAGTTGGTTAAGCAGCTACCTTTGGCTCAGGTCATGACCCCAGGGTCCTGGGATAGAGATCTGCATTGGGCTCTTTGCTCAGTGGGGAGCCTGCTTCTCCCTCTGCCTGCCACTCCCCCTGCTTGTGCTCTCTCTCTCTCTCTGACAAATAAATAAAAATCTTTAGAAAAAAAGAACTAGTGAAATGGAGAGGTATTGCACGTTGAAGGATAGGAAGACTCAATATTGCCAAGATGGCTTCCCAGCTTCATCTATACATTCAATGCATCCTGTCAAAATCCCACCATGTATGTTTGTAAATATTGACAAAGTGATTCTAATGTTTACATGGAGAGGAAAGACTCAGAATAACCAACACAATACTGAAGGAGAACAAAATTGGAAAACTGTCACTACCCAGCTTCAAACTATGGTAATCAAGAGAGTGTGGTATTGGCCAAAAACAAATATATCAATAGCACAGAACAGCACAGAACAGAAAGCCCAGAAATAGACCCACATAAATATAGTCTACTGATCACTGACAAAGAAAAAAGGCAATTAATGGAAAAAGGGGGGAGCCTGGGTGGTTCAGTCAGTTAAGCATCAGATTCCTGATTTCAGTTCAAGTCATGATCTCATGGGTCCCCACACTTTCTCATCCTCTCTCTCTTCTCTAAAAAATAAATAAATTAAGGGATGCCTGGGTGGCTCAGTCAGTTAAGCATCTGCCTTCCCTGATCTCCCTGATCAGCAGGGAGCCTGCTCTTCCCTCTCCCTCTGTTGCTCCCCCAGATTGTGCTCGCTCTCTCTCTGACAAATAAATATTTTAAAAATAAATAAATAAATAAAATTAATTAATTTAAAACTAAAAACAAATGGAGAAAGGACAGTCTTTTCAACAAATGGTGTTAAAACAACTAGACATCTTATGCTGAAAAAATAAAAAATAAAATAAATAAATTAAAAAAAACCTAGACATCCACAAGCTTAAATAAATAAATAAATAACCCACATAATCTAGACACAGACCTTATACTTTTCATAAAATTCAAAATGGATCATAGACATAAATACAAAAGGAAAAAATATAAACCTCCTAGAAGGTAACATAGGAGAAAACCTAGATGACCATGGATATAGTGATGACTTCTTAGATATAATACCAAAGACAAGAGCCATGACAGAAATAACTGATAAGTAGTACTTCCTTAAAATTAAAAACTTCTGCTTGGTGAAAAACAGTCAAGAGACTGAGATGACAAACCACAGACAAAAAATTTGCAATACACACATCTGATAAATGACTGTTCTCTAAGATATGCAAAGAACTCTTAAAATTCAACAATAAGAGAACAAATGAGCTGATTAAAAAATCGGCCAAAGACCTTAACAAGCATCTCATTAAAGAAGATGTATGAATGGTAAATAAGCTTTTGAAAATATTCTCTAAGAAGGAAATAATCAATAAAACTAAGAGGCAGCCTATGGAGTAAGAGAAGATACTTGCAAATAACATTATCTGATAAAGGGTTAGTATCCAAAATCGATAAAGAATTTATCAAACTCACGCCCCCCAAAATAATCCAGTTAAGAAATGAATAGACATTTTCCCCAAGAAGACATGCAGATGGCTAACCGACACATGGAAAGATGCTCAACATCACTCATCATCAGGGAAATACAAATCAAAACAACAATGAGATATCATCTCACACTGGTCAGAATGGCTAAAATTAACATTACAAGAAAAAAAAACAGGTGTTGGCAAGGATGTGGAGAAAGGGGAATCCTCTTAGACTGTTCATGGGAATGAAAACTGGTGTGGACACTCTGGAAATCAGCTTGGGGGTTGCTCGAAAACTTAAAAATAAAACCAACCTATTACCCAGCAATTACACAACTAGATATTTATCCACAGGATAAAAAAATACAGATTTGAAGGAGTACATGCACCCTGATGTTTAGAGCAGCATTATCAATAACAGCAAAACTATGGAAAGAACCCAAACATGCATCAACTGATGGATAGAGAAGATGTGGTAGAAGATGGAATATTACTCAGCCATTAAAAAGCATGAAATCTTGCCATTTGCAATAATCTGGATGGAACTAGGAGTGTATCATGCTAAGCAAAATAAGCCAGTCAGAGAAGACAAATGCCATATGATTTCACTCCTATGTGGAATTTAAGAAACAAAACACATGAACATATGGGAAGGGGAAAAAGAGTGAAACAAACCAGAAGAGACTCTTTTTTTTTTTTAAAGATTTTTATTTATTTATTTGACAGAGAGAGATCACAAGCAGGCAGAGAGGCAGGCAGAGAGAGAGGAAGGGAAGCAGGCTCCCCGCTGAGCAGAGAGCCCAATGCGGGGCTCGATCCCAGGACCCTGGGATCATGACCTGAGCCGAAGGCAGAGGCTTAACCCACTGAGCCACCTAGGTGCCCCCAGAAGAGACTCTTAATGGTAGAAAATAAACTGAAGGCTGATGGAGGGAGGAAGGTGGTGGATGGGCTATATGGTAGATGGTTATTAAGGAGGGCACTTGTTATGAGGAGCACTAGGTGTTGTATGTAAGTGAAGAATCACTGAATTCTACTCCTGAAACTAATATTTCACTGTATGTTAACTAAAAATCAAATTAAAATTTGAAAAAAAAGTTTTCTTTACCTATTTTTAGAAAAAAGAGAGAAGATGCTCTATATGATGTGTCATCAGGGAAATACAAATTAAAAAAATAATAGTAAGATACCACTACACGACTATTAGAAAGGCCAAAATGCAGAATACTGACAACATCAAATACAGATGAATATGTGGAGTAACAGAGACTCTAATTTATTGCTCTTGGGAATGAAAAATGATACAGCCAGGTTGGAAGATTGGCAGTTTCTTACAAAACTAAACAT
Organism: Enhydra lutris kenyoni; assembly: GCF_002288905.1. Lineage (NCBI taxonomy): Eukaryota > Metazoa > Chordata > Mammalia > Carnivora > Mustelidae > Enhydra > Enhydra lutris. Next base: position 5,372,245 of record NW_019154163.1, on the reverse strand, counting down.
ACTCTTATCATATGATCCCCAAAGGAGTTGGAAACTTACATCTGCACAAAAGCCAACATACGGATGTTTATGAGGAGTTGTAATCATAATTGCTGAAATTTGGAGGCAATCAAGATGTCTTTCAACACATGAAATGTATAAAGAAACTCTGGTATATCCAGACAATAGAATATTATTCAGCACTACAAAGAAATGAGCTAGCTATCAAGTCATGAAAAGACAAGCAGAAGCTTTTAGTACTATTAGTAAGTGAAAGAAGTGAATGTGAAAAGTCTACATACTGTATGATTGTAACTATATGATTCTTTGGAAAAGGCAAAACATGGAAATGGTAAAAATCTCAGTGGTTACCAAGGGTTGGCGGGAGGGATGAATTGGCAGAGTATGGAGGATTATTAGGACAGTGAAAACACTCTTTATAATACCATACTGATGGATATGTATCATTATATATTTGTCTAAGCCAAGAGAATATACAAGAACACAAGTGAATACAGGTATAAGGGACACCTGGGTGGCTCAGTCAGTTAAGCATCTGCCTTCGGCTCAGATCATGATCCCAGGGTCCTGGGATGGAGCCCCACATCAGGTTCCCTGCTCATAGGGGAGCCTGCTTTTCCTTCTCCCTCTGCCCGCCACTCCCTCTGCTTGTGCAATCACTCTGTGTCAAATAAAATATTTAAAAGAACCTGGAAAAAAATACAGGTGCAAGAAGTCATGATTGACAGAGCCAATGGGTATGGGATGCAGAACACAGGAAAAGGGCTAAGTTCTGAACAAGAAGATTTTCCACTAAGTCAGGAAATAAGAGGGCAGACAGGTACCTAATTCTACTAAGAACTATAATGTGGCATAATGGTGGGATTTATACTGTGCTTTAAAAAGTTACTTGATAAATTGTAGAATTAAAACTGGTTAAAATGGTAACATTTGTATTATACATGGTTTAACAAAATAAAAAACTACAAAACCTACTTGATTACCATCCATTTTCTATATTCTAACAGGTTACCATTGACCATTATATTTCATTGGCAGCTCAAGTTCAGCTTTTATTTCACTAACTATTCTAGATCTCATATAAGGTAAATCCTATTTAAAACTTCTTGCAGCCAGGGGCACCTGGGTGGCTCAGTGGGTTAAGCCTCTGCCTTTGGCTCAGGTCATGATCCCAGGGTCCTGGGATCGAGCCCCAAATTGGGCTCTCTGCTCAGAGGGGAGCCTGCTTCCTCCTCAATCTCGGCCTGTCTCTCTGCCTACTTGTGATCTCTGTCAAATAAATAAATAAAATCTAAAAAACAAACAAACAACTTCTTGTGGCCAGAAGGAGTTAAGATGACAGAGGAGTAGGGGACCCCAATTTCATCTGGTCCCTGGAATTCAGCTCAATAGTTACCAAATCATTCTGAACACCAGCAAAATCAACCAGAGATCTGAGAAGAGAATTGCTGTAATTCTACAAATAGAAAAGTGACCACTTTTTGCAAGGTAGGAGGTGCAGACTTTTTGCAAGGTAGGAGGTGCAGAAAAGTGAACCCAGGGCAATATATGGGAAGATAAATCTCAGAGGAGGAAGCTTCCTTAATTCAGCTACCAGAAAGTATTATAAGCAGCGGAGGGCAAAATCAGAACTTTTAGAAGTTTGCTAAAGGGGGAACATCCCTGCCTTAAAGGTGCTCAAGTGGTGAAGCGAGGCAGAATTCCAGGTAGGAAAGGGTTGTCTCAGGATCCCCAGGTCACAAGAATAAAGGGGGTGCCTGAGTGCGATAGAGTTCCCAAGCACCAGAGCAGGGAAGCTAGCTGCAAATAGCAAGCCTAGGAGCTGGCTTACTTTTCTTTTATAAAGATTTTGTTAATTTGAGAGAGAGAGAGAGAGCATGAGAAGAGGGAGCTGCAGGCAGAGAGAGAAACAGGCTCCCCACTGAGCAAGAAGCACGATGAGGGCCTCAATCCCAGGACCTGAGCTGAAGGCAGATGCTTAAAGGACTGAGCCACTCAGGCATCCCTAGGAGATGGCTTTCTGCTTGATGTTGCCATAAACTGCAAACTATTGACGAACCACTGCACGGTCAAGTGACTGCTCTCTAGGCAAGGGTCAAGCAAAAGGTAGAAGCCTGGCAAGATGCCCCTCCTTCCCCTGGGAGGAATAGTACAGGTCTATACCACATGAGTCTGTAAAGTTTGGAGACTCAAAATGGGGTAGTGTGCCTGAGATAAAAACCCTCAGTCATAGGCTGGGTGAACAGAGTTCAGACAGAAACCAGGGAAACAAGAGTGATTGAATGCTTTTCTGTGAAGGCTCAATGAAGAATGGGAGTTGCAAACGTTTAGCTCCAGGGCCAGAGATCAGGGTGATGCAATTTTTACGCCCCCCATTGGTGATGAAAGCCTTTGGGTAGCAAAACAGCGCCACACAGTGCAATCTGGGAGCAGCTTAAACTGAGCCTGGCCTCCTGGCAGAGGGGCAATTCTTGTTTCATTTTTTTTCTTATTTTGTTTTGTTTCTGTTTTTCCTGATTTGTTTTGTATTTTTCTGGTGCTGTTTTTGCTTTTCTGCCTTTTCTCTCTCTTTTATCTAATCTTTTCTGGACATAACGACAAGACAGAGAAACTTACTCCAAAAGAAAGAACAGGAGGCAGTACTCACTATCAGGGATTTAATTAATATGGATAGAAGTAAGATGTCAGAACTAGAATCCAGAATAACGATTATAAAGATACTAGTTAGACTTGAGAAAAGCATAAGAGAATCCCATATTGGAGAAATAAAAGAACTAAAATCTAATCAGGCCAAAGTAAAACATGCTATTCCTGAGATGCAGTAAAAAATGGAGGCTCTAACTGCTAGGATAAACAGGCAGAAAAGAGAGTCAGTGATATAAAAGACAAAATGATGGACAATAAGGAACTTGAGAAAAATCAACTACTAGATCATGAAGGGAGGATTTGAGAAATCAGTGATAACATAAAGTGAAATATTAGAATAACATGGGTCCCATAAGATGGGAGAGGGAGAGAGGGAGGGGCAGAAGGTTTATTTGAAGAAATTATAGCTGAGAACTTCCCTAATCTGAGGAATGAATGGGCAGAAGGTTTATTTGAAGAAATTATAGCTGAGAACTTCCCTAATCTGAGGAATGAATAGGCATTCAAGTCCAGGAGGCACACAGAATCCCCATCAAAAATCAACAAAAATAGATCAATACCTCGACATATAATTGTGAAGTCTGCAAATTTCAGAGATAAAAAGAAAATCCTGAAAGCAGCTCTGGACAAGAGGTCCCTAATCTACAAAGGTAGACACATGAGGCAGAGAGCAGACCTGTCCAAAGAGACCTGTCAGGCCAGAAAGGACAGGCATGATATATTCAATGTGCTAAATGAGAAAACATGTAGCCAAGTATACTTTATCCAGCAAGGCTGTCATTCAGAATTGAAGGAGAGATAGAGAGTTTCCAGGACAAACAAAAACTAAAGGAATCTGTGAACACTACATCAGCTCTACAAAAAGTATTAAAGGGGATCCTTTGAGCAAAGAGAGATCCCAAAAGTAACAAAGACCAAAAAGAATCAGGGACAATCTACAAAAATAGTGACTTTACAAGTAATACAATGACACTAAATTAATATTTTTCCATAATTAGTCTGAATGGGGGTGCCTGAGTGTCTCAGTCATTAAGTGTCTGCCTTCGGCTCAAGTCATGATCCCAGGGTCCTGGGATTGAGCCCTGTACTGGGCTCTCTGCTGTGCGGGAAGCCTGCTTCTCCCTCTCCCACTCCCCCTGCTTGTGTTCCCTCTCTACCTGTGTGTCTCTCCGTCAAATAAATAAAATGTTGAAAAAAAAAATAATTACTCTGAATGTAAATAGACTACGTGCGCCAATCAAAAGACACAGGGTTATCACACTGGATTAAAAAAACAAGGTCCATCAATATGCTGTCTACAGGAGACACATTTTACACCCAAAGACACCTCCAGATTATAAGTGAGGGGGTAGAGGACCATTTATCATGCTAACGGACACCAAAAGAAAGCTGAAGTAGCCATACTTATATCAGACAAACTATGTTTTAAACCAAAGACAGCAATAAGAGATGGAGAAGTATATCATAATAATCTATCCATAAAAAAGAATTAACAATTGTAAATATTTATCCTAACTTGCCAGTAGACAATTATATAAACCAATTAATAGCAAAATTAAAGGAATACATTTATAATAATACAATAATAGTAGGGGACTTTAACACCCAACTTACAGCAACAGGCAGATCATCTATGCAGATCAACAAGGAAACAAGGGCTTTGAATGACGCACTGAACCAGATGGACTTCACAGATACATTCAGACCATTCCACCCTAAAGCAACAGAATACAGGGTCTTCTCAAGTGCAAAGGGAACATTCTCCAGAATAGATGACATATAGGGTTACAAATCAGGTCTCAGCTGGTACAAAAAACACTGAGATTATTCTGTACATATTTTCAGACCACAGTGCTTTAAAACTTGAACTTAATCACTATGGAAAATGGGAAAGGAACACAAATACGTGGAGGTTAAAGAGTGTCCTACTTAAGAATGAATAGGTCAACCAGGAAATTAAAGAAGAATTTAAAAAATACAAGGAAACAAATAAAAATGAAAACACAACAGCTCAGAACCTTTGGGATGCAGCAAGGATGATCCTAGGAGGGAAGTATATAGCAATACAAATCTTTCTCAAGAAGTCAGAAAGGTTTCAACTACACAACCTAACCTTACACCTGAAGGAGCTGAAGAAAGAACATCAAATAAAGCCTAAATCCAGCAGGAGAAGAGAAATAATAAAATTAGAATCAGAAATCAATGAAACAAATCACTCAGCATAATCTCTTCCATTCCCGTCCATGTTGCTACAAAAGT
>NW_019154163.1:5233565-5367240 GCF_002288905.1 Enhydra lutris kenyoni | reverse complement strand
GGGGTACAGATGGCCCTTCTTTTCAGTACATCTGTATCTTTGGGGTAGGGAGATGGAGAGGAGAAGGGAGTTGAGGGAAATTGGAGGGGGAGGTGAACCATAGAGACTGTGGACTCTGAAAAACAATCTGAGGGTTTTGAAGGGGCAGGGGGTGAGGGGTTGGGGGAGCCAGGTGGTGGGTATTGAGGAGGACACGTATTGCTTGGAGCACTGGGTGTGGTGCAAAAAAAAAGAATTTTGTTACGCTGAAAAAAAATAAAAAAAAAAAAAAATATATATATATATATATAAAAGAGTAGACCATAGCTCCCTGTCATTAGCATAGACTATCTTTTTTTGTACATTTATGTATTTGGGAGAGAGAAAGCAGAGGGAGGGGCAAAGCAAGAGGGAGAAAAGCAGACTCCTTGCTGAGCATGAAGCCAGACGTGGGAAAAAAAAAAAAAAGAAATCAATGAACAAATCAAAGAGAATGAAACAAACCAAAAGAGACTCTTAAGCTCACAAAACAAACTGAGGGTTGGGGGCGGGAGGGAGAGGGTGGTTGGCTTATGGACATTGGGGAAAGTATGTGCTATGGTGAATGCTGTTAAGTGTGTAAACCTGGTGATTCACAGACCTGTACCCATGGGGCTAATAATACATTATATGTTTATTAAAAAATTTAAAAATGTATAAAAAATTAAAAATATATATTATATGTTAATAAAAATAATAATAAAATTTTTTAAAAATTAAAAAAAAAGAAAAAAATCAATGAAACAAATCAAAAGAAAAGTAGAACAGATCAAGGAACTAGGAGCTGGTTCTTTGAAAGAATTAATAAGATTGAAAAACCCTTAGCCAGACTTATCATAAAGAAAAGAGAAAGGACCCAAATAAATAAAATCATAAATGAAAAAGGAGAGAACACAATCAACACTACAAAAATACAAACAATTATAAGAGAATATTATGAGCAATTATATACCAGCAAATTAGGCAATCTGGAAGAAATCGATGCATTCCTTGAAACCTATAAACTACCAAAACTGAAACTGGAAGAAAAAAAAACCCTGAACAGACCTATAACTAGCAAAGAAATTAAAGCATAATCAAAAGACTCCCAACAAACAAGAGCCCAGGGCCAGATGGCCTCCCAGCAGAAATCCACCAAACATTTAGAGAAGAATTAATACCTATTCTTCTGAAGCTGTTTCAAGAAGTAGAAAGGGAAGGAAAACTTCCAAACTCATTCAGTGATGGCAGTATTACTTTAATCTGAAAACCAAAGACCCCATTAGAAAGGAGAATTACAGACTAATATCCCTGATGAACATGGATGCAAAAATTCTCAATACTAATGGGATCCAATAGTACATTAAAAGGATGATTCATCATGCCCAAGTGAGATTTATTCTTAGTCTATAAAGTTGGTTCAACATCCACAAATCAATCGATGTGATACATAATCGTAATAAATGGACAAGAACCATATGATCCTCTCAATAGATGCAGAAAAGCATTTAAGAAAATTCAGCATCCTTTCATGATAAAAACTCTCTGCATTGTAGGAATACAGAGTACATATCTTAATAATATAAAAGCCATATACAAAAAACCCACAGCAGGGGCACCTGGGTGGCTCAGTGGGTTAAAGCCTCTGCCTTCGGCTCAGGTCATGATCCCAGGATCCTGGGATCAAGCCACACATCGGCTCTCTGCTTCAGCAGGGAGCCTGCTTACCCGCTCCCCACCCCCATCTCTCTCTGCCTGCCTCTCTGCCTACTTGTGATCTCTGTCTGTCATATAAATAAATAAAATCTTTAAAAATAAACAAAACCCACAGCAAATATCCTCAAGAGGGAAAAGCTGAGAGCTTTTCCCTGACGGTCAGTAACACAAAAAGGATGTCTACTGTCACCACTGTTGTTCAACATAGTACTAGAAGTCCTAGCCTCAACAGACAGAAAACAAAAAGAAATAAAAGGCATCCAAATCAGCAAAGAAGAAGTCAAACTTTGATTCTTCATATATGACATGATACTCTATGTTAAAAACCCAAAAGACTCCATGCAAAAATTGCTAGAACTCACAGGAATTCAGCAAAGCGGTTGGATAGAACATCAATGCACAGAACTCAGCTTCATTTCTACATACTAAAAATGAGGCAGAAGGAAGAGAAATCAAGGAATCATCCCATTTACAATTGTACCAAAAACCGTAAGATTTCTAGGAATAAACCTAACCAAGGAGCTAAAGGATCTGTGTACTCTCTAACCTATAGAACACTCATGAAAGAAACTGAGGAAGACACACAAAAACGGAAAAACAAAACGAAACAAAACAAAAAAAAGGAAAAACACTCCATGTTCATGGATTGGAAGAACAAATATTGTGAAAATGTCTATGCATTGAATGTATATTCAATGCAATCCCTATCAAAATACAATTAACATTTTTCACAGAGCTGGAAGAAATAATACTAAAATTTGGAACCAGAAAAGACCCTGAACAGCCAAAATAATGTTGAGAAAGAAAACCAGCTGGAAACATCACAATTCCAGAGTTCAAACTGTATGACAAAGCTGTAATCAACAAGACAGTATTGGGCACCTGGGTGGCTCAGTCTGTTAGCATCTGCCTGAGGATCAGGTCCTGATCTCAGAGTCCTGGGATGGAGTTCCGCATCAGGCTCCTTGCTCAGCAGGGAGTCTGCTTCTCGCTTTGCTTATGCTGCTCATGATTGCTCACTCTCCTCTCTCAAACAAATAAACAAAATCTTTAAAAAAATCATCAAAAAAAATCAAGACAATATGGTACTGGCACAAAAACAGACACACAGATCAATGGAACAGAACAGAGAGCTCAGAAATGGATCCTCAACTCCATGGTCAACTAATCTTCGTCAAAGCAGGACAGAATGTCCATTGGAAAAAAGACAGTCTCTTCAACAAATAGTGTGGGGAATATTGGACAGCCACACATAGAAGAACGAAACTGGACCATTTCCCTACACCACACACAAAAATAGACTCAAAATGGATGAAAGACCTCAATGTGAGACAGGAATCCATCAAAATCCTAGGAGTATAAATATAGGCAGCAACCTCTCTGACCTCAGCTACAGCAACTTATTCCTAGACGCATCACCAAAGGCAAGGGAAGCAAGAGCAAAAATGAATTATTAGGACTTCATCAGGATGAAAAGCTTTTGGCCAGCAAAGGAAACAGTTAACAAAACCAAAAGAAAACCGACAGAATGGGATAAGATATTCGCAAATGACATATCCAATAAAGGGCTAGTATCCAAAATCTATAAAGAATTTATCAAACTCAATACCCAAAGAACAAATAATCCAATCAAGAAACAGGCAGAAGACATCCAAATAGCCAACAGACACATGAAAAAGTGCTCAACATCACTCGGCATCAGGGAAATACAAATCAAAACCACAATGAGATACCACCTCACACCAGCCAGAATGGCTAAAATTAACAAGCCAGGAAACAAGAGATGATGGCAAGGATGCAGAGAAAGGGAAAACCTCCTACACTGTTGGTGGGGATGTAAGCTGCGGCAGACACTGTGGAAAATAGTATGGAGGTTCCTCAAAAAGTTGAAAATAGAGCTATCCTATGAGCCAGCAATTGTACTACTGGGTATTTACCACAAAGATACAGATGTAGTGATGAAAGGGAGCCCCTCACCCCAATGTTTATAGCAGCAATGTCCACCAGGGCCAAACTATGGAAAGAGTCCAGATGTCCGGGGCACCTGGGTGGCTCAGTCGATTAAGTGGCTGTGTTCTGCTCAGGTCATGATCCCAGGGTCATGGGATTGAGCCCCACATCAGGCTCCCTGCTCAAGAGAGAGCCTACTTCTCCCTCTCCCTGCCTCTCTGCCTACTTGTGCTCTCTCTGTCAAATAAACAAGTAAAATCTTAAAAAAAAAAAAGTCCAGGAGAGGAGGGGCAAGATGGCAGAGAAGTAGGAGACCCTGTTTTAACTGGTCCCCTAAAGTGAGCTAATTATCGACCAGAACACTCTGAATACCCATGAAATCAGCCTGAGATATAAGATTATACACTTCTGGATCTCTATGGGGGCAGAAGACACCAGTGGAGAGAAAGCGGAGTGGGAACGATCGGACTGATATTGGAGGATAAACAGAAGGGTGAGGGAGCTACCAGAACCAATCCATTGGAAAATAACACCCCAATACGAAAGTGCCTTGTGATTGGGGACCAGCATTAACTTGGAGTCTGGTTAAGGCACTCAAAAAGAGCAAAAGATCTTAAGAGTCAACTGGTGGAATTGAGCAGTCACGGACACGGGCCTAAGCCCACAGACCCAGGACCGCCACTGCGAGTGACCACCCGTGCCAGAGAGAGTGCGGCGAAGCCTCCAGGCTATGGTCCCTGAGCCCCAGGCCTTCCACTGCTTGCACCACAGCTCAGCTAGGCGCACTTCCACCAGTGCATGTGAGGGAGATCCAGCGCTCTTTAGAATCACAGCCTTTTGCACTCTGCGTGTACTTCGCAACTGGGATCTGAACCATGCTCCCCACCTGCACCTGAGAGAGCTCCATGTGGGTGCTAGCCGATGGTCTCAGGACTGGCCGAGAGTCTGAACACTCTCAGCCCAGGCTTGAAAAATTTACCGCAATATCTCTGGTTGGGATCTCTCCTCCCTGCGAAGCCCTGAGGTCTGGTCCCCAGACAGCAGTCCTGGCAAAGGCAGCCACTGGAATTGGGCTCCCTGGACCAATATCACTCACGGTTTTAGTGGCACAGCGGTGCACAGATAAGTGGATGCTTTGGGCAACCCCTGAGACAGTGGCTGGAGATGTGCAATGCCTGTGGGAGGTTGCACGGCTCAGCAGGGTTTGAAGAGGGGGAGTCTGTGTGTTCTGGACCACCCATAGGGGAGCAGACTGAGGATTCTCTCCAAGACTGAGGTCTGGGTGCAGTTTGCTTTCCACTAAACCTCTGAAAAGCCGCAAAGAGCCACCAAAGAACAAAAAACTCCAGAGAACAAAAGCCTGAAAAACTGGATTCCACAGAGTGAAGCCCCTCGATAGGGAGCAGGAGGACTCAACCCAAGCAAGACTGACTGAAAAAACAACGCGGCAGGTCCCTCCCCCAGAAAGCCAGCCAAAAGAACGAGAGGACAACCACCACAGGGTCCCCATAAAACTTTAAAACTATAATATTGGGGGAAAACAAGATATTAAGCTCCCGGTATTACCCTAAAAACCTGTATATTTCATAGATACATCTTTTATTTTTAATTCATTCTCACTATTCTTGTTCTTTTTAATTTTTTAACCTACTTACCATTACAACTAGAGGTTCAATATAACATATTCCACAATAACTTTTTAACTGGAACTTTTTTCATACATATACCTGCGGTTTTCTTTTGCTTTTCTATTTTTTTTAATATACATATAGATACAATCTTCAAGGTAATCCTCTTTCCCTAAACAATACTACATTTATATATATGTGTATATATAAATATATATATATTTGGTTTAAATATAATGTATTTTTATTTATATAAATATAAATATATATATATATGGTTTAATCTCCCTTGATCTCTGGAAAGTTGAGTCCTTTAACAAAGATATCAAGATACACCCAGGAAGGGGCACCTGGGTGGTTCAGTGAGTTAAAGCCTCTGCCTTTGGCTCAGGTCATGACTTCATCTCAGGGTCCTGGGATTGAGCCCCACATCGGGCTCTCTGCTCAGCGGGAAGCTTGCTTTCCCTTCTCTCTCTGCCTACTTGTGTCTTTCAAATAATATAAATAAATAAAATCTTTCAAATAAATAAATAAAATCTTAAAAAAAAAAGATACACCCAGGATGAATCAAAATAACCTTCCTTGCCCACAGAGAGGACTTATGACCACCCTCCCATCTTTCTCTTGTCAGTGTTTCTGTGTATTTGTTTTTGTTCTGGTATTATATAAATCTTATACTTGGGGTTCATTTTGGGTGGGTTCTTTTTTTCTTGTCATTTACTTTTGTCGGTCCTATTTTTGGTCTGCTTTTGTTTGTATACCTTATAAATCTTATCTTTGGGGCCCATTCTGGCTGGGTCTTCTCTTTTTTTTTTTTTCTGTCTCTCTCTCTCTCTCTCTTTTTTCTTTTTTCTTTCTTTTTGGTGGTGACTTCTGATTGCTCAGAAGCACTCCAGGGAGCAACTTGCCTGGATCACGATTGATATATTCAGCTACACATCCCCTCAACCACGTCTCACCAAAATGACTGGGAGGAGGAACACCTAACAGAGGAAAAATTCAGAGACTGTGCCCTCTCCCTCAGAGCTATTCAATATGGATATAAACAGTATGTCTGAAAGGGAATTCAGGCTAACAATTATCCAGGCAATGGCTAGGTTGGAGAAAACCATTAGTGACAAAATGAAATCAATTAGGGCAGAAGTGAAAGACACCTGGGAAGAAGTTAAAAATGCTATCAATGAGATCCAATGTAATCTAAATTCTCTAACAGCTAGGGTAACTGAGGCAGAAGATAGAATTAGTGATCTAGAGGACAAAATGATAGAAAAAAAGGATCAGGAGGAGGCCTGGGAAAAACAGATTAGAAACCATGAAAACAGAATTAGGGAAATAAATGACGCCATGAAATGTCCCAACTTCAGAATTATTGGAATCCCTGAAGGGATGAAGAAAGAAAGAAGACTAGATGACATAGTTGAACAAATTCTGGATGAAAATTTCCCCAATATGGGGAATGGAACTAGCATTCTTGCCTAGAGGCAGAAAGATCAGCCCCCAACATCAATAAATCTAGAAAGACCTCAAGACACTTGATTGTGAGATCATTGAATCATAATTTTAGACAAGAGCTCTTGAGAGCAGCTAGGGGGAAGAGATTCCTTACATAGAGAGGAAGGTCCATCAGAATAACGTCAGACCTGTCGACAGAAACCTGGCAAGCCAGAAAGGGCTAGCAAGACATATTCAGGGCACTAAATGAGAAGAACATGCAGCCAAGAATACTTTATCCAGCAAAGTTGACATTCAAAATGAATGGTATTCCCTAAGGGGGAAATACATAGCCATCCAAGCCTCATTTAAAAAAAAACTTAAAAATCCAGAATACAGCAGCTGTCTTTACACCTTAAAGAACTGGAAAATCAACAACAAACTGAGCCAACCCTACACACAATAAGGGAAATAATCAAGATTAGAGCAAAGATCAATGAGATGAAAACTAGAAATAAAGTAGAACACATTAACGAAAACAGAAGCTGGTTTTTTGAAAGAATAAGATTGATAACCCACTGGCCAAACTAACCCATAAGAAAACAGAGGACTCAAATTAAGAAAGTTATGAACGAAAAGGGAGAGATCACAACTAACACCAAGGAAGTAGAAACAATCATCAGAAGTTATTAACAGTTACATGCCAATAAGTGAAGCAACCTAAATGGAAAGGATACATTCCTGGAAACCTATAAACTTCCAAAACTGAATCAGGAAGAAATTGACAACCTGAATAGACCAATATCTCGTAAAAAGATTGAAGCAGTGATCAAAAACCTCCCAAAACACAAGAGCCCAGGACCTGACGGATTCCCTGGAGAATTCTACCAAACATTCAAAGAAGAAATAATACCTATTCTCCTGAAGCTGCTTCAGAAAGCAGAAACAGAAGGAAAACTTCCAGATTTTTTTTGAAGCCACCATTACTCTGATCCCCAAACCAGGCAAAGACCCCATCAAAAAGGAGAATTTCAGACCAATATCCCTGATGAATATGGATGCCACGATTCTCAACAAGATCCTAGTTAATAGGATCCAACAGTACATTAAAAAGATTATCCCCCATAACCAGGTGGGATTTATCCCTGGGATGCAAGGGTGGTTCAACATTCGCAAATCAATCAATGTGATAGAACAAATCAATACGAGAAGAGAGAAGAACCACATGGTCCTCTCAATTGATGCAGAAAAAGCATCTGACAAGATAAAGCATCCATTCCTGATTAAAACCCTTCAAAGTATAGGGACAGAGGAACATTCCTCAAATTAATAAAATCTACGTATGAAAAACCCACAGCGAATATCATCCTCAATTGGGAAAAGCTGACAACCTTCCCTTTGAGATCTGGAACACAACAAGGATGTCCACTCTCACCACTGTTGTTCAACATAGTACTAGAAGTCCTAGCAAGAGCAATCAGACAAGAAAAAGGAATAAAAGGTATTCAAATTGGCAAAGAAGTCAAACTCTCTCTCTTCTCAGATGACATGATACTTTATAAGGAAAACCCAAAAGACTCTACCCCTAAACTACTAGAACTCAGACAGCAATTCAGTAATGTGGCAGGATATAAAGTCAATGTACGGAAATCAGTTACTTTCTTATACACTAACAATGAAAATACAGAAAGGGAAATTAGAGAATCGATTCCATTTACTATAGCACCAAGAACCATAAGATACCTGGAAATAAACCTAACCAAAGTGGTGAAGGATCTGTACTCAAGGAACTACAGAACACTCATGAAAGAAACTGAAGAAGAAACAAAAAGATGGAAGAGCATTCCATGCTCATGGATCGGAAGAATAAACATTGTTAAAATGTCTATACTGCCCAGAGCAATGTATACTTTCAATGCCATCCTGATCAAAATTCCACCAGCATTTTTCAAAGTACTGGAACAAACAACCCTAAAATTTATATGGAACCAGAAGAGAACCCGAATTGCTAAGGAAATGTTGAAAAAGAAAAACGAAACTGGGGGCATCATGCTGCCTGATTTCAAGCTTTATTACAAAGCTGTGATCACCAAGACAGCATGGTACTGACACAAAAACAGACATATAGACCAGTGGAACAGAGCAGAGAGCCCAGATATGGACCCGCAACTCTATGGTCAAATAATCTTTGACAAAGCAGAAAAAAATATCCAGTGGTAAAAAGACAGTCTCTTCAATAAATGGTGCTGGGAAAATTGGACAGCTATGTATAGTAGAATGAAACCTGACCATTTTCTTACACCATACACAAAGATAAACTCAAAATGGATAAAGGACCTCAACATGACAGGAATCTATCAAAATCCTAGAGAGGAACATAGGCACTAATCTCTTTGACACTGGCCACAAAACTTCTTTCAAGACATGTCCCCAAAGGCAAAGGAAACAAAAGCAAAAATGAACTTTTGGGACTTCAACAAGATTGAAAGTTTCTGCACAGCAAGGAAACAGTCAACAAAACAAAGAGGCAACCCACGGAATGGGAGAAGATATTCCCAAATGACACTACAGACAAAGGGCTGTTATCCAAGATCTATAAAGAACTCCTCAAACTCAACACACACAAAACAGATAATCACATCAAAAAATGGGCAGAAGACATGAACAGACACTTCTCCAAAGAAGACATACAGAAGGTTAAAAGACACATGAAAAAATGTTCATCATCATTAGCCATCACGGAGATTCAAATCAAAACCACATTGAGATACCACTTTACACCAGTGAGAATGGCCAAAATCAACAAGACAGTAAACAACAGTTGGAAAGGATGTGGAGAAAGGGGAACCCTCTTCCACTGTTAGTGGGAATGCATGTTGGTGCAGCCACTTTGGAAAACAATGTGGAGATTCTTTAAGAAATTAAAAACAGAGCTACCCTATGACCCTGCAATTGGACTACTGGGTATTTACCCCAAAGATACAGATGTAGTGAAAAGAAGGGTCATCTGTACCCCAATGTTCATAGCAGCAATGGCCACAGATTCCAAAGTGTGGAAAGAACCAAGATGCCCTTCAACAGACAAATGGATAAAGAGGATATGGTCTGGGGCGCCTGGGTGGGTCAGTGGGTTAAAGCCTCTGCCTTCAGCTCGGGTCATGATCCCGGGGTCCTGGGATCGAGCCCCGCATCGGGCTCTCTGCTCCGCAGGGAGCCTGCTTCCTCCTCTCTCTCTGCCTGCCTCTCTGCCTACTTGTGATTTCTCTCTCTCTGTCAAATAAATAAAATCTTTTAAAAAAAAAGAGGATATGGTCCATACATACAATGGAGTATTATGCCTCAATCAGAAAGGATGAATACTCAACTTTTGTATCAACATGGACGGGACTGGAGGAGATTATGCTGAGTGAAATAAGTCAAGCAAAGAGAGTCAATTATCATATGGTTTCACTTAGTTGTGGAGCATAAGGAATAACACGGAGGACATTGGGAGATGGAGAGGAGAAGTGAAGTGGGGGAAATCGGAGGGGGAGACAAACCATGAGAGACTGTGAACTCTGAGAAACAAACTGAAGGTTTTGGAGGAGGGGGGGTGGGGGTTGGGTGAGCCTGGTGTTGGGTATTAAGGAGGGCACGTATTGCATGGAGCATTAGGTGAGATGCATAAACAATGAATTTTGGAACACACACACACACAGACAAAAATTAAATTAAATTAAACTAAATTAAATTTCAAAAAAAGAGTCCAGATGTCCATCGGCAGATGAATAGATAAAGATATGGTGTGTTGGGGCGCCTGGGTGGCTCAATTGGTTAAGCCTCTGCCTTCTGCTCACGTCATGATCTCAGCGTCCTGGGATTGAGCCCCTGGTTGGGTTCTCTGCTCTGAGGGGAGCCTGCTTCCTCCCCTCTCTCTCTGCCTGCTTCTCTGCCTAGTTGTGATTTCTGTC
The DNA here is from genome assembly GCF_002288905.1 of Enhydra lutris kenyoni. NCBI lineage: Eukaryota > Metazoa > Chordata > Mammalia > Carnivora > Mustelidae > Enhydra > Enhydra lutris. The sequence goes on along the minus strand of NW_019154163.1, from coordinate 5,356,568 downwards.
AAATGAATTAAAAAAAAAAGAAGATGTGATGTGGATGGAACTAGAGGGTATTACGCTAAGTGAAATAAGTCAATCAGATAAAGAGAATTATCATACACTCTCACTCATATGTGGAATTTGCGAAACAAGGCAGAGGATCATAGGGGAAGAGAGGAAAAATGAAACAAGATGAAACCAGAAATGGAGACAAACCCTAAGAGACTCTTAATCTCAGGCAACAAACTGAGGGTTGCTGGAGTGGAGTAGAGTGGGAGGGATGGAGTGGCTGGGTGATGGACACTGGGGAGGGTATGTGTTGTGAGGAGCACTGTGTATTGTGTAAGACTATTGAATCAGAGACCTGTACCCCTGAAAGAAATAATATATGTTAATAATAATAATTTTTTTAATTAGATAAAAAAGCAGCAGTTTGAAAAGAACCTGGGGTACACATGATAGAATTTTATTCACTAATTTTAGGATATGTGCTGGAGGGGAAGGGATCTACAGATTTCTTTGGGAACAAAAGTGCTGGCAGACACTATTTATACTGCCCTCCCCAGCCTATATAGGCAAACACTTGCAGGAGCCAGTTCAAACACTTTCCATCTACCTTATTACTGCCACCTACGCAGCCCTGGTGTTCGCCTGTAGACCTGCCCCACTCAACCCACCCACCTTAGCAGGTGCCCCTCCAAAGTGGCTCCTGCCCCACCATACCTGGCAGATAGTCTCAGGTGGAACCGGTACCCCTCCAAAGTGACTCCTTCCCTGGGATGGGGAGGAGATAACCACACAAAACAGCACCCCTGCAATTCCTAAAGCTGAGCCTCTTAGATGACTGCACAAAGAGGCAGCCTTGCCCTTCCCTGCATCTGAAGCTATTGCAGCACCTAGCTATAGACAAGCAGGCTTAGGGCCAGACCCACCCAACAGCAAGTCCGTGAGTACTGAAGCAGGGCCTCTCAACAGTGTGGAAAGGAATCCCTGCCCATTACAGCTGCAGTAGGTGAAGGAGGTCACTGAATCCAATTGGGCTGAGGGCCAGCCCTGCCCACCAGCATGCTCACAGCCATCATAGCTCATCCACAACAGGAGGGCACATGCAGTTCACACAGGGAAACACCTGGTTCCAGTGAACAGGGGTGGTTGCGCTACAGGGCACCATAAGGCTTCTTCAACACAAGGCTACTACTTTCAAGACTAGGAGACATAGTTGACCTACCTAATACACATTAACAAACACAGAGAAATAGACAAAATGAGGAGACAGAGGAATGTGTCCCAATTAAGAGAACAAGGCAAAATCACAGAAAAAAAGTGAAACAAAAAGGACATAAACAGTATGTCTGATGAAGAATTCAAAGTAATGGTCATAAATGTACTCACTGGACTTGAGAAAAGAGTGGATGAACTCAGTGAGAATCTCAAGAAAGAGATTAAAAAAAAAGATAAAAAAAAAAGAACCACGGGGCACCTGGGTGACTCAGCATGTTAAAGCCTCTGCCTTTGGCTCAGGTCATGATCTCAGGGTCCTGGGATCGAGCCCCGCATCGGGCTCTCTGCTCGGTGGGGAGCCTGCTTCCTCCTCTCTCTCTGCCTGCCTCTCTGCCTATCTGTGATCTCTCTCTATCAAATAAATAAATAAAATCTTAAAAAAAAAGAACCAGAGAGAGCTGAAAACCGCAATAACTGAATTAAAAAACACATTAGAGGGAATCAACAGCAGACTGGGAGACAAAGAAGAATGGATCAGCAATCTGGAAGACAGGGTAATAGAAAGCAACAAAACTTAACAGCAGAAAGATAAGAGTAATTAAGAAAGAGAACAGCTTGGGGTGCCCTGGGTGGCTCAGTGGGTTAAAGCCTCTGCCTTCAGCTTGGGTCATGATCCCAGGGTCCTGGGATCGAACCCCATATCAGGCTTTCTTCTCCACAGGGAGCCTGCTTCCTCCTCTCTCTCTGCCTGCCTCTCTGCCTACTTATGATTTCTGTCTGTCAAATATATAAATAAAATCTTAAAAAAAAAGAAAAAAGAAAAAGAACAGCTTAAGGGACCTCTATGATGTCATCAAGTGTAGTAGCATTTGCATTGTAAGGATCCCAGACAGAGATGAAAGAGAGAAGGGGGAAGAGAAATTATTTGAAGAAATAATAGCTGAAAACTTCTCTAATATGGGGAAGGAAGACATCCAGGTCCAGGAAAGACATCCATGTCTACACAAAGATACATAATAATTAAAATGACAGAAATTAATAATAGAGAATTTTTAAAGCAGCAAGAGAAACAAAAACAGTTATACAGTTATAAACTAGGGAAACCCAATAAGGCTATCAGCTGATTTTTCATCAGAGACTTTGCAGACCAGAAGAGAGTGGCATGATAGATTCAAAGTGCTGAAGAAAAAACCTACAACCTAAAATACTCTACTGGGCAACATTATCAACAGAATTGAAGAAAAGATAAAGTATTTCTAAGGTAAAAAAAAGTTAAAGAGGTTCATCATGATTAAGCCAAACTTACGATAAATGATAAGGGAATTCTTTAAGTGAAAAAAAGCCATAACTAGAAGTAAGAAAAGTATGAAATGAGGAAATTTCAATGATGAAAGCAAAAATATAGTGAAGGCAGTAGATTACTCACTTATAAAGCCAGCATGGGAGGTAAAACACAAAAGAAGTAAAATCAATTAAATCCACAAAAATTAGTCAAGGGTTACATAAAAACTTTAAAAAAATGCAAAACAGGACATCATAATCCAAGCATAACACTAGACACATCCATCAAACCACAAGGGAAAAGAAGACAAAAATAAGGAGAAGTACACAAACAACCAGAAAAAAATTGACAAATGGCAGTAAGTACATACCTATACATAATTACTTTAACTGGACTAAATGCTCTAATCAAAAAACATGGTAAGTGAATGGATTTAAAAAAAAAAACAAGAACAGTCTATGTGCTGCCTACAAGATACTCATTTCAGACCTAAAGACACAAACAGAATGAAAGTTGAGTGGAAAATATATTCCATGAAAATGGAAGCAGGAAAAAAAAATCCAGGTACTTAAATCAGAGAAAATAGACTTAAAACAGAAGACTGTAAAAAGGGCCATTACATAATTACATCATTACATAATGATAAAGAGATCAACCTAACAATTGTAAATATGCACCCAACATAGGCACAACTAAATGAAACAAACATTAACAGATATAAAGGGAGAAATTCACAGTAATACAATAATAGTAGGGGACTTTAACATCCCACTGACATCAATGGATAGATCACTCAGACATAAAATCAATAAAAAACCAGCAGCTTTGAATGACACATTAGACAGATAGACTTCACACACAGATATAGAACATTCTATCAAAGAAAAATCCAGCAAAATATACATTCTTTTCAAGTGCACATTCAATATTCTCCTAAACAGATAATAAATCATGCTAGACACAACTGTCAAAATTTAAGACGATTAGAATCATATCAAGCATCTTTTTTAAAAATTTAAATTCAATTAGCCAACATATAGTACATCATTAGTTTCGATATAATGTTCAATGATTCTTTAGCTGCATATAACACCCAGTACTCATCACATCACAGGCCCTCCTTAATGCCAATCACCCAGTTACCCCATCCCCCCACCCACGTCCCTTTCTTCAACCTTCAGTATGTTTCCTGGTCAAGAGTCTCTCATGGTTTGTCTCTCTCTCTCTCTGATTTCTTCCCAGTTTTCCCTCCTTTCCCCTATTGTCCTCTGCACTATTCCTCATAGTCTACATATGAGTGAAACTATATGATAACTCCAGTCTTTCTCTAATTGACTTATTTCACTCAGCATAATACCCTCCAGTTCCATCTATGTTGATGTAAATGGTAGGTTATTCATCCTATCTGATGGCTAAGTAATATTCCATTGTATATATTCAAGCATCTTTTCAATCACAAATGGTATGAAACTAGAAATTAATTACAAGAAAAAAACTAGAAAAAACACAAAGACATGGAACCTAAAAAAAAAAAAATGCCACAATAGGTCAACAAAGTCATCAAAAAGGAAATTGAAGAATGCATGGAGACAAATGAAAATGGAAAAATAACAGTCCAAAATCTTTGGGACATAGCAAAAGCAGTTCTAAGTGGGAAACTAATAGCAATAGAAACCTACCTAAAGAAACAACAATAAAAAAATCCTAATCTAACCTTCACTTAAAGGAACTAGAAAAAGAAGAGCAACAAAAGCCCAAAGTTACTAGAAGAAAGTAAATAATTAAAATTAGAGCAGAAATTAAGATATAAAGACTAAAAAAAAGACAATAGAAAAGATCAATGAGGGGCACCTGGGCAGCTCAGTGGGAAGCTCTCTGCCTTCAGCTCTGCCTTCAGGGTCCTGGGATGAAGCCCCACATCAGGCTCTCTACTCAGCAGGCAGCCTGCTTTCCTCTCTCTGCCTGCCTACTTGTGATCTCTTTCTCTGTGTTAAATAAATAAATAAATAAATAAATAATGTTTAAAAAAAAAAAGATTAATGAAACCAAGATCTGGTTCTCTGAAAAGATGAAAAAATGTGATAAACCTTTATCAGACTAATCAACACAAAAAGAGAGAATACATATATATAAAATCAGAAATGAAAGAGGAGAAATAAAAACCAACACCACAGAAATACAAAGGATTATAAGAGAATATTATAGGTCAATAATTTGGACAACCAAAGAAGAAATTGATAAATTCATAGAAATGTACAATCTCCAAAGTGCATCAGGAAAAAATAGAAAATTTGAACAGACTCATTGCTAATAATGAAATTAAAATGGTCATCCAAAAAAACGCTCCTAATAGGGGCACCTGGGTAGCTCAGTTGGTTAAAATGGCTGCCTTCCGCTCAGGTCATGATCCTGCAGTACTGGGATTGAGCCCCATGTTGGACTCCCTGCTCAGCTGAGTCTGCTTCTCCCTCTACCTCTGCTCAACACCCCCACACCCCGTTTGTGCATGCATGTTCTCTTTCTCTCTCTCAAATAAATAAAACCTTTAAAAAATTCCCTCCTAACAAAAAGAAATCCAGGACCAGATAGGTAAATTTTACAGCAAACATTTAAAGAAGCATTAATACCTATTCTTAAAATATCCTAAAAAATAGAAGAGGAAGGAAAACTTCCAAATTTACTTACTCTATGAGGCCAGCATCACCGTGAACCAAAACCAGATTAAAGACACTACAATAAAGAAAACAATGGGCCAGTATCTCTGATAAACACAGACACAAAAGTCTTCAACAAAATATTACCAAACTGAGGGGCACCTGGGTGCCTCAGTGGGTTAAGCCTCTGCCGTCGGCTCAGGTCATTCTCGGGGTCCTGGGATCAAGCCCCACATCAGGCTCTCTACTCAGCGGGGAGCCTGCTTCCCTTCCTCTCTCTTTCTCTCTGCCTGCCTCTCTGCCTACTTGTGTTCTCTGTTTGTCAAATAAATAAAATCTTTAAAAAAATATTACCAAACTGAATTCAACAATACTATAAAAGGATCATTAACCACAATCAACTGGTATTTATTCTAGGGATGCAAAGATGATTCCATATTCACAAATCAATTGATGTAATATATCATATTAACAAAAGGATGGATTAAAAACTGTGTGATAAAAAAGCATCTGACAATATACATCTGTTCACAATAAAAACTCTCAGCAAAGTGGCTTTAGAGAAAGCATATCTCCACATAATAAAGGCCATATATGAAAAACCCACAGCAAACATATTCAACGGTGAAACACTAAAAGCTTTTCTTCTAAAATCAGCAACAAGTTAAAGATATGCATTCTTGTCACTTTTATTCAACATAGTACTGGAAGTCCCAGCCACAGCAATCAGGCATGAAAAAGAAATAAAAGATATCCAGGGCACCTTGGTGGCTCAGTCAATTAAGGGTCTGCCTTTGGCTTGGGTCATGATTTCAGGGTCCTGAGACCAAGTTCCACATCAGGCTTTCTGCTCAGTGGAGAGTCTGCTTCTCCCTCTGCCCCTCCTCCCTCACTCATTGTGTGCATGCTCTCTCTCTCTTGCAAAAATAAATAAATAAAAACTTAAAAAAAAGAAATGAAAGATATCCAAATTGGTAAGGAAGAAGTCAAACTGTCACTATTTGCAGAGGACAGGATACTATATATAGAAAAACTTAAAGATTCCACCAAAAATATATTAGTACTAGTAAATGAATTCAGTGATACTATGGAATACTAAATTCATATACAGAAATCTGCTGCATATCTATACACTAATAGCTAAGTAGCAAAAAGAAAAATTAAGAAAATAATTCCATTTACAATTTACCAAAAAGAATAAAATACCTAGGAATAAATATAACCAAGGAGGTGAAAGACCTTTACTCTGAAAACTATAATATATTGGTGAAAGAAACTGAGGACAACACAAACAAATGGAAAAATATACCATGCTCATTGATTGGAGGAGTATTGTTAAAATGTCCATAATACCCAAAGAAATCTACAGATTCAATGTAATCCATATCAAAATACCAACAGTATTTACCACAGAACTAGAACAAATACTCCTAAAATTTGTATGGAACCACAAAAGACCCCAAACAGCCAAATCAGTCTTGAGAAAGAAGAACAAAGCTGGATATATCACAATCCCAGATTTCAAGCTATACTACCAGGCTAGGTAATCAAAACATTATGGTACTAGCACAAATCCAGACACAAAGATCAATGGAAGAGAATAGAGAGCCCAGAAATAAACCTACACTTATATAGTCAATGAGTCAAGACAGAGGAGGCTCGAAGATACAAAGGGGAGAAGATGGTCTCTTCAACAAACTGTGTTGGTAAAAGTGGACAGCTACATGAAAAGAATAAAACTAGACCACTTTCTTATACCATATACGAAAATAAGCTTAAAATGGATTAAAGACCTAAATGTAAGACATGAAACCATAAATCTAAAGGAAAACATACACAGTAATTTCTTGGACATTGGCTCCCAAAGCATATTTATGCATATGTCTCTTCAGGCAGGGGAAATTAAGTAAAAAATAAACTACTGGGACTACACCAAAATTAAAAGCTTTCGCATACTGAAAGACACCAACAAAATGAAAAGGCAACCTACTGTATAGGAGAAGATATTTGCAAATGACATATCCAATAAGAGGTTACTATCCAAAATATATCAAGAACATACATAACTCAACACCAAAAAGAACCAAACAATCCAATTTAAAAATGGGCAGAGGGGGCGCCTGGGTGGCTCAAACGTTAAGCGTCTGATTTCAGCCCAGGTCATGATCCCAGGGTCCTGGGATCGAGCCCCACATTGGGCTCCCTGCTTCTCCCTCTCCCATGCCCCCTGCTTGTGTTCCCTTTCTCACTGTCCCTCTCTGTCAAATAAATAAGTAAAATCTTTAAAAAATTTTTTTTAAAATGGGTAGAGAACCTGAATAGTTTTTTCCAAAGACATGTAGATGGCCAACAGACATGTGAAAAGATGCTCAACATCACTAATCATCAGAGAAATGCAAATCAAAACAATGAGATATCCCCTCACACCTGTCAGGATGGCTCAAAACAAAAAGACAAGAAATAACAAGTGTTGGCGAAGATGTGAAGAAAAGAGAACCCCTGTGCACTATTGGTGGAAATGTAAATTGGTGCAACCAGTATGGAAAGCAATATGAATCCTCAAAACATTAAAAATGGATCACATGATCCAGAAATGTCACTATTGAGTATTTACCCAAAGAAAATGAAAACGTGAACTAGAAAAGATATACAAATTCTTACTTATTGCAGAGACATCTATAATAGCCAAAATATGTACACACACACACACACAGACACAAACACACACACTCTATCACTCAGCCATAAAAAGGAATGAAATTTTGCCATTTATGACAACATGGCTGGACCTAGAGGGTATTTTGCTAAGTGAAATAAGACAGAGAAGGACAAATACCATATGATTTCACTTACATGTGGAATCTAAAAAACATACAAACAGGGGCACCTGGGTGGCTCAGTGGGTTAAGCCTCTGCTTTCGGCTCAGGTCATGATCTCAGGGTCCTGGGATCGAGCCCCGCATTGGGCTCTCTGCTTGGCAAGGAGCCTGCTTCCTCCTCTCTCTCTCTGCCTGCCTCTCTGCCTACTTATGATCTCTCTCTGTCAAATAAATAAATAAAATCTTTAAAAAAAAACCATACAAACAAATAGACTCAGAAAAATAGAGAACAAACATGGTTGATTGTCAGAGGGAAGTGGAGATGGGCAAAATAAGTGAACGGGATTAAGAGGAACAAACTTCTGGTTATAAAATAAGGAAGTCACAGAAAGGTAAAGTATAACATAGGGTATATAGTCAATAATATTGCAATAACATTGTGTGGTAATGGACAGTGATTACCCTTATGTTGAGCCCTAAGTAATGAATGGAACTGTCAAATCACTATGTTGTACACCTGAAAGCAATATAACATTATATACCCAGTATACTTAGATAATAAGGAATATATAAATAAAACTTCTGTCTATTGAAAAAGATATATTCCACTTTATCTACAGTTAACTTATCCCTACTTAATAACATAAGCCAAAGATCTTACCATCTGAAATACATCAGAGCCTTCATCAAAATCCACCATAGCAAAAAATATCCTGTTGGTAAATGCACTGGAGTATCGCCAGGAGTTTGCCAGGATCTGGAATTCTTCATCAGCTTGCCTGGATAAAATCAGATATGTGAAGATAACATATAAAACTTTTTAAAAGATTTTATTTATTTGACAGAGAGAGACACAGTGAGAGAGGAAACACAAGTAGGGGGAATTGGAGAGGAGGAAGCAGGCCTCCCTCCAAGCAGGAAGCCAGATGTAGGGCTCAATCCCAGGACCCTGGGATACTGACCTAAGCCAAAGGCAGATGCCCAACAACCGAGCCACCGAGGCACCCCGATATATTTTAAAATGAACATTTTTTAAACATTATTTAAAAATAATAATACATTATTTTAAAAATACTTTAAAAATACATTAAAAATTTTTAAAAAACCGTTATTTTTAAATGAACATTTTAAAATGAACAGAGCCAAAGAAGCAATAGCAGTTCTTGCAATGGGAGAAATATTTTTGAGAGAGAGACAGACAGACAGAGACACAGAGAGAGGGAGAGAGGGAGAGCGAGAGACAGACAAACATCAGTCAGGTTCTGCTGATGGGGTCAGGACAAACCTTGGAAAATATTGCCATTGTTTTGGCATAAGAGAAGCCTTATCCTAAGTTTTGGGAATTTCAATAGAAAGTGGTTATTTGATTCAGCTTCATACATTGTGCTTGTTTCTTATCTCAGAGGTCTTTAGGCAGTCATTGGAAAAATCCAGCTAATTGTCTGTACAACAATTTTTAACACCCTAAATTACTTTTAAGGGTTCAAAGACAAGGTTGAAGTCTTTCCAGAGAAAGTACACTATAATAGTAATCCATTTTATAAATCTAACATGACATTATTTAGTAAATAAAAATAGAGTCAGATGAATTATTAGGGTGAAAGATAACAAGGATCTAGGGAATTGAGATTAATTAAAACCTCAAGTCATATTTGACTTTTCCCTTATTGCCCATATACTTTCAGTTTCCAAGATGTGATAATTCTTCATTTGTGATTATCTTTTCACTCAATCCATTCCCATTTATTTTCATTGCTATCAGCTAAAGTCAGATCCTTAATATCAGACATTACAGTATAAAACGTTGACTCTAGTTTCTCCTCTTCCAATCCTTCTTACACTACAATATACATCAGTCTTCCTAAATTACTATCTTCCTGAAACTCCTACTCTTCTCCACTGTTGCTTTTCTACTACCTTCAGAACAGTCTCCAAGCTTTTCACTGGTTATTCAAGGTTCTTTATCATCCAGTTCCAATAAGGCATCTAACTTTTAGTAGCCTTACTACTTATCAATATAAAGCATGATATCTTAATTCTGGCACTTTATTTACCACTATCTCTGTACCCCTGCACTTATCTTTACTTCTAACCAAAATATCCTGCTTCTATCTAAATCTGATCCATCTATCTAGCCCTAATACAAATCCCTTCTTCTCCATTAGACCAACCCAATCTTCCTGTTATATGTCCTTCCTAAAATTCTGTAGTATTTATTTTTTTAAAGATTTTATTTATTTATTTGACAGACAGAGATCACAAGTAGGCAGAGAGGCAGGCAGAGGCAGAGAATAGAGGAAACAGGCTTCCCGCTGAGCAGAGATCCCGATTCGGGGCTCAGTCTCAGGACCCTGGGATCATGACCTGAGCCGAAGGCAGGGGCTTTAACCCACTGAGCCATCCAGGCACCCCTCTGTATTATTTATTATGCACATAATCCATTTGGTACTTAATTATAAATTGCCCTATATTGCAAGCTAAATTTTCACATGTGGAACTCATTTTCCTAGCCAATGATAAGGGTAGGATATCTTATACTTCTCATCCTGATAGCACCAAATATATAGTATTATACACATTGCTGTTAATTTTTATTTTTTGAATGAGTTTAGGAAAATGTGAGCTAATTTTAAATTTGGTCTTATAGAAAGATACTAATAAAAACTTAGTTTAATAAGAATGTCATTAATTTGCATTTAGTACAGAATTATGAAGAAGTTTGTGTTTGTTCCCTAAGATTTTGTATACTCCTGATTGCTGAGTGAAATGACTAAATTAAGAGTGATTCCAGATTTTAAGTTTATGCATAATTAATACCTACTATCCAACATATGTACCCAAAAATAAGTACTCTGGGATCAAATACCTTGACTATCTCCTACCTCTGGGGGAAAATCCTTTAAGAAAAGTTGGCAAGTCTTGGGGTAGCATAATGCATATTCTAAAAAAAAAATTGCCTAATCCTTCACATGGACCCACAGGCTGTCAGAATTTGGAAAGCCTTCAAGAGTTTATTAAATAAGTTCTTCACAGGGTAGCTCTGTCATTTTATTTAACATGAATTCCCAGATAACACATATTGATCTAAAAATATAAGTTAAAAAAAAACACAAAAAGCAAAAGCTAACCTATGTTTTAGTACCCACTATTTTTAATTTTGTTTAAAGAAATATATCCTGGGATGCCTGGGTGGATCAGTTGGTTAAGTGTCTGCCTTCAGCTCAGGTTATGATCCTAGAGTCCTGGGATTGAATTCCGTATCAGGCTTCTTGCTCAGTGGGGAGCCTGCTTCTCCCTCCACCAGCTTTTTCCCCTGCTTGTGCTCATTCTCGTACTCTCTGACAAATAAATAAATAAAATCTTTAAAAAAATAAATATAGTCTTTTTGTTAAAAGAACCAGGTGGTGGGTATTAGAGAGGGCACGGATTGCATGGAGCACTGGGTTTGGTACAAAAAACAATGAATACTGTTATGCTGAAAATAAATTAAAAAAAATAATAATAATAAAAAAAGAAAGAAATATCAATCTTTTTTCCCAAGGTCATTTAGAAACAGTAAAATAAAATCAATAAACCAATGTTTGATGAAAGTTTAAGTGAGATTAGTCTCCATTTCCAAGGTGTTTAATCACTCAGAATAATCTAGAAAAAAAGGAAATATCTCTAAATCATACATCTTTATTTTCTAAAAACATTCTCTTGTAATTCCAAATTTGGATGTAGCTACCATTATTGCATTAGTAAGTATCTCTAGCTTTGGGTAGACCAGGTAAAAGATTCTGGAACCTATCTCTTCATAAATGAGAGAATATTTGCATTACTTACCTTCTGGGGTTGTATAAAATAAGAGTACGAAACTGAAAGCACTGACAAATAATAAAATTTATATAACATTTATATAAGTTGATACCAATTTTTACGACGATTATTCAATTTTTAAGTTATTCCTATCATGGCTATCACAATACTTTATCCTTGCTCTTTGTTCCCACTTTGTGCCCACTAATGTGGGCAACCAAGAAATGACTATAAAAAGAGGCAGTATGTGTTACTACAGACATCCTAAGTAAGACACACACAATAATTGTTTATGTACCCACTGAACTAATTTTGTTATTCTGGGATTGAGAAACAGTTAAAATCTTATGTTATTTAATTTTAAAGTGTAGTTGAAAGTTCATACTTGCACACAACACACTGTCTGTGAAGTTGGAGAGCAGTGAACATGACAATAACGGAGTAGTTTCTTGGTGGGGCTTTAACAAGGCGACGGAACTTGTCTCCATTCATTCTTATTACAGGTCTTTTATTGGTCCATTCCATCAGCTGACTAACCTTTTCTGATAACACCACCTAAAAAAGAAAAAAAAGGGAGGAACATGGTGTTAATGTTCTCAGCATGGCATTTGAAGTTCCTTTTTTTTTTAAATTAGGACAAGTTTTTATTTATTTATTAATTTATTTTCAGCGTAACAGTATTCATTGTTTTTGCACCACACCCAGTGCTCCATGCAATCCAAGCCCTCTCTAATACCCACCACCTGGTTCCCCCAACCTCCCACCCCCTGCCCCTTCAAAACCCTCAGATTGTTTTTCAGAGTCCATAGTCTCTCATGGTTCACCTCCCCTTCCAATTTCCTTCAACTCCCTTCTCCTCTCTAACTTCCCTTGTCCTCCATGCTATTTGTTATGCTCCACAAATAAGTGAAACCATATGATAATTGACTCTCTCTGCTTATTTCACTCAGCATAATCTCTTCCAGTCCCGTCCATGTTGCTACAAAAGTTATTTATTTGACAGAAAGAGAGATCACAAGCAGGCAGAGAGGCAGGCAGAGAGAGAGGGGGAAGCAGGCTCCCTGCTGAACAGAGAGCCCGATGTGGGGCTCAATCCCAGGACACTGAGACCATGACCTGAGCCGCAGGCAGAGTTTTAACCCACTGAGCCACCCAGGCGCCCCTTGAAGTTCCTTTTAACTAGGCAACTTACGTAAAACCAAGACTAACAAGCAGAGGTACACAGAAAATGTGAGAAACCTAAAAATAAAATCTGATAATTGGGCCTGATAATAATTACTCTTAAAATTCTATTATTTCATGATGAGATTTAATCAGATACCACACTGTTGATGTGAGTTACTTATTTATACTAATAAATAAAATATAAAATCATAAAACCTTTCATTTGCCAAAGATTCCAAAGAATGTTGAGTTAAACCAGTTAGTTTTTTTTTTCAGATTTTATTTATTCATTTGACAGAGAGAGACACAGCAAGAGAGGGAACACAAGCAGGGGAAGTGGGAGAGGGAGAAGCAGGCTTCATGCCAAGCCTGGAGCCTGATGCGGGGCTCGATCCCCGGACCCTGGAATCATGACCTGAGCCTAAGACAGACGCTTAACGACTGAGCCACCCAGGTGCCCCTAAACCAGTTAGTTTTGTACAAGATTTTGCGTCTCAAAGCCAAAACAAAATAAAAACAAAACACACCTATAAAGAAGCTGGAGTAGTTAAAGCAATCTTGAAAACAAAGAATAATAATGGGAGGGGATACCTGGGTGGCTCAGTCAGTTAAACACCTGCCTTTGGCTTGGGTCATGATCCCAGGTTCCTGGGATGAATTCCCACATGGGGCTCCTTGCTCAGCAGGAGCCTGCTCCTTCCTCTGCCTTCTGCTCCCCCTGCTTGTGCTCTCCCACTCTCTCTCTCTCTCTCTCTCTGAGAAGTAAATAAATAAATAAATAAATAAAATATTTTTAGAAAAGAATAAAATGGGGGGATCACTCTACCTGATTTTAAGGTTTACTATACAGCTATAGTAAGCAAGGCAGAGTGGTACAAATGAAAGAATAGACTCATAGATCAATGGCACAGAAACAGACCTATATTGAGTATAGACAACTGATTTTTCATAAAGGTGCAAAAACTCAGTAAGCAAGGCTAGTCTTTTCAACAAATAGTGCTGGAGCAATTGGACATCCATAGTCAAAAATAGGAATCTCAAACTAGACTTCATACTTTATACAAAAATTAAGTCAAACTCGATCACATACTTAAACATAAAAATGAAAACTATGAAGATTTTAGAAAAAAAGGAAAAAGGGGAACCTGGCCAGCTCAGTCAGTGGAGCATGTGACTTTTGATATCAGGATTGTGAGTTCAAGCCCCACACTGGGCATACAGCTTATTCAAAAAAAATTTGTTTCAGAAAAAAATTAGGAGAAAACATTCAGAACCTTGGGGTAGGGAAAGAGTTCTTAGACCTGAAGCCAAAAAGTATGATTCATAAAAAAGAAAAAAAAAAGATAACCTCACCAAAATAAATTTTTTTTTCTCTAGGAAAGACCATGTTAAGAGGAGGAAAAGACAAGCTACAGAGTGGGAGGAAATATTTCCAAACCATGTATATGATAAAGGATTAGTAGTTATACTTTTAAAAACCATCAAAACTCGGGGTACCTGGGTGGCTCAGTCAGTTAGGTATCTGACTCTTGATTTCAGCTCAGGTCATGATCTCAGAGTCATTGGGATCAAGCCCCATGTTGGGCTCCATGCTTAGCGGGGAGTCAGCTTGAGATTCTCTCCCTCTTCCTTTGTCCCTGTTCACATGCATGCGCTTGGCTCTAATAAATAAGTAAATACAATCTTAAAAAATATTGAACTTGCTTTCCCAGGAAGGGAATAGTAACATGGATTCTAAAAATGCATGATTTGCCTTTAAAGCATGGCTGAATTCAGCCAATATTGAAAAAAATTTCCTGAGTATACCTATGAACAACAAAGAATGCCAAACATTAGTTTTGTAGCACATTCGAAATAATTCTGGTAAGAGCCATAAAATGAGTATGTCACAAATAGAAAACCAAACACAGACTCTAAGCCCACAGAGAAATATATACACTCTCAAAAGATTAGTACAACAAATAATTAACAAGATTTGTAGAACAATGATATGGAGGAAACAGATCACTCTAAACAACGGTTTTACAACAGTGGCAATAGTGACATCTTGACCCAGATAATTCTTTGCTGTCTAGAGTTGTCCTGCACATTGTAGGATGTTGAACAGCATCCCTGATCTTCACCCACCAGATGCCAGTTGTACCCCGACCTTCAACAACCAAAAATGTTTCCAGACATTGCCAGATAACCAACCCCAAGGAGCAAAATTCCCCTCCTCCCTCATTGAGAACCATTGCTGGAAACTGAAAAGAATTTTCACAGTATGATGCACGTTTTTAATCATCTTATTACATAGTCAATTTTTAATTCATTACTGATCAAAACACAATATAAAAGATAAATGTGGTGATAAAGTAAACCAAAACTTCCGAGAGCAAGCCCTCAGCATAATGGGTAATAAACTTTCTAGACCCAAGTTTCTTCAAGTGTGGTTGGTATAAAGGAGCTTGTTAGATGTTAAGACTTCCAGATTTCATCCTCTAGTAAACCTGATTCAGTAAGTCCATTGTAGGTTCCAAGAGTATGAAATTTTAACAGGTAACCCAAGTAACTCTTTATAGACACTGAAGTTTCAGAACTACTGTTATACGTTCTCATTCTTAAGGGCAGGAACTACATGTTATATAAATACCTATGCATAACATAGGGAATTTAAATAAACATTAAGCTATTCAAATGATGAACAACAGGAAAAAAAATACATCATTCCTAATAATTAAAAACTACCTGATCTCCCTGGAATGACTGAAGAATATGATATATTTTAGATAACTCAAATGTAACATCTTAATAATTGAGACACTTTTTAAAAATTCCAGTAGAGTTAATATACAGTGTTATATTAGTTTTGGGTATACAATATAGTGATTAAACAATTCTATATATTACTCAGTGGTCATCAGAATAAGTGTACTCTTAATCCCCTTCACCTATTTCACCCATCCCCCATCTACCTACTCTTTGGTAACCACTTATTCGTTCTCTACAGTTAAGAGTCTGTTTTTTTAAAGAGGCAACCCACGAAATGGGAGAAGATATTTGCAAATGACAGTACAGACAAAACGCTGATATCCAGGATCTATAAAGAACTTCTCAAACTCAACACACACAAAATAGATTATCATGTCAAAAAATGGGCAGAAGACATGAATAGACACTTCTCCAATGAAGACATACAAATGGCTAACAGACACATGAAAAAATGTTCATTACCACTAGCCATCAGGGAGATTCAAATCAAAACCACATTGAGATACCACCTTACACCAGTTAGAATGGCCAAAATTAACAAGACAGTAAACAACGTGTTGGAGAGGATGTAGAGAAAGGGGAATCCTCTTACACTGCTGGTGGGAATACAAGTTGGTACAGCCACTTTGGAAAACAGTGTGGAGATTCCTTAAGAAATTAAAAATAGAGCTTCCCAATGACCCTGCAATTGCACTACTGGGTATTTACCCCCAAAGATACAGATGTAGTGAAAAGAAGGGCCATCTGTACCCCAATGTTCATAGTAGCAATGGTGACGGTTGCTAACTGTGGAAAGAACCAAGATGCCCTTCAACGGACGAATGGATAAGGAAGATGTGGTCCATATACACTACGGAGTATTATGCCTCCATCAGAAAGGATGAATACCCAACTTTTGTATCAACATGGACGGGACTGGAAGAGATTATGCTGAGTGAAATAAGTGATGCAGAGAGAGTCAATTATCATATGGTTTCACTTATTTGTGGAGCATAAGAAATAATACGGAGGACATGGGGAGATAGAGAGGAGAAGGGAGTTGGGGGAAATTGGAGGGGGAGATGAACCATGAGAGACTGTGAACTCTGAAAAACAATCTGAGGGTTTTTGAAGGGGTAGGGGGGTAGGAAGTTGGGTGAGCCTGGTGGTGGGTATTATGGAGGGCATGTATTGCATGGAGAACTGGGTGTGGTGCATAAACGATGAATTCTGGTACACTGAAAAGAAATTTTAAAAATAAAAAATTATTAAAAAAAGAGTCTGGTTTTTGGTTTGTCTTTTTTCCTTTGTTTTGCTTATTAAATTCCACATATGAATGAAATCATATGGTATTTGCCTTTCTCTGACTGACTTACTTCACATAACATTATACTTTCTAGTTCCATCCACATTGTTGCAAATGGCAAGATTTTGTTCTTTTTTTGGTTGAATAATATTCTACAGTACATATGTACATATACATCTTCTTTATTCACTCATCTATCAATGGACACTTGGGATGCTTCCATAATTTGGCTATTGTAAATAATGCTGTGATAAACACAGGGGTGCACATATCCTTTTGAATTAGTGTTTTTGTACTCTTTGTGTAAATACCCAGTAGTGTGATTACTGGATCATATGGTAATTCTATTTTCAATTTTTTTGCGGAACCACCATATTGTCACAGTGGTTGCACCAGTTTGCAATTCCATCAACAGTACACAAGGGTTCCTTTTTTCCCCCACATCCTCACCAACACTTGTTTGTGTTTTTCATTTTAGCCATTCTGACAGGTGTGAGATGACATCCCATTGTAGTTTCACTGTGCATTTCCCTGATGATCAGTGATACTGAGCATCTTTCCATGGAGGGATGTATATTCATGTCTTCTGCCCATTTTTAATTGGATTATTTGTGTTTTTCTGGTGTTGAATTATAGAAATTCTTTATAAATTCTGGATACTAACCCTTTATTGGATATGTCATTTGCAAATATCTTCTCCCACTCCGTAGGCTGCCTTTAGTTTGCTGATTGTTTCCTTTGCTGTGCAGAAGCTTTTTATCTTAATGAATCCCGAATAGTTAATTTTTGCTTTTGTTTCCCTTGCCTCAGATGTATCTAGAAAAATGTTGCCCAATGTCAGACATATTTTCTAGACATATCTAAGGAAAAAAAGCTAATGTCAGAGACTTTACTGCCTGTGCTCTTCTAGGATTTAACACTTTGCTGGTCTTATATTTAGGTCCTTACTCTATTTTTAGTTTATTTTTGTATACAATGTAAGAACATGGTCCAGTTTTTCCAACACCATTTGTTGAAGAGACTTTTTCCCATTGCACATTCTTGCATCCTTTGTCGAAGATTAACCGACCATATAATTATGGGTTTGTTTCTGGGGTTCCTATACTGTTCCATTGATCAATGTGTCTATTTCTGTGCCAGTGCCATACTGTTTTGATTATTATAGCTTTGTAATACAACTCAAAGTCCAGAATTGTGATACCACTAGCTTTATTTTTCTTTTTCAAGATTGCGCTTTCCATTTGGGGTCTTTTGTGGCTCCATACAAATTTTAGGATTGTTTATTCTAGTTCTGTTGTAAATGCTGTTGTTATTCTGATGGAGATTACATTAGATCTATATATTTCTTTGGGTAGCATGGACATTTTAACAAACTTTGTTCTTTTAATGCATGAGCATGGAATATCTTTCCATCTCTTTGTGTCATCTCCAATTTCATTCATCAGTGTTTCATAGTTTTTAGAGTACAAGTCCTACCTAGCCATTTCCTTCACTAGTCCTGTGTCTTCTCTATGTATTTTTTTTAAAGATTTTATTTATTTATTTGACAGACAGAGATCACAAGTAGGCAGATAGGCAGGCAGAGAGAGAGGGGGAAGCAGGCTCCCCGCTGAACAGTGAGCCCGATGCAGGGCTTGATCCTAGGACCCAGAGATCATGATCTGAGCCGAAGGCAGAGGCTTAACCCACTGAGCCACCCAGGTGCCCCTAGTATATGGTTTTATAAAGGAATTTCTCATTTCTTCACATTTGAGTTGAAAGCTTTCTTGATTGGAGTAAACCTCTAGTACTGAAGAACCATCTTCCTTAGGATACCTTTCATTCTTTGTCATGAACCCATTGTTTGAGTACTGCAAGCTATGGCTCAGAAATAAAAATTTTGTTTTTCTACAGCATCTTCACTAAGTCACACTATGCACTCCCCAGATATCCCTTTATCTTCCAATGACATAACCTTCAAAAGAAAAGGATTAAAATGTTGCCCATACCCTTTATGACCTTCTATTATTTAATACTTTAAAGTTAAGAACCACAAAGGACTATAGTACAGAAGAGTAAGAGGTTTATCAAACGAATTATTCAGCAACTAAAAATAGCAATTGATTTGGAAACAACTCAATGCAAATACTTTTCTACTAACAGCTTTACTAAACATTTAAGAAAATATATCCATCCAATTTTCAATTTGCATTAGATATATTTATCCAAAACAAAATATAGGCTTGCTATGAAAAAACATTAAATATATAAGGAAGGACATTCATAATCAATTTCCTTCCTTCCTGGACTACATTATTTATTTTCGACTCAAACAAAACAAAACATAACAAAACAAAACAGCAATATTATTCACAATTAAAATACTTGCCAGCAAAGTTAAGTAAGCTTGTACTCTCTGTTCTCTTGAAACATTTTAATTAGTATGACCACAAAATAATCCCAAGAGGAAGCCAATTAACATCTCTAATTCTATTAGCAATAATCAAGTATGATGAACATTTTAGGCCTATAAAGGATTAAGAGGGCCAAGAAAAGGCAATGACACAATAGTTTGATTTCACTCTACCTTCCTGCACAATATTTATCTAAATTAGCTCTAGTAAACTAGATTAAGTCTTAACTATAATTCTCCTACTGTCCCTGAATATCGCTCATGAAAAATAGCATATCCATAATCACTTAAAGCTCAAATCTGATCCTGCCATTAAGATTTCTTCTGAATTTCAGAAGTAATAAAGCTAAACAGCATCAGTCTGAATTACTCTAAAATGCACATCCCTTCCCCCACCCCCAAACTTATTTGATTGTAACTGTGTTCCACACCATCAGGGTTTATTTATAAAAATTCTTGGTATTTTTAGCTTTCTTAATCATCCTCTAGTTTTCAGACATTTGTAAAATAAGATTCCTGGTTAAGCAATACATTTCCAACTCCATCCTTAAATTAAGAGTGACACTGAGCAAATGTGGAAACATTATCTGGCAGATAACAAATGAAGGAGACAGACAGCGAGCAGAGACGAGGGAATTTTTAATCCTTAAATGTCATCTGTTCCATTCTCAGTGCACCTACTTTTTGGACAGGGCTAAACTATATTCTGTCCCCTTTCCTTGATGTTTTAGTTTTAGGGGGTACCTCAATTTGTTTTGCAACTTCTACTGGGCCTTTGATTCTTAGTAATAAGGTATTTTCTAAAGAATCACAGAGATTTTAGGGGCGCCTGGGTACTCAGTCTTAAAGCGTTTGCCTTTGGCTCAGATCATGATTCAGGGTCCTGGGATGGAGCCCCACATCGGGCTCCCTGCTCAGTGGGAGGCCTGCTTCTCCCTCTCCCACTGTGTCTCTCTCTGTCAAATAAATAAACAAAATCTCAAAAAAAGAGAACCAGAGATTTTAAACGTGTGGCAATTTCATTTTTCAGATTTCAAAGCAATGTCAGAAAATGTAGAAGTTTTTCTAACAACAGCCTGCCTTGTCAAAATATGCAGTCAAAATTGCTGTCTTGTCAAAATTATTCTATTTTCTGAATATCCATAAAAACATCACAAAAAGATCAGCCAAAAAATATTTTACTACTGCAGAGGAACACAGTCTTATTTTCTAATATTCATCTAATGTCTTCTACATGCAAAGGATTGCATTATATATCCGTTACAGCCCTCATTTAATTTTCACAATATGCAAACAGGCATTTTTGCATTCTACTGATAAGGAAAATGAGACTCAGCAACTGGTTAAGGATCATTAGGGTCGCATTAACATATACGTTCTTTAAAATTTTATAGTTTTTTGGGTGCCTGGGTGGCTCAGTGGGTTGAGCCGCTGCCTTCTTCTCAGGTCATGATCTCGGGGTCCTGGGATGGAGCCCTGCATTGGGCTCTCTGCTCGGTGGGGAGCCTGCTTCCCTCTCTCTCTCTCTGCCTGCCTCTCTGCCTACTTGTGATCTCTGTCAAATAAATAAATAAATAAATAAATAAAATCTTTTAAAAAATTAAAAAAATAAAGTTTTACAGATTTTTTTTAAAAAACTGATAAATGGGCGGAAATCTATCTTCCTAGCATTATTATAATCAGGTTTCAGTATGTTATGTGCATTCACTGTTTTCTATATTTCATTTTATTTCTCTATTACAGATTCCCAGAAGTAGATCAAGATACATGGATCATTTTATCAAAGGCCATGCTTTTTCATTGTTATCGTGCTGCCTTCCTAAAATGACAACAGATGCAAGGACAAACAACTCCCCTTCTACCACAGAGGGATATAATTCATCATAAAAAAATAAAACAAGTCATTGCAAAAGAAGTCTTTGTGACCTAGCAGAGAGCATTGGGTTTGGAGTCAGACCAGGGGTGGAATCTCAGCTCAGTCTCTAGAGCTGTCTTCTTTGGGCAAGTCCCCAATAACCTCTCTTGTTATCCCTCATCTTTCTAAATGGGTTAATACTTACTCTGCAGGGTTATTGTGAGGATTATAGATAATGCATATAAACCATTGTGCCTGGCATGTAAAAGGCACTGAATAAATATTAGAGAATAAGTCAATGTTCCTGTGAAAACACTACGATAGGTATAAATAATCAGGTAAGTAGGATAGCATTACATTTAACAATAGATAACCAGGAGGAACTTGAGTGATTTTTAACTGTATTAATTTAGGAAACGTTTCTTTTTATTTTTTTTATTTGTTTGTCAGAGAGAGCACAAGCCAGCGGGAAAAGCAGAGGGAGAAGTAGGCGCCCTGCTGAGCAGGGAGTCTGATGTGGGACTCGATCCCAGGACCCCGAGATCCCGTGAGCTGAAGGCAGACACTTAACCAACTAAGCCACCCAAGCATCCCTAAAAGTATCTTTTTAAAAGGAATACTTAAGATTATAAGCCCAGGCATCAACCTACTATTTAAAGCCACATCTACTATGGTGGATAGACTTGGGATTTTTTTAAAAAAATGTTTTAAAAAATTGACCAAATGAAGTACTCTACAAAAGAACACCTATATGTTAAAATTGTCTCTGAGTAGTATACTTTTGTAAAGATTTTTTTATTTTTTTTAAAGATTTTACTTATTTGAGGGAAAGAGTGAAAGAGAGAGAGAGAGAGAGAAAGCAAGAGTGGCATAAGAAGAAGAATGGAGGGGAGAAGTAGACTCTCCCACTGAGCAGGGAGCCCGACATGGTGTTTGTCCTGGATTATGACCTGAGCCAAAGGCAGACGCTCAACCAATGGGGCTATTTTTTTAGAGAGAGAGAGAGAGAGAGAGAGAGAAAATATATGTGCAAGCAGGGTAGGAGAAGCGAGAGAGAGGCAGAGGGAGAGAGAGGATCCTAAAGCAGACTCCCCACTGAGCAGAAAGCTGGAAGCGGAAATGGTGTTTGATCCCAGGACCTTGACATCATGACTTGAGCCTAAACCAAGAGTTGGGACGCTTAACTGGCTGAGCAAACTAGGTGCCCCACAGCAATCTTTTTCAAACAGCCTAAAATATCCTCAGTTACAGGGGAAAGGGATAAAAACTAATCCATGTTTACCATCCTATCAATTCTTTGTTTACCGAGGATAAAATCCAATTTTAGGTTGTAAAACCTAAACAAATCCCAAGTGAAAGAACAGATTCCCGACCTATATACACACATTTATTTAATTAATATCATGTTTATCAAGGCCCTTTTTGACACTGCTAGGTGCCAGAAAAAAACAAAAATTGATTTAAAGGTATTTGTATTTTTAAAAAAGTATATTCATGATGCTCACAGTCTAATGGGGTAAGACTGATATATGAACAATGATAATATAATGTGCTGAATTCATCTCAGTTCACCTGGGGGGACCAGGAAAACCTTGGTTGAGGAAGAAGGTAATGCTTGAGCTAAGACTTATAGAGTAGGAATCCTCAGGGTGCCAGGGTGGCTCAGTCAGTTAAGCATCTGCCTTCATCTGAGGTCATGATCTCAGGGTCCTGGGACTGAGACCCTTGTCCTGCTCCCTGCTCAACGGAGAGTCTGATTCTCCCTTCTCTCTTCCTCTGCCTCTCCCCCTCCTCGTGCTGGTGCAAGCATGCTCCTGCGTGCACATGCGCGCTCTCTCTCTCAAATAAATAAGTAAATGAATTAACTAATTAATTAAATCTTTAAAAAGAGCAGGAATCGTAGGTGAATGAGAGGGTGGGGTAAGAGAGAATGAAAATACTCCAGCAAAATACAGACACTTGCAAGAGAATACAGAAAGATCAAGGAAGGCAGGTAATTCAGTATGACTTGTATAGGGGAACTTGGACTGAGACAAACCTGGAAGAAACAGACAAGGGTCAGGCTACAGAAGCCCTTTCATACTTTACAAAATAGGTGAAAAGGTTTTCAGATTTTAATGTTAGCATCTCTGGCAGTACTATGAAGGATGGGTTCAAGAACAACTAGTTAGGCAGTACTGCAATAGATTTGTAAGAGCAATAAGGGTCTGAAAAGTGGGCACCATGGGAAAGGAGTTGGAATCTGACTCCTTTTTAAACTATTTTATTGAGATAAAATTTACATAACATAAAATCCACCATGTTAACCATTTTAAAGCATGTAATTTACTGCTGATTCCTTTTTAAAATAATCTATCTCCTGCTAGGCCCTTCTGCTTCTACTTCAGTGAAAGATTAAATGAATAAATAAAATTAAACTGGACAAAACAGTAGGTTTTTTAAAAAATCTTCACTTTTCTTATTTATAAGAGTGGTTACTGTAGAAATTCAGATAATACCAGTACATGAAGTAAAAAGTAGAAGTGTTCCCCTAATGAACAATCCCAACTACCCAGAGAAAGCCACTCTTAAGACTACTGTGTATCTGGGGCGTCTGGGTGGCTCAGTGGGTTAAGCCGCTGCCTTAGGCTCAGGTCATGATCTCAGGGTCCTGGGATCCAGTCCCACATCCGGCTCTCTGCTCAGCAGGGAGCCTGCTTCCCTCCCTCTCTGCCTGCCTCTCTGTCTACTTGTGATCTCTCTGTCAAGCTCTCTGCTCAGCAGGGAGCCTGCTTCCCTCACTCTCTGTCAAGCTCTCTGCTCAGCAGGGAGCCTACTTCCCTCCCTCTCTCTGCCTGCCTCTCTGTCTACTTGTGATCTCTCTCTGTCAAATAAATAAATAAAATCTTTAAAAAAAAAAGACTACTGTGTATCTTTATAAAAATCGCTCTATACAAACATATACATTTATATATGGGTGGTTTTGTGTTTTTGCATAAAATCCATCTAAAATTTAAAGTACTGCTTCATATCTTGTTATACATGTAAAAACATCTTGGAATCCTCTGAAAAAAAGCCTGTTTGCTATACCTTTGAAAACTGTATGTTTTTATTTTACTTTCTGCCAACCTAATAAGTAATTCATTTTAATTTACTGGCTTATTTTTTTCTTATCAAATAGTTCAAATATTCAGAAACAGAAAAGATAGGTTCCTTTAAATTCAGCTCATCTTGATAAGCTCCTGAAATATCTAAATGATATTTTTAAAGTGTGTGTATAAGTGTGGTGTACTAGAAGCAGCACAAAATGTACAGGAACTAGCATAAGACTGACCTAGGGTTTTAGTTATTGTTCTGCAACAAGTAACTGTGTAAGCTTAGGACTCGGTTTTCTTCATCCATAAAATCAGGGAGCATAAATAATACAAATAATTGTGAGTAATCCTAAAAGCTCTAAGAGCATATGGCCCTTAGTCATAAATGTTTCAAAACACAATGTTAACATTTATTTGCTTGGATTGCTTAATGGTAAGGAAAGAATACTCTATCTCCTCTACTTGCCACAATCAGTAAATTCCACAAAGAGAGAATCTTGGTATTGTTCACTTAAGCATACCAAGCTTCTACAACAGTGCTTGGCATGTTTGATATTGGTAAATGATTGAAAATGGTTTAAGAGCTTTCATCCCAGTAAATTGCTTTGAATCACTTATTTCGACAATATCATAAACCTGGCATAGTTTAGCTTTTCAGTTTAATTCTCACATTCCTGAAGCGAAAATGATACAAATATAGCTCTTATACATCTATAAGGGAGTTACACCTACTGACAGCAAACAGATTCAAGAAATTCTACCCCCGGAACTAGAGTCAAACTTCCCCTTCCACCTGATGGGGCCCATACTCAAAGTAGTGTGAAAACTCTCCGCGTTGTACACGCACACGCCTATAGAAGCCAGGTTGTCATCTACCCCACCCCTCTCAGGCTCTACATCCATAGAAGACAAGGAGTTACAGTTTTCTTCTCTCGCGAACCTCAAAACTCTTAAAGTGAAACTGGAGCCACCAAAAGACAGAACGAATGGAGAAAGGGGATGGGAAGGAGTACAAACCCTCTCAAGCCCCATTATTTGGGAAAAGCCCCTGTTGCTGCAAAGAGTGTCCTCACCTCCTTCTTTCTTTGGGCAGAGGCTGAGGGAACCCCGTAACTGAGCAGCAGCGCCACCGCCATGTTTGCGGAGACACACCACAGCCACCACCGCGCTGCCATATTCGCTCCTCTCTCTCTCTCTTCCTCGGAGCAACGAAAGTTTTCTCGGGCTGGGTCTGAGTGCAGGGCGTGAGAACAGGCAAACCAGCCCCCGGTTCCGCCCCATTGGTCCAGCTCAGCCCTGCTGGGCGACCCTTCGCAGTACGTCACGACGCTCTACGCCTAGGCGCTATCTAAAACACGGTTCACTTCTAATTGGTCTCCGTTAGCCAATAGAAAAAGGATAATCTGGTGGTTTTTCATTGGTCCTCTAAAGCTGATTAACTGCCCCTTTCATTTACGGAAAGATGAAGCATTTAAAGCGTCTGCCCAGGCGCATGCGCAGTTGTGAGGTGTTGCGGGTTTTTTGCTGGGGGGTGGGGGTTTTCTTCCCTTAGTCTAAAATGGCTTCAGGTTGTTAAAACAGAGTCTGTTCCCCGTTCATTTAGAGGTCCTGAAATCCGCCCTGTTTGTGTAATATTCTAGAAAATTCGGACCTAGCCACGTGATTGTTAGCTATCTTATTCCCTCGTTCTGCCTCTAAAGTTTTTCAAATCAAGATGAAAAAAGTAAAAGCAGGAAAGCAGAAATACACTTAATATCACTGAAGATTTTTAAAAGTAAATGAGCAAGAGCTTGTTGAATATCTTGTGTCCCAGGAACTGTGCCATATGCGGTGCACAGAGCAGACATCAAGTGATTTTTTCAAAGTTGTTTTTTCATGACATTTTTAAAATTAAACTTACTAATTTATTACTTTAAGACAAGGACTTAAATTTCAGGTTATAGACAGCAAATGCTGACTTATTATTTTGTTTGGGAGATGAACACGAAGCTAAGGTTGTAAGGAAGCATTTCTGTCTTTTTAGTTTTTCTGTCATAGTCCATTTTCATTAAACATCAATTCCCCTATGTAAAAAAATTAAAATCCTACGTTGAACTTTCCTATGAGGTTCTATTCATTTGGTCCGGTTTTGTTTATTTTAGTGGATTGTAAAACTGGGATGATTTAATTAGATTAAAATAATATACTCAAGAAGAAAATTACCAACAAAATAAAATCAGTTGTCTATAACTTGGTTTTATTTCCACAGAGTGAAACACGAAATGACTATTCTTTTAGGTCTTGCTGGGAAACACATGCACAAAAGCACAGAGAATAAGAATTTCATTATGTTGGAGAGACAAGGATATGTGTATGGAAGGGAAAATAGCTGGTTCTGAAGTGAAGATATGTGATCTGGAGATATGAAAAACGTTTTAAGACATTTACAGATACTCATAATAATAATAATACAAAATAGAAGTATATGGAGACATGCTGTTTGATTCTATTTATATGACATTCTGGAAAAGACAAACTCAAAGGGACAGAGAATAGATCAGTGGCTCTCTGGGGCTGGATGTGGGGAAAGAGGTTGGTTACAAAGGAGCCACACAAGAAAAGTTTTGTGTTGATGGAACTGTTATGTCCTTTATTGTTGGGGTGGTTATACTAGGCACTTGTCAAAACTCACAGACCAGTACAACAAAAAAGAATGAATTTTACTGCATGTAAATTGAATGAATAAAAATTAAAGTAAATTTTTAAAGAACAGGGAAATCTCACCTATCATGTTGGCAAAAATTCAATACATGCCATCGTCAAGGCTGTGGGGAAACATGCACCCTTATACAATGCTTGTGGAAATGCAAACTGGCATATATATGGAGGGTAACCTGACAATATCTAGCAAAACTACATACATATTTATCCCACTTCTAGGAATCTACTCCAAACAATAAGAATATATGTGCATAAAATTATTCATTTTAGCACTATTTATGATTGAAATATTCTCAGAAATACCCAAATTTGGATATTTGAGTATCTTTGGAGGTTCAAATACAGTTTCAAATGCAGGAGACTGATATATACTATGGTACATTATTGTTTTACACACTGGCCCCTGTATCTACACAGCAAGGAGAGACCAAGGAGAGACTGAGGCAGACCACTTACGTTTTTAAAGACAGATTTTTAAAAATTTTTATTTTTTTTATTTTTAAAGATTTTATTTATTTATTTGAGAGAGAGAGAGTGAGTGTGTGAGCATAAGCGGGGTAGGGGCAGAAGGAGAGAAAGAAGCTGACTCCCCACTGAATGCAGAGTCTGACCTGGGGTTCAATCCCAGGAGTCTGAGATCATGACCTGAGCCAAAGTCAGATGCTTAACTGATTAAACAATCCAGGAGCCCCTAAAATTTTTATTTTGTTTTTCGTCTTGAAGTATAGTTGACATATAATGTTATATTAGTTTCAAGCGTACAACATAGTGATTTTACAATTCTATACATTCTGCACTGCTCACCACCATGAGTGTGATCACCATCTGTCACCATACCACATTATAAAAATATTACTGACTGAATTCCCCATGCTGTCCTGCTTATCTCTACGACTTACTTATTTTACAACTGGAAGGTTGTACCTCTTAATCCTTTTTACCTATTTCACCCATCCTCCCTCCATCTGGCAACCACCACCTTGTATTTATGGGTCTGTTTCTGTTTTTTGCTTGTTAATTTATTTTGGCTTTTTTTAGATTCCACATATAAGTGAAATCATATGGTATTTGTCTTTCTCTATCTGACTTATTTTACTTAGTATATACCCTCTAGGTCCATCCATGTTGTCACAAGTGGCAAGATTTTATTCTTTTTATGGCTAAGTAATATTCCACACTTTACCCATTTATCTATCTATGGACACTTAGGTTGTGTTTTTAATAAGCAAGGAACTCAGGAGGCTTGTTTTGGGGAGCTGCAAAACGAGTACAAATTCCTAACTGCCCACCAGAATCTCAAAAGTTTGTATAGAGGCCTTAACTGGGTTCAGTCATGTGTGCTGTCCAGGTGGTCTCAACAATAACTTACTTTCTCAAGGCTGTGTGGTTGGAATAGCTCCCACTTGGGAAAAGCAGGCAGAGTGTACATTCCCAGAATGGGGTTTGGGTGAGGAATATATGATTGCCTGGGTCCAGCTCACAGGTCAACTGGCAGTCAAGTCCTCTTTATTACCTCCTCCAATATATGTAAACACCATGGAGTATTTCACAGCTATAAAAAAAGGAATGAGGAAGTGTTGTTTAAATGATATGGGTTTTCAAGATCTATCGTTAAGTGAAAAAAACCAAAGTACAAAAGAATATACATGTTATGCTACATTTGTGTAAAATAGAATAGGAAATAAGAAAATATACACATATTTGTCCATTTTTGCAAAAGGAAACACGGAAAAAGTTAAGCCAGAAACTAATGAAATTGGTTATCTACGGGAGGTGAAGGAAATGCAGTGGAACAGTTATGGGAGGGAATGATACTTCTCTAAGTATACAAGTTTGTATAGTTTTGACTTTTGTAACAATGTAAACACTTCTAAAATAATCCAAATATAAAACCTAATCATCTGGTTTTTCAAGATGAAAAAAATTCTCAAGATGAATAGTGGTGATGATTGTACAAAAATGTGGATGTACTTAATGCTACTAGACTGTACACATAATTATTGATGGTAAATACTATGTTACATATATTTTACCACAATTTTTAAAATAATTAGGAAACCTGTCTTGCTTAGTTGGTAGAGCATGCAACTTTTGATCTCAGGGTTGTGAGTTTGAGCCCCACATTGGGTGTAGAGCTTACTTAAAAAATAAATAGATAAAAATTTAAAAAATAAAATTAGAGAAAAATTTAAATCACATCAATAAGAACGTGGTAGAACTGTAATTGAATACAAATGGAAAAAGGAAGCTTGACACTATTTCAAATGAAAAACAACCACACTAAAGAAAGAAACTAATCTGAACGATTTATGAACACACCACTTTGATTATATCCCATTAGTCTAAAGAAAAAAAAGTACAAGCAAATCTGAAATTCTACTAAGTAGGTTTTTTTTTATTTGTCAGAGAGAGAGAGGGAGAGAGAGCAAGCACAGGCAGACAGAATGGCAGGCAGAGGCAGAGGGAGAAGCAGGCTCCCTGATGAGCAAGGAGCCCGATGTGGGACTCGATCCCAGGACGCTGGGATCATGACCTGAGCCGAAGGCAGCTGCTTAACCAACTGAGCCACCCAGGCGTCCCAGTAGGTTTGTTTTTCATGGTAATATGAGTATAACAATTCTGAAAATTTATTTTGTATAATATAATATGCATAAACACTGATATTATTGAAAGCAAGGATTCTCACTATGGAAGAAAGGAGATACAAATATGAAATGAGGGAAAGTAGAAAAGAACTTTTGGAGTTTGGACTATAATTGGAGGTGTTAGTATAAATTTATCTTTCATAACATATATTCCTAGCTCTATTTGCTGAAAGGACTAGAAGCAATGACACTCCAATATCAATGAGCACACCTGGGACTGAATATATATTGCTAAATGCCATCTCTAAAAGAAATTAGGGCTTCTTCCAGGAATGGCTGGTTCCAGTGCGGATGCAGGGAAAAGTACAAGATGCACCCTGAACATCTTATGTCAGAAAATAAACACGTGCTCAAAAAAAAAATGAAGTCATATCAAAAAATACGCATGACACAGCTTGAAGGGAATCCTACTGATCACATCTGGGACTACTGATTACTAAAATAAATCATTAAAGTAATGGATTATAATTACCGAATCCACATGTCCACATGATAATGAACAAATAAATTGGAGAGGGGATAAAATTCCTCCCTACAGTAGAACAACCACTATTTTTTTAAAAGATTTTATTTATTTATTTGACAGACAGAGATCACAAGTAGGCAGAGAGGCAGGCAGAGAAAGAGGTGGAGGCAGGCTCCCTGCTGAGCAGAGAGCCCGACGCGGGGCTCGATTCCAGAACCCCGGGATCACGACCCGAGCCGAAGGCAGAGGCTCAACCCACTGAGCCACCCAGGCGCCCCACAACCACTATTAAATATAGAATAATGAGAGAATTAGAAAATCACCAAACTTTCAAACTAATAATTAATTGATTTAGGCAAAAATCAACAGTGGATACAAAAACTAGTGGGTGAAATTTTTATGAAAAACAGGATATTCATATAGTCTCTATGTATTTTTCACATTACTTATTTTTTTAAAGATTTTATTTATTTATTTGACAGACAGACATTACTTATTTTATTCCAAAGGGAAAAAACAGTAACTTTAGGAACTCGTAAGCCACTCTTTGGACCAAAGGATTAAATTTGGCAATAATGAGACAATAATGGGACATTGCATGCTTCCTCATAAGATGCCGTAAGTGCATAAACTGAATTTAATTATGAGAAAATATCAAGCACACACAATTTGTGGGAACTTTTATAAAATAACTGGTCTATATACTTCAAAAATATTACAGAGCACAGAGCTGTGGAGTCAGGAGGTCCATTACCAGTTCTTCCACTTACAAGGAACTGATCTTGATCTTCTACTAGTCATTTAAGGATTCTGCACCTCACTTCTTTCATAGATAAAACTGAGAGAATAAAGGTTATCTGTAGTGAGGAAAAAAAAAATAATGCCACCAAAGACTAAGAAATTTTGTGGAACTACTCAATTCTGAAGGAGGCTAAAGTTACATGACAACTAAATTCAATATGGGGATCTGGATTGAATTCTGGTTAGAGACAAGGGAACAGTTGATGAAATTGGAATCGCTGTGTTGTATCAGTATTAAAATTTCTTAATTTGGTAACTGTACTACGGTTATGTGAGAGAATATCTTACTCTCAGGAAATGAACCCTCAAGTATTAACAGGTGAAAATACATAATGTGGGAGCCTGAGTGGCTCAGTTGGTTAAACCACTGCCTTCACCATCCGCTCAGGTCATGATCCTGCAGTCCCGGGATAGAGCCCCACGTGGGGCTCCCGGCTCCATGGGGAGTCTGCTTCTCCCTCTGACCTTCTCCTCTCTCCCTCTCTCTCTCAAATAAATAAATAAAATCTTTTTTAAAGAAAGCACATAATGTTTGCAAGTTACTCTCAAATGGTTCAGAACTGCCCCCCCCATACCCCCATAGACAAAGAGAGAACACGTGTGGCAAAATATTATCCAAGTGGTGAACCTTGGCAACAGGTGTTTAGGTGTTCTCCCTCCACCACCAATATTTTATAATGAAAATATCCAAACATACAGAAAAAGTGAAATAATTGTACTCTGAACACCACCATCAAGATCCTAAAAATCGATTCATTGCATTTGCTTTATCACGTATTTACCCACATAATTACGATTTTATTTTACTATTCTCGCAACTTTTCTCTAAATCTCAAAATTAAAAGTTAAACAAATTAGTATACAGTAGTAGACCAAAAATTAGAGAAGCGAAGGAACTTCGGGGGACTCAAAAGAACTGGTAGTGTGGAGCGAGACACAAATTCAGACCTCTAAAACACCAACTTGAAGCTACTGTCTTTGATGATTCCGTCTAAGATCAGTGTATCGGCTGTCTCCCGTGCAACCCTAAACCTAGCTGCAAGGTTCTTCAGTAAATACCGACATACCTCGCTTACAAAGCGTGAAACTACATTTCCCAAAAAGCCTTTATCTTTCCTGTCTGTAAAGAGGATTACAATTTCTATAGGCTGGAGTTTTTTTTTTTTTTTAGAGGTCTCGCGATATTTCATTAAATCTCATTAAAGAGCCCAGCTGAAAGCCATTTTGTTTTTCAGGGCTTTTTGCAAGGAGACTTGGTACCAAGTTGTAGCAAAGCGACAGCTGTAGTTGCTCGGTTCTGTTTTCAGCTTCAGGATGTTTCCTATGGCCAGAACCGCTCTAAGTCGTCTCCGAGGTAAGCAAAAATTGTGAGCAAATAATTTCCAACCGCCTTTTACACGTTTGTCTTAGTGGTTTCTCGTGCCCTTTCCCTCCACCTGCATCCCGACTTTCTAATTCTAAATGCGCAGTCTCCCGCCTCGCCCCGAGTAGTTGGGAAGCTGTCCTTAGCATTAACGTAATCACCCCGTGTTTCTGTTTTGGTTCCCAGCTCACTTTCTGTCACCAGAGTCGTAGCATAGCCCTGTTTTTTGTTTTTGCATTTTACGTTCACTTACCTATGATTTCAGGGAAGGAGGTTCTTCGTGGACGCTATTCATTCCTTCAGTAATTTCATAAATTTTAGTTTTGAGAGTATATTTACCCCCAGTGAACTTCCTCTCCAATTCCTGTAACTAACGGAAGGAAACTGGAAATCTAGCTCTTTCATTGCAAGGAGACAACCCAGGTGGTGGCCCTGCTGCTTTTATGTTGTTTGTTCGTTATTAAATGAGTATTAGCTTATTCGAAAACAGTTGTAATTTTTTTCTTATCTAAGAGTTTGGCAGGTAAAAGGGAATTTTGGGACCAGCCTTATGTATTGAGAATGCACTAGATTGGAAAGAGGAAATTCATTTCCGTACTGGATTTGCAGTGAAGGTGACCTTGAGTAATGTGAGCAGTTTTACATTGAAAGTGACCTTAAGCAATTACCATTTAGCGTCCTTAAACCTGTTTTTATTTCTACAGAGACATTAGTGGTATTACTAGATTGTGTTCTAAACACTCAAGCAGCTTTGACAGTCACCAAAAAAATAGTTGCCCAACTGGGTTTTTAATATTCCGAAAGTCACATATGTTATCTCTTTCCCTTTGGGCAAATAATTTTTCTCTGAACCTAATTTTCCTGCTTTGTAAAACAGAGGGTTAGTAAATATTTGTTAACCTCATACAATTCTTGAGGATACCAGTAGGTTGTAACTAAACCATTTCTTGTTACAGAAGAGAAGTCTAAAGAAATCCACTTTGGTGATTGAATTTTGGTGAACTGAATTTTGAGGTCATGAGATGTTGCAGAATTGTTTGGTAATTTTAATTTATTTGCCCTTTGAGCAGGTAGGGCCTTGTACCTTAGGAAAGGGAATTTTTTTTAACCAATGTGGAATTCACACGTTCACTTTTTAACTGCTCTAGAGCAGAACATATTGTGAAATGTTTGTAAATTTGCTCATCCCAAGTGTGTCTAAATGTGAAAAGAAAACCTATAAGGCAGTTAAGAGAAGAAATCATTAATGGTCAAATAACTATTCTGAAATAACCCACTGTATCACATAGAAGCCATTATATTCTTAAATGCTAGGGAGTGGGCAACATTGCTCTTTCTGTCCATCTTCCTTTTGCTGTTTTTTAAAAAACTATGCTTTCCATTACAGGGGCGCCTGGGTAGCTCAGTCCGTTAAGCTTCCATTCTGAGGTTTCAGCTAGGGCTGTGGTCTCAAGGGTCCTGGGATCCTCTGAAGTTAGACTCCTATGGACTCAGCCAGGAGTCTGTTTCTCTCCCTCTGCACCTCCTCCCGAGTGCTCTTTCTTTCAAATAAATAAATCTTAAAAAGAAAAAAATACATGCTTTCCATTACATAAGTACCATTTGAGTCTCTAAAACAGGTTCGGGGCGCCTAGGTGGCTCAGTGAGTTAAGTGTTTGCCTTCGGCGGAGGTCATGATCTCAGCGCCCTGCGATGGAGCCTCCAGTCCTGTTCCTTACTTGGTGGGGAGTCTGCTACTCTTCTCTGTCTCACCCCCACCCCCACCCCTGGCCACCGCGCCTTCTCTCTCTCTCTCAAATAAAGTCTTAAAAAATATAATAAGAATCTGTTACTTAGGAAGGAAAAAAGAATCTTTTGAAATACGCATTTTTGCAGTCTTGGCTCTTTGCCAAGCTCTCCTGAGAGCCCAAGAGGCAGTTTGAAAAATCATTCTATTAAAATAATAGTAAAGCAAAGTTTTAATGTCATTCTGCTCAAAAACCTTTGCCTCAACCAAAAAAGTGGCCCTTCATTATCCTTTCTGGGTTTTTTTTTTTTTAAGATTTTATTTATTTGACAGAGAGAGAGATCACAAGTAGGCAGAGAGGCAGGCAGAGAAAGAGAGGGGAGGAAGCAGGCTCCCTGCGGAGCAGAGAGCCGGATGCGGGGCTCCATCCCAGGACTCTGGGATCATGACCTGAGCCGAAGGCAGAGGCTTTAACCCACTGAGCCACCCAGGCGCCCCGATCCTTTCTGGTTTTATCCCTATTACTTGTGTATATACCTTGTCCTTCAACCAAACATAATTGGTTTTGTAGTACACTGGGCTTTTTTCTCCACCTTTTTTTTTTTCCAGATTTCCCCTTCCTACATCTACATAACCAAATCCTACTTGGTGTTCAGAGTACTTAGCTAATATTCTACTTTTTTGTATTACAGTGATTTGTGTATAGATGTCTCATATCCTCCTCTAGATTGGAGGTTACTTGAAGACAGGGTCTGTGTCTTACACATTTTCATGTACCCTATTTCTTTTAGCATAGTGTTGTATTCAGCAGTAATTATTTTTTTAATGTTTTTTTTTTAAGATTTTATTTATTTATTTGACAGAGCTCACAAGTAGGCAGAGAGGCAGGCAGAGAGAGGAAGGGAAGCAGGCTAGCAGAGAGCCTGACGCAGGGCTCGATCCCAGGACCCGAGGATCATGACCTGAGCCGAAGGCAGAGGCTTTAACCCACTGAGCCACCCAGGTGCCCCATCAGTAATTATTTTTTGAAGATTTTATTTATTTGGGAGAGCATGAGAGAGAGAGAGATAGAAAGAGGGGAGGGGAGGGGCAAAGGGAGCAGCAGAATCCCTGCTGAGCAGGGAGCCTGACTTGGGACTGGATCCCAGGATCATAGAACCCTAATCTGAGTTGAAGGCAGACACAGCCGCCTGAGCCACCCAGGTACCCTCATTAGTAATTTTTTTTTTAATCAGCATTACTCTGGTTTTTGGAGGTGTTTTGTTTTTTTGGTTTTTTTTTTTTTTGCAATTTTATGGTGATAAACATTTAGTATGCTTTAATTTGAAATTCTTTTGATTTTACCCTTTTATGTTGTAAGTTGCTGAGCACTGCAGAGTAAACTAGTGAAAATTTAAGTCCTAAATATTCAACTTAATGAATAAGAGCCCAAGTTACAGAGGTTTATAGTGTTACTGATGTCACCTTTTCTGTTTTATCCCCCAAGATTTTATTACAAAAATTTTCAGACATAGAGAAAATTTGGAAGAATTGTATGATACACACACTGCACTGCATAGATACAAGTATTTTGATACATTTGTTTCTCACATATCTATACATGTGTCAAATTATATTATTTTTGATGCATTTAAAGTATACTACTTTGCTTTTAGCTACAGTATGTTTTAACATTGTGTTGAACCTCAGAGTACTATAAATTTAACATCCTGTTGCTTTCATGATTTGCAGTATCAATTACATGTTCTTTTCCTTATAATTGATAGATATGCTTCTGTATTTCCTTTTTTTTTTTTAGTTCAAAGCATCCCACAAACAGTGGCAAGGCAGAGCCACCAGAAAAGGACACCTGATTTCCATGACAAATATGGTAATGCCATATTAGCTAGTGGAGCCACTTTCTGTATTGCTGTGTGGGCATATGTAAGTACTGTTGATTGATAATATTCTATATTAGATATTTTTCATTCCTGTTTATGTATTCAAAATGCTTTCACAGAGTAGTATACATTTCTAGTTGGGAGGGACTTCAGAGATTTTCTGATGTGATTACCTACCCAGTGCAGGAATTTCTTCTAGCATTAAGCATTCATTTTTTTTTTTTTAAGTAATCTGTACACCCAGCATGGAGTTTGAACTCACAACCTGAAATCAGGAGTTACAAGCTCCGCCATTTGAGCCAGCCAGATGCACTAACCATCATTTTCTTTCAACAAGAAATTCTGATTCCATTTCCATGTATCATCCATTAGATACTAGAAACCAAAGATACTAGAAAATTAGATACTACTTTCCTGGATCTTCTCTTTCAAATTAAACATCCTTAATTCTGTTAATCACTTTTTGTTACATAATTTCCAGGGTTTTCACCATCTTGGGTCACCTTCTTTCACTTAATTGGTGTCTTTTCTAAAATTCTGCCCACAGAACTGAGTAAATTTCTGATGGATGAGACGTACAATGACTTGCTTTCATTTTTTTAGTTTTTTACATCTTAACATTTAACAGTTTTCTTACCAGTTGATGTACTTATTGGTTAAAAGTAGGATAAATATATTAGTTGCTCTTAGAGATATCTATTAATCTTGCCTTAATAAACAAAAATATTTATTCATGGGGCTTTTCATTCTTGTTTTAACCTTCCTTAAATACACAGGTAAAATAGGTGTATGTATTTAGAAGAGTGATTAGATGTTGAACAAATGTGTGGTCAGGGGCACTTTTGGAAGTTGTGTTCCTTGATGAAAGGATATTATAAAAGTGTTTTTTTTTTGCAGTATTTAGATAATTGTGGTGGAGTGAAGCAGTGTTTGAGGAGGTAGTAAGAGAAATGTGAAGTAAAAATTGGAATTAATGAAATTAAAAATTGAATTGTTCAGTCATACTGGCCGCATTTCAGTTGCTCAGTAGCAATATTTGGCTCTTGTGTTAGATGGTGAAGATCTAGACATTTCTTGCATCTCAGGAAGTTCTGTTAAACAGTACTGGTCTAGAGAATTAGGACAGCAATTAGCTTTGGCCTACATGGAGGAGGCACTATATCCCAGCTGAATTTCTGTGTGTTTTTAACCTGTAGAGTAGAATACCTTTGTCACTTTTAAGAAATAGTCTCCAAGGGAGAGTAGACTCTAGTTTAAACATTTATAACTAATAGCATTTTAATTCTTACAGACAGCAACACAAATTGGAATAGAATGGAACCTGTCCCCTGTTGGCAGAGTCACCCCAAAGGAATGGAGAGATCAGTAATCATCCCAGTTGGTGTAATACTGAATTGTTTCAAAACCAACTCATAACTGATGCCAAGTAAAAACACTCTGCACCCATTAAAATATGGCATGATTGAAGAAATAAAGTACATTTGAAACCTTTGTTGTCGGTTTGTTTATTTCTTTTGTAATGAAACAGCCTGATCACTTTTCATTTATTTAACCTTAAGTGTTACTATTTAAATCAGATGCTTTACAATTTCTTAAATAATTTTTCTTTCAGAGATAATATGAAAGTAAAATCTGGCTGTCACTTGGAAGTCAACTTTATACTAGGCTGAAATTACAGTTCATGAATAACTGATCACAGAATTAATTTAGGTCATCTTTGAGTGTCCAGATATTGATTATGCCTACTACTTTCATCTCTAATCTATGTTTATATTTGTAATTGGTATTAGGGCCTTTTTACTCCTGCCAAGAGAACTTGGGTTGTCACCAGACCCAAGGGAAGACTGGTCCTGTCAAATGAACTCTTAGGATGTTTGAAGATTAGCTAGCTCTTTGGCTCCATTGGCTCATTTATCTTCGAGCTTTGGGTCTTTCATTATATTTATTTAGGATGCTTATGGCTCCATTGGCACATTTATCTTCGAGCTTTGGGTCTTTCATTATATTTATTTAGGATGCTTATGATGCTATTAAAGAAAGGATCTTTCAAATACAGTTTATTGGTGTTAACCTCTGCTGTTGACTTTGTTAATTACACCAACTTTTTGATGCATGTATTATCCTGAATTCAGTACGACTTTGGATTTTGTATGTAAGATGCTAAGTGAAAAAAACATCTACACCATGTACTTCAGTACTTCCTCGGCTGAAGGTGTAAAAAGCCTCATGTTTGTTGATAGCTCAAATACACTATTTGATAGCTCAAATACGTGGAGTAATCTATGTTAGCTGAATTAGAGATTCCTGAGTTCACTTACATATACAACAAGTTATCAGGTAAATGGCTTTTAGGACTCTCCAAATGAACCTGGTATAGAAAGGATTTATGCATAACCAAACATTTGAAAGATTTTTACTTACTACATGAAATACTAGAAGAATGCTCTCATGGCAATATTTTTCTCATTAAATGCATCAAAGCCAGTAAGTAATTTCACTGAGTAGGCAGTAAGTAATATCACTGAGTAGGAAAAGTTGAATGTCCTTGCGAAATAAGTGCATTGCAAGATTAGTAACTACACGACAGTGCTGATATTTGATAAAATTTGAACACTTTATATCATATTTAGAAAGTATGTGAAAATAGGACTGAGGTGTTCAAATGCATGTAACCCTGAGATGTGATTAAGCAAAAATAAACACTTGTCTTTAAGGAAGTTTCAATGTTCCATTAGATCATTTACCTTTTTATTCCTGAATTGGCATTACTAACGACTACAAGTGATTTTCAATATGATTTGTACCACTTCTGTCAGGTAAGTGATAATTGTCAGCTCTTCTTATAGGCAAAAAAGTATGTATGACCTTTAAAATAGTCTATTTGTCCATTTGCCAGTATATATGTTGCTTTGTGCGATAAAACTTGGTGGTGGTAGTTGGTATTTTTGAACAGGCTTTTAAAGCTTAATTTGTAGTTAATCTTGTCCTGATTAGTAATTCTAAAACTACCTCAGGCATGGCCAGAAATGAAGCAGTACTGTAAGTCTAAATTAGTGTCATCACAATGTTCTGACCTTGCAGCTTTCCTAGTGTACAGAGAGTCAAAATTTTATCCTTTCACAAATACACTCAATTTATCCCCAAACACATTGCTGAGAGTTTTAATATCTAGGGTGGGAAGGTTGTCAAATCAGTCTTCCTATCAAAAATCTGTACATTTGAAGAATTTAGGTAAGTGACTTCAGAAGCATTGCCAATCCTTTAAATGTTACTTGTTGGAGGGCTATCACATTTTTTTTTTAAAGTAAGGGTGAATATCATAAATCCTATTTTTTTTAAAATATTTTATTTATTTGACACAGGGAGAGAGAGATCACAAGTAGGCAGAGCAGCAGGCAGAGAGAGAGGGGGAAGCAGGCTCCCTACGGAGCAGAGAGCCCGATGCGGGACTCGATCCCAGGACCCCGAGACCATGACCTGAGCCGAAGGCAGCGGCTCAACCCACTGAGCCACCCAGGCGCCCCCATAAATCCTATTCTTAACTAAGTTAAGTTACTATGTGTTTTCTGTTCTTTTAAATTCATTAAACTAGGCTCTTTGGTGGGTCGGTTGGGTGGCTGATTCAGGGTTGTGAGATCAAGTTCCAGATTGGGCTCTGCTCAGTTTGAAGTCTGCTTGAGGATTCTCTCCATTCCCCTCCTCAGGCTCACTTTGGGTGCTCACTCTCTCAAATCTTAAATTCATTAAACTTATTTAGCACTAGGTACTATAATAATTATAGAGGTACAGATAATGTGCCTTCACCCTTGTGACCGATAACTTCATTAGAGAGATTTTTATTTTTTAATTTATGTTTTTTTATAAACATATAATGTATTTTTATCCCCAGGGGTACAGGTCTGTGAATCGCCAGGTTTACACACTTCACAGCACTCACCATAGCACATACCCTCCCCAGTGTCCATAACCCCACCCCCCTCTCCCTCCCCAGCAACCCTCAGTTTGTTTCGTGAGATTAAGAGTCACTTATGGTTTGTCTCCCTCCCGATCCCATCTTGTTTCATTTATTCTTCTACCCCCCCAACCCCCCACGTGCCATCTCCACTTCCTCATATCAGGGAGATCACATGATAGTTGTCTTTCTCCGATTGACTTATTTCACTAAGCATGATACTCTCTAGTTCCATCCACGTCGTCGCAAATGGCAAGATTTCATTTCTTTGGATGGCTGCATAGTATTCCATTGTATATATATACCACATCTTCTGTATCCATTCATCTGTTGATGGACATCTAGGTTCTTTCCATAGTTTGGCTATTGTAGACATTGCTGCTATAAACATTCGGGTGCACGTGCCCTTTCGGATCACTACGTTTGTATCTTTAGGGTAAATACCCAGTAGTGCAATTGCTGGGTCATAGGGTAGTTCTATTCAACTTTTTGAGGAACCTCCATGCTGTTTTCCAGAGTGGTTGCACCAGCTTGCATTCCCACCAACAATGTAGGAGGGTTCCCCTTTCTCCACATCCTCGCCAGCATCTGTCATTTCCTGACTTGTTAATTTTAGCCATTCTGACTGGTGTGAGGTGGTATCTCATTGTGGTTTTGATTTGTATTTCCCTGATGCCGAGTGATGTGGAGCACTTTTTCATGTGCCTGTTGGCCATCTGGATGTCTTCTTTGCAGAAATGTCTGTTCATGTCTTCTGCCCATTTCTTGATTGGATTATTTGTTCTTTGGGTGTTGAGTTTGGTAAGTTCTTTATAGATTTTGTACACTAGCCCTTTATCTGATATGTCGTTTGCAAATATCTTCTCCCATTCTGTCAGTTGTCTTTTGGTTTTGTTAACTGTTTCCTTTGCTGTGCAAAAGGTTTTGATCTTGATGAAATCCCAATAGCTCATTTTTGCCTGAAGGCAAACATTTAACCGACAGAGCTATCCAGGTGTCCCATGTGATGTAATTTTTAAGATTTTAAATTTGGGGGGCGCCTGGGTGGCTCAGTGGGTTAAGCCTCTGCCTTCGGCTCAGGTCATGGTCTCAGGGTCCTGGGATCGAGCCCCACGTTGGGCTCTCTGCTCAGCGGAGAGCCTGCTTCCCTTCCTCTCTCTCTCTGCCTGCCTCTCGGCCTACTTGTGATCTCTGTCTGTCAAATAACTAAATAAAATCTTAAAAAAAAAAGATTTTAAATTTGGGGTTGAATTTGTGACTTAACGTTGTGCACGTTGATTGACAATTACAACTTAATGGCTGGGAAG
Source organism: Enhydra lutris kenyoni (assembly GCF_002288905.1). Lineage (NCBI taxonomy): Eukaryota > Metazoa > Chordata > Mammalia > Carnivora > Mustelidae > Enhydra > Enhydra lutris. The sequence goes on along the minus strand of NW_019154163.1, from coordinate 5,315,457 downwards.
TTTAGTAGTCCTGAAGATATGTATGTGGATGGGTACAGAGGGGAAAGGAATAATTCTTTGTGAAATACTTAATTGTAGGCCTAAACTTTAGATCTCTGGGCAATTTTAAATGTTGCCTGTCAAGGCTTAGTAGGAATTTGACAATAGGGGGGTATAATTGGTTTACTTAACACTTAAATATGGTTAGTGTGTGCCACTTTCCTAAGCCTTTTACAAATAGTATTTTAATATTTATCCTTTGTGTACCGTTTTGAGTTTGGCAACATTATTAGACTTGGGGGCGCCTGGGGTGTCTGCCTTAGGCTCAGTTCAGGACCACAGGGTCCTGGGATCCTGCCCTGATCCTCGAGATGTCGGCTTTTGCTTCTCCTCCCTATGTCTCTTTCAGAGCATGCCAGTGCTTGCTCTCTCTCTGTCTTTCTCTCTCACAAACAAAGTCTATGTAAAAAAGACTTGATACTTATGGCAACTCTGTTCAAACAGTTCCAGCTGAAAATATAATTAATTTCCCCATACATCTCATGACAGATATTCAATTTAAGGCAATACGAAAAGACCGCATCTCACTTTTAATTTAGTGAGATGGAGCCTGTTCCTCTTACTGTTAATATTAATTGTTTTAAAAATCTTAGGATTTTGCTATTTTTTAAAATGTGAAAATGGGAAGACAGGATTAAAACTACATTTTTCTCAAATGCTTTCTGTATCATTTATCGCATCATATCATTTATTGCATCATTTAATGCATCTGTATCATTTGTTGCATCATTTATTGTAGATACTCTAATAATTCTTTGCATCCTTGGAATCCTCTAGGTTTTTAAGATGATGGACAAGCGAATGGATAAATGGACAGGTGGTTCAGAGCTTTAGGTTGGCGATATGAAGGTAGCGTGAGGTGAGATGCCGGCCCCAACTCCAATATATACATAAAGATTATGAATAAGAAGTCAAATTTTTTGAGATAATTTTTGAATGGAGGGACGAGTGCAAGTTCATAGTTCTGGCATTTGCATTTGGAGTTAGGCTACACAGTAACATCACCCCGTTAATTTCATGCTGAGAAAGGCTGAACTATGCAGAAGATGATTTACAAAGACTTATATGGTACTTAATGGCTCGAGGTTGGGAAGCTACAGATGACACAGGTTTTGGTGGGATTTTGTTTTGTTTTGTTTTGTTTTTGGTGATGGGAGGAAGGAGGCTTCTCTGCCGCGCCAAAGACTTCCACGCGAGGGTGCGTGTCAACTCAGGGGCAGCAGGGGGCGGGAGAAGCTCAACTCCCGGGCACTTGTCCCTCTTCACGTGATGCGTCCCTTTCTTGCATCTCAGGCCCTGCTTCCGGCCTGGGCGTCACCCGGAAGTAGGGGGAGTGAGGAAAGGACGGGTAAAGGCCGCAGGCTCGGGCGGCGGTGGGTGGAGGAAGAGAAGCCGTGGGAGTGCCGCCGCCACCGCCGCTGCCGACGCCACCGCGGTCGCTGTCCCCGACGCCGCCGCCCCCCTCCCCACGCCACCACTACTGTTTCTTCTCCTTGTGTGTGAGATTGGAACCTGCGCATGGATCTGCCGTTGCCACGGGCTGCGTAGCTCGCGAGGTTTCAGCATAGGAAAGAAAAACCAGGTACGTCCTATGTGGGCTCCCTGTCGTCCCCTTCTACTGGAGAGGTGTTCTGTACCGTCAATCTCTACTACCGAGTGTAGCGGGGTTATTTTAAACAGGGACAGTCTCCGAACTCTCACTTCTTCACAACTCTGGTATTTACCACACTTAGTTTTACCTTCCCAGCAGGGAATAATGGAGGGGAGATTGAGTCCTGACCCGTGTCACTTTTCTTGTACCCTTCTGGGAAAGTGCCCTGATCATCCAGTGGCCTATGTTACCCAATTAGTTGAAGGTACAAGAAGGTCCGTACCGGTATTGGAAGTCATATGGACTGAAGACCATTAATGAAATGATGTAAAGAAATATATTTTGCTTTTTGCTTTCTCTTGGAGCATAAGCTAAACTGAGAGAACACTCTCGTTTCCATTTCATTTTGTTCATTCTGCCCCCTTCCCGGTAAAGTCATTCTCCATCCCTGTGGCACCTTTATCTTTGACACTTTGTTGTAGACGTTGGGTTTATCCTAAGCACCAACAGCTCTTTTATTGTTTCACAAGTTTGTATTTTTAGCATCTGATTTTTGTTTTAGAGTGTGTTCATCTACAGTAATAGGGTTTTGTATTGAGTCTTAATGTGTGCAGGACATTGAATTGGGTGATATTGAGGTGTGGGGTGGTAGGGGGTATGCACAAGAAACAGCACAGAGTCTCTGACCTCAAATGAGTTTGCAATCAAGTTAATTGAGTTCAGTTATGAATACAGTGGGTTCTAGCAGCCCCACTAATTGAATAGACTGCTTATTTCATCCTTATTATTTATTAACCTTTAAAACGATTTATTTATTTGAGAGAGAGAGAGAGAGAGATTGAGCAAACATGCACGCAGGGAGAGGAGTAGAGAGAGAGGGACCAGCAGATTCTGTGCTGAGTTCAGGGCCCAGCCTGAGGTGGGGCTGCATTTGTGACCCTGAGATCCTGACCTGAGCCAAAAATCAAGAGTCCATTGCTTAACCAAGTGATTCACCCAGGCGCCTCTCTCATCCTTTTTAAAGGATATTTTGAACAGAGGTTTTATTTTTAAAACTTTCTTGTGTCTATGTTCATGATATGAGAGAGTGCTTTTTGACTGGAGGGTCTCACAGTGCAGTAGGAAAGACAGATACACCCTTCCAATCTCACTAACCTTGTATGTTAGAGAAAGTGTTATGAGAGTTCAGGGAAGGTAGCATTTGAGGTGGGCCTTGAAAATGGATAGGATTTAACTTTGTAGGAATGGACGTAGGGGAGGGCATCCCAAGTAGAAGAAAAAATATGAGCAAAGGCTTGGGGGCCTGGAAAGATGCTGGACATGCAACAACACACTGTACATAAACACCCCTATTTCTAACACAGCCACAGCCTCTAAGATAGTACTATTAAAGGGGAAAAAAATACAGAATCTAAAACTGGTAAGCTTAGAACCATATCCAGCTACCCTCCAGCCAATAAAAAAAGCTTATATGTAGAAAAAATACATGAAATGACAAAAACAGTGTTAATGTATGAGATTTAATTCTAATGTAAACTCAAATTTAAAAAAAATAAAGCTTTCTATATATTTTTTATTTAGGCTTTTATTTTAATTCCAGTTAGTTAACATAAAGTAATATATTAGTTTCAGGTGTATAATATAGTGATCCAAAACTTCCATACATCATCAAGACAAGTGCACTCCTTAATCCCCATTCCCTCACCTCCTCCCTTCTGGTAACCATCAGTTCTCTATAATTAAGATTTGTCTCTTCCTTTTTTCCTTTTAAGGTTTGTCTTAACCTTAGACAAACCCAAGATTTGTCTCTTGATTTGTCTCTCCCTTTTTCCTGTTAAATCTTGCTATATTTTAATTCTTATTGACTCTTATGACTTAAATGTAATTTGGAATCAATTTTTAAATTGCTGGGAATGAATAACATTATCTGACGCCAGAAGCTGTTCCAGCATTTTCTCAAGGAATTTATGCATTTCCTTTTCTCCTCCGAATTGATTTCTCTACTAGTCTTCTTAACCTGATAGAAACTATTCTTTTCCATTCTTAGTCTTGGAAAGATCTTGATTCTTGGCCTCTAGGTAGGGTTAGATTAAACACAAATCCCTCCAAAGGGTAGGTTAACATCTCTGATCTCTAATGCAGAAGGTTATTTTTCTTTGAAAAATGCATGGAGAAGTAGTAGAATTTATCTGAAAATGAGAGAGCGTGATGAGCAAAAATAACCAACTAACACATTACAATCTTTACTTCTGTGAGCGCTTTAAGGCAACACATTCCTTTTGTAAATGCCTCATTATAGTTTTTTTTATCTATATATTTAAAAATACTTGAAAAACTTTAATCAAGACTTTTTACACATCCCAATGAGTGAAAATAATGTTCATTTGACAGTTGGGAAATTAAATTGTGAGGAGAGATTTGTCTGAGGTGATACAGGTACTGGAACAGGTGGGAATAATATATGGGAGTTTCGTCTTAAAATTCCCTCTACTCATCTTTTTAAAGGTTTTACAGAGTTTTGCTTTTAAATTGTGATCTTTCTTAGGACATAAATCAAAATATGGATGGGGGAGTGGGCAGGAAAGACAGGCCACAGGCCTATTTTGGTTCAATTTACTATCTCAGCAATCATAATTTTTACTTATAAGTCTCAGTCTTCAGATTGATTGAATGTGATATAATTTGCTTACTTACTTGGTAAAGTAGTATGGCAAGAAAATTATCACAATACTTTTAGAATGTGTTTCTTTAAAGTGAAAGGGTAGGATCTCTCTGGTTTCATAAATATGTTGCTAGTTTCTCCAGCACTGTTAGAAAATTGAAGTGATTTTCATATCTTTGTGGGATTAAATGTGTGGGGTATTGATAGATTACACTAGTTTTCACAGATATTTCTTTCCTTGAAGGGAATGAGGATAAAATGTCCCCATTTTGAGCCAGTTTAATTTTGTTTCATGTTTTCTGTCCACATTTAGAATTACACAGCTATGTTTTTTTTTAATAAACATTTTATTTATTTTTTTGAGAGAAGAGAGAGACAGTGAGAGAGAGCATGAGCGAGGAGAAGGTCAGAGGGAGAAGCAGACTCCCCGTGGAGCTGGGAGCCTGATGCGGGACTCGATCCCGGGACTCCAGGATCATGACCTGAGCTGAAGGCAGTCGCTTAACCAACTGAGCCACCCAGGCGCCCACACAGCTATGTTTTTTAAAACCTATTTTTACTCCATAATTCTCTAGTGCAGAAGTTCAATTTTCCAGACCTATACTCAGGAGTACATTTTCATAATTTACTAATTGAAATTAATGGGTTATTTCACATCCTAGGGAAATTGTTTTAACTTGGCCATTTAACCTTAGTTGATTTTGTTTTGGTTTAAAAAAGTGTTTTGTTTTATGCTGTTGTAATTGTTGCTGATCCTGCTTGTGCATTTGATGTGCCAGCCAAAGACTGGGAGAGAATAATACTGGAATTACTTCCCTGTTCTACTCTGACCTGTGAGTTTGCAGGGCATTGTATAAACTTGGAATTATGAAGAAGATGGTTTCTACTCTCTTGAGTGTTCACCTGAAGTGTGCTACCTGCCATTCAGGAGAAAACATTAAGAGGGCTTCTGTTGAGACCTGAGAAACTGTCATCAGACATATAAGAACAGGAGAAAGAACTCCACAGTGAAGAGCCCTTTAAAGAAAATTCTCAGGACTGTTTAGGAAAAATTTGTAGCTGACTCTTAGGGTCGTGAGGATACCTGAGAGTTGATCCTTGAGCTAACAAAAGGTTACAAAGAGCTTGGTTATGAAGGAGTTCCAAGTGTTAATTTCCTTTGTTGATCCTTGTACTTAACAATGATAAGCAAAAAAGGAGGTATCTATTTTTTTTGGTGAAAATAAGATTATTTGCTCTAAGAATTCTTTTTTAAAAAGATTTTATTTATGTATTTGGCAGCGAGAGAGGGAACACAAGCAGGGGGCGGGGGAGAGGGAGAAGCAGGCTCTCCGTCAAGCAGGGAGCCCGATGTGGGACTCGGTCCCCGGACTCTGGGATCATGACTGGAGCCGAAGGCAGATGTTTAACGACTGAGCCACAGAGGTGCCCCTGCTCTAAGAATTCTAATTGAATTATTAAATCAATTAATAATGCTCTTAAGACGTACCTGGGTGGCTTGCTCAGTTAAATGTTTGACTCCTGATCTCAGCTCAGGTCTTGATCTCAGGGTTGTAAGTTTAAGCCTTGTGTTGGGCTCCATGCCCAGCATGGAGCCTACTTAAAAAAAAAAGATTAACAATCTAACAGAAAAATGGAAAAATAGAAAAAATAATAATGCTATTAATATAAAGGATATTGTATTGATTATTAATATATTATTAAAACACTACTATTAATATTAAAGTATTTGTATACAACCAGTTTCCTCTTGGCCAGTAAATTCTTTCTCTTCTTTTACTATGCCGTTTCACTGTTACCTCTGAATATCAGTTTTTAGTTCAGACTTACAGCCACAATAGGTTGATATTAATTTCTCTTTTTAAAAGATATTATTTACTTATTAGAGAGATTGAGGGAGCGAGTGAGAGGATGGTCAGAGGGAGAAGTGGACTCCCTTTGGAGCAGGGAGCCTGACTCTGGACTCGATTCCAGGACCCTGGGATCATGACCTGAACAGAAGGCAGATGCTTAACCGACTGAGCCTCCCAGACACCCTTGGTATTATTTTCTAATCATACCTGTAAGTGGGTTTTTATGTATTAGCAATCAAATTGGTGTCCTGCATCTTCAAGTATTGTCCATCTAAAGCAAAGTGTTTTATCTGGCTTCTCTCTTTCTAGCTAGGTGATAATAGGATGAGTTTTAGTAGCCTTAAATTCACTGTATGATGATTGGAAAAAAAGAATAATTTATTTAGTGCAGTGTATTATTTGACCTTGAATTTAGGGTATGATTAGGATTGCATAAGAGTGTGTCCACTGTGTTTATTACAAAAATAACCCACAAGTGCCTGTTTCTTAACTTTAGGGGAAGTATTAAGTCATGGGATCTTGAATCTTCTTTCTTTCTTTCTTTTTTTTTTTTTGGTGCATGTAAATGAAGGAGACCTATCCTTCCTCTGGTATGAGAAAAAAAATCTAGGACTTTGTAGTTTGCACTTTGGTAGGAGTTGAAATATTCTTTCATAGGGCCAAATTTTATTTCTAGACCTAGCAAGTGGCTAAGCTGAGATTTAAAGCCAGTCAGTCTGGTTTTAGAACCTTGTTCTCACCTTACCTTAAAGGAACTGTATTTTTTTAAGTACATAGACATTTGAGCAAAATTAGCTCTATTGGAATTAAGTTCCTTATTTGTCCTAAAGGGAAAAATATTGATCTTCTTTGAAAGTATGAGCAAATAGATTTGATGATAAAATAAATTACAGTATTGGTAACTGAAAATTTCTTGGGTACATTCAAACTAAATTCATAAGTAAGGACTCATAGTTTTGTTTTAAGGTAATTACATTATTTAAAGATATGCTAAAGGACCTAATGTTTAAAATGCTGTTGGTCTTATTTTGTTTGTATTTTCTAGGTCTCCCAGGAAGAGAAAAGAAATGGTCTGTGTGTGTGTTTCTTTTGTAAAAGAAAGAGGGGCGCCTGGGTGGCTCAGTGGGTTAAGCCGCTGCCTTCGGCTCAGGTCATGATCTCAGAGTCCTGGGATCGAGCCCCGCATCGGGCTCTCTGCTCTCTAGGGGAGCCTGCTTCCTCCTCTCTCTCTGCCTGCCTCTCTGCCTGCTTGTGATCTCTCTGTCAAATAAGTAAATAAAATCTTTAAAAAAAATGTAAAAAAAAGAAAGAAAAAAAGAAAAAAATGTTTATTCAAAACATATATTTCAGACATTAGGTAAATACAAAATGATTTAACAGTACCTACCTCAGAGGATTGTCAGTGAGTTAATACATGTGAAGTCCTAATAGCAGTGCCTGGCAGGTAGTAAACACACAATAAAGTTTAGTTAACATCATTCTTTTAAAAATTATTTACGGTAAAAGTAATGTTAGCAACCTATGTAATAAAATTATAAATTATAGTTTTATGGTACTATAAATTGGGTGGACTGTGGGAGGAATATACTAATATACAATCAGTACCTGGAAGTAATATTTAGTTTCCAAATAACACCACAGAAAATGGAAAACTCAGATTAGGAAGGCACAGTAGCCTACATTACACCTACATTTCTAAACTTATTCTGACAGCTAGCAATTCAGTTCACCCTGATGTACTCTTTCTGCTTTACCACTGACAAAACTCATAACAGTCAGCTTGTATAATTAGTGAGCTACAAACTGTGGGGCCATTGAGCTTCTCTGGATTATTTCTCTAATTGCCAAATGCTGAAACATACTTTTGAATGATTTCTGAAATACAAAATATAGGCAGAGGGAAAGGCTTTGTGTAGGTCTGACCTACTCTGCAAAATAGCTGCATTCTTACAAAGTTGTATGTAAGTTGAGTTTTCATAAATTACATCAGCACACCAAGGAATACATGTTTATTATGTGCTCATTGTATGTCTAGTGTTTATGTGGGTTCTGTAAGATATGCCAAGAAGCATAAGGCATATGCTCCAATGTCTAACCAGAGAAAGAAACCCAATACCAAACAATTACAGAGAAATTAGGTACTAACCTATGATGCTGATTCCAAGGGTATTCAGAATTCAAAAAGAAAGTGGATATGAGTATTTGACATGTTTTTCATGGAGGAGGTGGGTTCATTTACTAAGTCAGCAGTTATTTGAGTAGCTGCCATTTGCAAGGTACTGGGGATATGACTTTGTATACAACAGATGTGGTCCTGCTTTTCTGGAGTTTACAGATGAGTGAGGTGATAGGATTTAAATATGTGGAAGAGAGCGTTCTAGGTGAGGGGACCAATCTAAACAAAATCATAGAAAGAAATGGCAATCATGGGCTATATGGCAGTGAGGGTACTTGTCTGATTGTAGTAGAGATTTTATGTTGGGGAAGAGTATTGAAAGGGATAGATGAGGGCCATCATTTGAATGCTTTGATTAGCTATTTAAGTCTGGGGTAGGTAAGGTGGGAACAGTCTTGTGGGATTAAACCTTTGACCTGTGGGATCTGACCCTATCTCCAGGTAGATAGTGTCAGAATTGTGTTAAATTGTAGGACACCTAGCTGCTGTCACAGAGAATTGCTTGGTAGGGGAAAACTGTCACAAATCTGGTGCCAGAAGTGTGAGTGTGATAGTAGTAAGAGAGTTAAGGAGAAACATGAGAAGAAAGACTGGGTTTTTCTTTTTTTCTTTTTTAAAATTATTTGTCAGAGAGAGAGAGAGAGAGAGAGAAAGATAGAGATAGATAGCACACAGGCAGGCAGAGTGGCAGGCAGAGGGAGAAGCAGGTTCCCTGCTGAGCAAGGAGCCGGATGTGGGACTTGATCCCAGGACGCTGGGATCATGACCTGAGCGGAAGGCAGCTGCTTAACCAACTGAGCCACCTAGACGTCTCTGGGTTTTTCTAATACAGCCAGTTTTTGAATGCTTTGAGCAGGTATTTAATCTGCAGTAAATTCTTGGATATGGTATTTTGGAGATAGTTAGCATGCATGGGTTTTGGAGTCATAGGCCTCAATTTGATCACATTTTCATTCTAATTTGTTCCCTGAATTTAGAATTTTTTTTTTTGAGAGAGAGAGTGCACATGTGAGGGATGGGGCAGAGGGAGAGGGAGAGAGAAAGAATCTTAACCAGGCTCCATGCTCAGCTTAATCTCATGACCCTGAGATCATGACCTGAGCCAAAATCAAGAGTCTTGACGCTTAACCAACTGAGTCACTCAGGTGTCCTCCGAGTATAGAATTTTGTATTATGTTTTCTTTTCTTTTTTTTTTAAGATTTTATTTATTTGACAGACAGAGGTCACAATTAGGCAGAGAGGCAGGCAGAGAGAGAGAAGGGGGAAGCAGGCTCCCCACTGAGCAGAGAGCCCCATGCGGGGCTAAATCCCAGGACCCTGAGACCATGACCTGAGCCGAAGGCAGAGGTCCAACCCACTGAGCCACCCAGGCACCCCTGTATTATGTTTTCTTAGTGGCACAACTATGTAAGCAACAAAATGATATTTACACAGAGTAGCTGGGATCAGTAATTGCTCGTAGCACCAAGTAGCACTAGAGAGCAATGTGTAAATGAAGTGCCAGTGGGAAGTCCAAGAAGTCAGAAGTAGAAAGAGGTTAGGCAAGGAAAGAGGAAGAGATACATTCTGTGATGGTTGATAGAATGCCATCAGAAATATCTTCAAGCAAAATAGAATACATTTGTCTAGCCTTTGTTTTCAGTCATGTTTCCTTATGAATAGTGTGTTTCCTTTGTCCAAGTGTGAGGAAAAGAAACTTAACTGAAGTTATTTGACTCGGCCACTTGAAGACCGAGTGGTCATTTTAGGTTTTGTTCTACAGTTGAAGCATCTGACTAGACCATTGTGTCCTAGTTTTGTATTTTACCTCATCACAACTTTGTCAAAAGCTTATACAGTAAGTTTTGTTTATAATCTGTGTTAGTATTCTCTCAAGGTATGAGTGGATTGCCAAATGAATGCCTGTTATGACCTGCCTTTTGTCTCTTGTTACCTTTGGGTTTAATGTAAGTATAATCATGTTCTAAGAAGGTTTAACCGTATTATTCTGATATTTTCTAGAGTTTTTTTTCCATCAGATAAGTAGAAATGATCACAGAAGACCATTTTTGTCTCATCCAAATCCTTTATTAGGGTGATCTCCAACCTTATTTTATGGAGGACCTTCTTTTTCTTTCTTTTTTTTTTTTTTTTTTAAGTAGGCTCCATGCCCAGCATGGGGCTTGAACTCCCAACCTTGAGATCAAGAGTCATGTGCTATACTGACTGAGCCAGCCAGGTGCCCCTGGAGGATCTTGTTTTAATCTGATTCTTGAGATCAGGGTGGATACAGTCACTGTAGTTCCTGAGAAGTAGTTGCTGGCTACACTGTTCTTGCTTTCACTCTGGGAATGTTAGCTGGGATAGCCGGAATGTATAGCAGAAAGGGGATATAGCAGAGTGGAGAAAACATTTTTGGAAACCACCTTGGAGTTCCATGAAGCAAGGTTTCTAGACCTACCTGTAGATCCTGAACTGCAGGTTGGAGACTTCTACTTTATTTCATCTAGGGCTATTGTCTTACACAACTCCAGGGGCAGCAGCCACATTGTTAGTATATAAATATTTTAAATATATATGTCTGTAAATGTTGTGATGTGGAGTTATACAATATGGCTGGCTAGCCTGAAACCTACCCAAACCACTTCTATTTCTAGCCCCTTTCTCTTCTCAGTACCTACAACATTCAGGAGCCATGGTAGTCCCAAGTTCATCACTTGAATTTCACTTCCCACCTTAAGGCTCTTCTGTAATCCAACAGATGAAATTTAGATCTTTCAGGATTTTAAGAAGGTCCATCTATTTTCTTACTCTATTTAAGTGTACTCATTAGTAAAATGATGATAATACCTGCCCTAATAGGTTGTTAAGAGTATCAAGTGAAATAATGTATGCAAAAGTTCTTTATAAATTATAGAGTGCTATACAAATATAGGATAATATTCTTCCTTGATGTGTTGTCTTATAGTGGAAAGAGTACTGACTTTGAGACAGGAGTCTAGAATTTAAGTTCCAAATTATGCTATTAAGAAACTGTACTTTGGACAAATTATTTTGTGTTTCTGGGCCTTTGCTTCTTTATCTATAAAAGGAAACTAATAATGCCACTCCTCTCCACCTAGAAACCCAAGAGTTATTTTTTTTTCTTATCCCACAGTCAGTCACCAAATCTGTTGTCTAGTTCTTCTTTTTTTTTTCTTTTCTTCTTCCTTTTTTAAAAAGTAAGCTCTATACTCAACATAGGATTGAATTTACAACCCTTAGGTCAAGAGTCACATGCTGTACCAACTGAGCCAGCCAGGCACCCCTGTTGTCTGGTTCTTGATATTTTTTCCTCCTCGCTATCTCCATTTAATCCCTAATCATTTCCCTTCTGGGCTATACCCTTTTAAGGAATTATGGTAAGGGCACCATGGGTGGCACAGTGGGTTAAGCATCAGGTTCTTGGTTTCAGCTCAGGTTGTGTTCTCAGGGATTGTGAGATCCAGCCCTGCTTTGGGCCCTTTGCTCAGTGGGAAGTTGGCTTGTCCCTCTCCCTCTGCTAATCTCCTCCCCCACAACCGCTGCTCGCTCGCTCTCTCAAAAATAAAAGCACAGACTGGATCAGACTTACTGGGTTCAAATTTCAATTATGTCACATACAAGTTGTATGACCTTGGGAAAGTTCCTTACCCTCTCTCTCAATTTCATCATCTGTAAAATGGATATAAAATTAGTACCTATCCCGTTAAGTTGTGAAGATTAAAATAGTAAAAAATATTAGGTATTATTATATATTATTATTTACTGACAAAAATTTTCATTGTAAGTGTTGAATGAAAGGAAGCATGTAATAAAACATAGTACATAATTTTTATTAAAAATGTGTGTATTTATACATATATGCACATAAAATAATCTCCTAAATTTACACACACACACTCCCCTAACTCAAAATGTTCATTTAGTTATCTCTTGGTAGTGAAATGATTTGTTGCTCTTTTCAAAATTTTTAAAAAGATTTTATTTATTTGACAGAGTGAGAGACAGAGAGAGCGCGTGCGCATGCGCGTGAGTGCTCGCATGAGCGGGGGAGGAACAGAGGGAGAAGCACACTCCCTACTGAGCAGGGAGCCTGACGTGACATGTAGTTCAGTGCCGGGACTCCGGGATCATGACCTGAGCAGAAGGCAGATGCTTTACCGACTGAGCCACCCAGGTGTCCCTGATTTGTTGCTTATTATTTTATTTGCTTATCTGTTTTTTCTATTTTTCTCCAGTTGGTGTTTATTCCTTATATTTTAAAGGAAAGAAAGGCATAAAACGTCTCTTCTGTGAAGTCTTCACTGAACTCCCTTCCTTCATCCTTTAGATCACCAGTGTAACATGTATTGCTGAACTCCTTGAAGGCAGAGCCCATGTCGTATTTATTTACCTTTGTATCCCCAGTTGGGCCTAGCACAGAACCTAGAAGACAACAGGAGCTTGGCAATATTAGTAAGGTGAAGAAGAGATGGAATTATGTGCCAAGCACTTTACGTGTCTTACCTCATAATATTCCTCTCAACAGTCCCATGAATAAAAGCCATCTGTACTTTTTTTTTTTTTTTTAAGATTTTGTTTATTTGACAGACAGATCACAAGTAGGCAGAGAGGCAGACAGAGAGGAAGGGAAGCAGGCTCCCTGCTGAGCAGAGAGCCCGATATGGGGCTCGATCCCAGGACCCTGGAATCATGACCCGAGACGAAGGCAGAGGCTTTAACCCACTGAGCCACCTAGGCGCCCCCCATCTGTACTTTTTAAATGAGAAAACTGCACATCAGAGAGATTAAACAATTTGCTGAAAGTCACACAACTACTAAGGGGCAGAATTTGGATTCAAATCCAAGTCTCTCTGGTGCCAAGGATGTTCTCTTTAATGTATATCAAATTAATGAACTGCTTAATGAATATACTTGCTGTCTCTAATGAAACTTATGAAGCACTCCTTTATAAATAGAAATGTGTTGTGTGAATGTAAGGATACATTATTGTTGTTTCTTTTGTGATATTCTATTCCCACCTGCACCCTCAGTTTTGACTGGGCAAAACTGTTTTCCTGCTCCCACACAATTTTTCCTCTCTCTACCCATATTGTCTTTTTATATTTTGTCTTTGTATATTGCTCATGCTCTACCTACTTTTGATTAACTTGGCTTATAATTATGATATGAAGCTTTTCAGGTTAATCCATCCATTTCCATCAAACTCATTATTGTGCATGCATGTTGAGGAGACTGATTTTGCAAGTATCTGGCCAGGTATAATTTAAAAAAGATATTTTATTTATTTATTTGACAGACAGAGATCACAAGTAGACAGAGAGGTAGGCAGAGAGAGAGGGGGAAGCAGGATCCCTGCGGAGCAGAGAGCCCAATGTAGGACTCGATCTCAGGACTCTGGGATCATGACCTGAGCCGAAGGCAGAGGCTCTAACCCATTGAGCCACCCAGGCGCCCCTGGCCAAATAAAATTTGTTTTATGCGAAAGTATGGCAGAATCATCTTTGAACATAGGTGCTTAAACTCTTCTTAATTTTATCTGTTTACCTTTCTCTGTTCTATGTCCAACTTTAATTTCCTACATTCATAGCCATGCCTTTTTCAAAAGGAGGTGGTGTTTTTAGCTGAAAGGTGTTAGTAGTATCTGACTTATTTCTGGGGTGTGTGTGTGTGTGTGTGTGTGTGTGTGTGTACACGTACATGAACCTTTCGTTAAAAGTAGATAAAAAGGCAGGTGAGGCAAGAGAAGAAGCACTTTGATAATTTATTTCTAAGAACCAAGAGAATACTAAACTGAAATTTAGAATTTAGTTGTAGCTTGACTTCCTACAGCTTTTTTCAGGATTAAAAAATTGAATCCACTTTAAAGCAAACTAACTCCATCCACTTTGTGAAAATTTCACATCTGAAATTGGGGAGGGAGAAGCTCCCTTGTGGGTAAAGCATGTTTTTTACTCTACCAAAACCAGCTTTCTAAGGATTTCAGCCTATTTTTGAGTATTAGTTTTTTAAGATAATGAAGTTCATCCTAGTGCTTTCTAAGAGAGCACAGAACCCCAGAACAGAGAAATGAATTCTGGCGGTGGGGGGAACTTCCTGCAAATCATAATGGATTTGTATTTTAAATTCCCCAAATAGTAAATGTTGTTGGCTATTTGTCTTGATTTCTGTTCAACAAATGTGCATTGAATTCAAATTAATCTTTTCCCCCAGCAATTCTGTGGATTTGATTAGTTATCAGTATTAGGGATTCTGCTTGCTTGTGATAACAAAGCACTTGGCTGGCTCAGGTTTGCCAGTTCAAACCGCCCCCGCTTTTTTTCTTTTTTGTTTTTTGCTCTTTGTGGGTTTTTTTTGTTGTTTTTGTTTGTTTGTTTGTTTTGAGTTCAAGCCCCTTGTTGGGCTTTGTGGAGACTACTTAAAAAACAAAAAACATGAATGTAATTAAAGTGAATATATTAAAAAAAAAACCTAAAAAAACCAACCAACTAAACAAAAAAGGAAACGCAAAAAACAAAGCACGTGAAACTTCCCAGTTAAAAACTCTAAGGATATGGAATGATGTAGGCCTTCTCTGAATTCATTCTCAATCATCTGTATAAAAGATACCTGGCTAAAACAGTTGGTGTTGACAATTTGGACTTGCTATTCCCTTTTTAAAAACTGAATTCCCCATATATTCCTAGAACATAATTATTCATCCTTATCTGTTCTTTTCTTGTAATTTTTTAAAAAAGATTTTATTTATTTATTTGACAGAGAGAGAGCACAAGCAGGGGGAGCGGCAGGCAAAGGAAGGGGGAGAAGGAGGCCCACTTCTAAGCAGGGAGCCCGACCCTGGGATCATGACCCAAGCTGAATGCAGGCACTTAACTTACTAAGCCACCCAGGTGTCCCAATCCTTATCTGTTCTGATGGTGGTTGAACTTTGAACAGGAGAGGATGTTATCAGATTTTCACCTTCTTTAACCGAAGTGTATAAAACAGGACATTAAAGGAATTGAGGGGTTGGGTGTGGGTGGGGCTATAGATCTGGACTGTATTTACAGAGTGTCTGCTTATTTCATGCTGAAAATTGTTCTTTGGACCTTTGTTTGATAAAAAGAAAATTTATGAAAAATACAGATAGTAGAATTAGTTAAAGTATTCTGAAAAATAAATACATACATTATTTTTAGGTTTTGGTCATAGTGTATAAATATTTCATTTCTAAGAATTAAGACAAAATAGTTTTTCTACCAGTATTTTAACTGCTTTTTCAAAAAGACTTTATTTATGTATTTGACACAGAGAGAGATCACAAGTAGGGAGAGAGGCAGGCAGAGAGAGAGGGGGAAGCAGGCTCCCCACTGAGCAGAGAGCCTGACGTAGGGCTCTATCCCAGGACCCTGAGAGCATGACCTGAGCGGAAGGCAGAGGTTTAAACCACAGAGCTATCCAGATGCCCTTAACTGCTTTTTTTTAAGTCCTGGGAAGATTGATTATATTCTTACCTGATAAGGAAGATACTTCTGCATAATCAGCAAGATGAGTTACCAGGCTATACCACATATACTATTACAACTTCTTCCAATACAAGTCAAATGTTAGTGTGCATGGGATTGGTGGTATAAATCTACCTGATACCTTTTTGGTTTGGCTGATTTAATAGTATTAATGAAGCCAAAGTTACAGATCTCATCTCTGTGTGTGTACTTGTCTTCTGGTGTCATTAGCTATACCTCTAACTCTGCTGCACAGTTTTATGAATGCAGTTTGTTAGTTAAGAAGGAAACTAGCCCAGGGAAGATGTCAGTCAGTAAGATAGCCATCACCAGTGGCCATACTTTTTTTTCTCTCCTGATAGGAGGATCTATAATATCTAGATGTGTTTGTAATTTCAAACACAACATATACATTTTCACTTATCAATGGAGACTGCACTTAGAAATTTATTCCTTTGGACTTTCAGGATATTCTGCTCATTTCTCTGTGGTTTCAACTCCAGATCCCTTCTTGCCTTTATTCCAGATTGTTTTGCCTTAAAAAACTTAATGGTCTAGGAGCACCTGGGTGGCTCAGTCGATTATGCATCTGCCTTCAGTTCAGATCATGATCTCAGGATCCTGGGATCAAGACCTGAGTCAGGCTCCCTGCTCAGTGGGGGGGGTCTGCTTCTTCTTCTCCCTCTGCCCACCCCCTGCTCATGTGCCCTTGCTCTCTTTCTAACAAATAAATAAAATCTTTTAAACAGAACAAAACAAAAATAAAAAACTTCCTGGTCTCAGAGAACCAAGGCAAGTCTTGGCTCACTATATACATTTGTGGAAAGTAATAGGACTTTTTTTTTTCGGCTCCATAAAGTGATCTCAACAAATGTCTCTAGAGTTGTAGATCTACAGTTTTGGAATTGAAACCAAACAACTTTTTGGGGTTTAACAGGCTTAACAGGTTTAACAGGCTCATCTGTATTGAATAGGGAAATTTTAAGTGAGCCTCTGGGGATCCCATGAAATCGAGCCTGTGCAATCAGGGCCTTTTGTGATCTATAGTACTTTTTATTAAGCATCAGGGAAGAATGAGAGATTTCACAGAAGTGAATTTTCCAGATAACTGAAGTCTACCCTTTAAATTTTAGTCATTCAGAGGTCTTAAATGTGTCTTGGTCCAGTCCCTTACCAATGTATGGATCCTCCAAAGGTGTCCCTGAAATACATTAACTTTTTCTAAAATAAAAATACTTTTTTTTGCCTTATTAGAAAATTAGTAAATGGTCAATGTAAAAACAAAATCTAGGCAATATTTAGGTATCTCTCGTTCCTGGGTTTTGTTTTTTCTTTATAACATTTATCACTACTTGATTTTATTTATTTCTTTGTTGGCTTACTGTCTGTCTCTCTCATGAGAATGTAAGCCCCATGAGAGTGTGAACTATGTCTCTGTTCTTCATTGCTGTATCACCAGCATCTGGAATAGTACTTGAAACATAGTAGGAATTTAATAAATATTTGCTGATTAAATGAACGAAGAAAGTAAAAATCACCCTAATTCCATCCTCCAGGTATTAGCCATTATTAAGATTATGATATAAATTCTTCCAAAAGCGGAGCACCTGGATGGTTCAGTCCGTTAAGCGTCTCCCTTTTCTCTTTGGCTCAGGTCATGATCCCAGGATTCTAGAATTTGAGCCCTACATCAGGCTCCCTGCTCAGCAGGGACTGCTTCTCCTCCCTCTGCCCCTCCCCACTGCTCATGTTCTCTCTCTCTCTCTCCCTTCCTTCCCTCCCTCTTTCTCTTAAATAAATAAATAAAAGTCTTAAAAAAACCAAATTCTTCCAAAAGTATTTTTCTCTTACATATATATTCTGTATAATAATGTATAAAATAGGGGCAGCTGGGTGGCTCTGCTGTTAAGTGTCTGCCTTCAGCTCAGGTCATGATCCTGGGGTCCTGGGATCAAGCCCCACATCAGGCTCCCTGCTTGGTGGGAGGCCTGCTTCTCCCTCTCCCATTTCCCCTGCTTGAATTCCCTCTCTCGCTCTCTCTGTGTCAAATAAATACAATCTTTAGAAAAAAAGAATCAGACTCTACCATTCATTAGCTTCTTGGAATTAGGCAAAGGAGCTCTCATTATCTCTCTGAACTTGAATTTCATCTTCTCCAAAAGGAGGACAGTTTAACATGGTTGTTAGGATTAAAACATTTTAAAATCCCTGGCATATAATAGTAACTCAGTAACTCTTAATTCCTTTTCCCTTTTATTCTCTTTCCTTTTACTTCATATTTCCACCAACTATCAGCATCATCTTCCCATTTTTAAATCTTTATTTGAAAAAAAATCTTAAAAGTAGTATATGGGGTTAAACATGGCCACCCAACCACACATATTTAGCTCTTGTCCTTCTCAAACTCCACTAATATGAAAATAAAGAAATTTGAAAAGGCTTAAACCCACAAGGACAAAAAGAACAAGAGAGGGACATCAGCAGAGGAGTGGTTTGAACACATCATTGAAAGCTAGGAAACAGAAGAAGAGGGGCAACTTGCACTGCCCGTAGAGAGGGATATCAATGGAAGTGAGGTCTTTTATCTCATATTCCTCATGAGAGGCTCAGAACTTGAAGGTGAGTGATTTTTTCCTGAAAGGTGAGGAGGAGACCCATGGCTGAAAATAAAGGAAATGTTTTTAAAAACTGACAGAATAGGTCTGGACCCCTCAGGTCTTTTCTGTCTCCTCCTACACTAAGGTGATCCTCTTGCTTGCTTCCCCATCCCACCCTGGGGAGTAATGTGACTGTGGACAAGTTAACCTGTTTCTACCTCAGTTTTCCTGTCTGTAAGATGGGGGTAATTGTAGTATTTACCTCAAGATTGTTATAAGGGTTACATGAATTAATACATGCAAAATACTGTTCATGGTAACCCCTTGATGAATGTCAGTTGAGGAAGGAGGTTGTGCCCAAGGACTTACCTAGCTGCCAAAAGCAGCTCTAGAATTTAGATCATGCCCCATGGTGATCTGCAGGCCTTAACACTTAGGGTGGAAGATGGGGTCTGAACAGAGGCTTTGATCCTGCAGAAAGCACCTTTTCCCAGTCCTTCTCCTTTGTTCTCAACTCTATCTTAAGGAATGTTCTTGAACTGTAAGACTGGCTTCAGTTGGAGCATTGAGCTCTTATGACTCTGTTACTTAGCAAATGTTTATTGGGTGCCTGCTTTGTGCCAAGCACTACTCAGGCTGCTGGAATGACATTTAGGTCAATAATTATGTTAGCATTTATTGAGTGCTTACTGTGTGTTAAATTTTGCTAAGTGCTTTATATATCTTTTTTTAAGATTTTATTTATTCATGAAAGACAGAGAGAGGCAGAGGCAATGGGAGAAGCAGGCTGGACTTGATCCCAGGACCCTGGGATCATGACCTGAGCCAAAGGCAGACACTTAACTAACTGAGCCACCCAGGCACCCAAATTGCCTTATATATCTTAAGTCATTTAATTCTCATTACAACCCTGTGGAACAGATGTTATTATCCCTATTTTACAGATAAGGAAACAGGCACAGAACTTAACTAACATGCCGAAGGACACAGCAAGCAGCAGAGAATAGGAATCAAACCTAGTCTGGCTCTCAAGTCTGTGTTTTTTTTTTTTTTTTTTAAAGATTTTATTTATTTGTTTGAGAGAGAACGAGAATGAGAGAGAGAGAGAGCATGTGAAGGGGGAGGGTCAGAGGGAGAAGCAGACTCCCTGCCGAGCAGGGAGCCGGATGTGGGATTTGATCCCGGGACTCCAGGATCATGACCTGAGCCGAAGGCAGTCGCTTAACCAACTGAGCCACCTAGCACCCCAAGTCTGTGTTTTTAACCATTATACCTCCCTACTCTTTTGGAGCTTACATTTTGGAAGGGAAAGGCAGATAGTAAATAAGGTAAATAGTATACTAAATATACTAATAAATAATAAATAATATTTATTATAATATAAATTATTATATTACATATTATATTACACACATATATGCAGTATATGTGTATATATACATACAATATATCACATATATGACACACATTACATATATGTAACAGGATATAGTACATAATATATAATACAATAAAAAATAATAATAAAATAGTAAAGTAGATATTAAGTTGTGATAAAAGGTATGATAAAATGTAAAACAAGAAGGTTGTGATATCAAGGGACTGGCAGAGGGTAGCTTTTAATGGAAAGGTCATTGTTTATGAGTACCAAATAAGGGAAGTGACAGTTCTCTAAGAATGATTACTTAGAGTGCACCTGGGTGGCTCATATGGTTAAGCATCTGCCTTGGGTTCAGGTCATGATCTCAGGGTCCTAGGATCGATCTCCATTGGGGCTTCCTGCTTCTCCCTCTGCCTTCTCCCCTCCCCCTAACTCGTGCATGCGAACTCTCTCTCTCTCAAATGAATAAAATCTTTAAAAAAATGAATTGATTACTTAGAGTATTGCTGTCTCTGCAGATTTGCAAAATGTCCTTTGTATGATTTGATTCCTAATGCTATACCCACATTTTGATATTGCTAATAAAAAACAATAACATTTCGTGTGCACTCGTGGCTTACTCTGTATGAAGGACTGTACTGAGCAGTTTGCATAGATTGTTTCATTTTATCCTCACAGCAATGGTGTAATAATTCTTATTTTCAGCTGTGGAAAACTGAAGCTTAATGAGACAAAGTAAGAGGTCCAGGGCTTTAAATTCAGCAAATGGCAGAGCCAGGATTCAAACCAAGGTAGATTGATTCCAGAGCCCTTGCTCTTAGATTCTTTCATTTTATAGATGAAATGATTTGTCTAAGGTAACTCTTTTTTATAAACAATGATGGCAAAAAACCCACAATAACTGCTAAATTTCATAGAGATTCAAAGTATTCTAAGCATTCCTAAGTCTTCACAGTGTCAGTGACCTTATATTTTGTAGCTTCAAGATGAAAAAAGCAACACATTTGAGTGAACAAGTTTCTAGTGCTATGATTTTATCACCCATATTGGAAATTTCATTCATATGAAGTAAAATGTGTAAGTTATTTCAGCACAAAGCCAGAGTCAGGATTTGACATGAGGCCATTTGACTTTAGATTAGAGATGTTATCCACTCCACTGCGAAGTAAAAGGTAATGTACCTTATCTTTGTTCAGTGTATTGTGGGAAACCAATCTAGTGAAATTACATTTAACATTCCCCAAGAAATGTTTATTAAATTATTTGTAGTTTCTTGATTGGGATGGCATTGAAAGTATAGATTGCTCTAGGCAGTATAGACATTTGAACTATTTAATCTTCTGATCCATGAGCATGGAATGCTCTTCCATCTTTTTGTATTTTCAGTTTCTTTCATGAGTGTTCTGTAGTTCCTCGAGTACAGATCCTTCACCTCTTTGTTTAGGTTTATTTCCAGGTATCTTATGGTTCTTGGTTCTATAGTAAATGGAACTGATTCTCTAATTTCCCTTTCTGTATTTTCATTGTTAGTGTGTAAGAAAGCAACTGATTTCTGTACATTGATTTTGAATCCTGCCACATTTCTGAATTGCTGTATGAGTTATAGTAGTTTGGGGGTAGAGTCTTTTGGGTATTCCATATAAAGTATCATGTCATCTATGAAGAGAGAGAGTTTGACTTCTTTGCCAATTTGAATACCTTTTATTCCTTTTTCTTGTCTGATTGCTCTTGCTAGGACTTCTAGTACTATGTTGAACAACAGTGGTGAGAGTGGACATCCTTGTTATGTTCCAGATCTCAAAGGGAAGGCTGTCAGCTTTTCCCAATTGAGGTTGATATTTGCTGTGGGTTTTTCATACGTAGATTTTATGAAGTTGAGGAATGTTCCCTCTATCCCTATACTTTGAGTTTTAATCAGGAATGGATACTTTATCTTGTCAGATGCTTTTTCTGCATCAATTGAGAGGACCATGTGGTTCTTCTCTCTTCTCGTATTGATTTGTTCTATCACATTGATTGATTTGCGAATGTTGAACCACCCTTGCATCCCAGGGATAAATCCCACCTGGTTATGGGGGATAATCTTTTTAATGTACTGTTGGATCCTATTAACTAGGATCTTGTTGAGAATCGTGGCATCCATATTCATCAGGGATATTGGTCTGAAATTCTCCTTTTTGATGGGGTCTTTGCCTGGTTTGGGGATCAGAGTAATGGTGGCTTCAAAAAAAGAATCTGGAAGTTTTCCTTCTGTTTCTGCTTTCTGAAGCAGCTTCAGGAGAATAGGTATTATTTCTTCTTTGAATGTTTGGTAGAATTCTCCAGGGAATCCGTCAGGTCCTGGGCTCTTGTGTTTTGGGAGGTTTTTGATCACTGCTTCAATCTTTTTACGAGATATTGGTCTATTCAGGTTGTCAATTTCTTCCTGATTCAGTTTTGGAAGTTTATAGGTTTCCGAGAATGTATCCTTTCCGTTTAGGTTGCTTCACTTATTGGCATGTAACTGTTGATAATAATTTCTGATGATTGTTTTTATTTCCTTGGTGTTAATCATGATCTTATCCCTTTTCATTTTTAATTTTATTAATTTGGGTCCTCTCTCTTTTGGATTACTTTGGCCCGTGATTTATCAGTCTTATTGATTCTTTAAAAAAAACCAGCTTCTAGTTTCATTGACGTGTTTTACTGTATCTCTAGTTTCTATCTCATTGATCTCTACTCTAATCTTGATTATTTCCCTTCTTGTTTGTGGGGTTTGCTTCAAAGTGCTGGAACAAACAATCCTAAATTTGTATGAAACCAGAAGAGACCCCGAATTGCTAAGGAAATGTTGAAAAAGAAAAGCGGAACTGGGGGCATCACGCTGCCTGGTTTCAAGGTTTACTACAAAGCTGTGATCACCAAGACAGCATGGTACTGACAAAAAAAACAGACACAGAGACCAGTGGAACTGAGTAGAGAGCCCAGATATGGACCCGCAACTCTATGGTCAAATAATCTTTGACAGCAGGAAAAAAACATCCAGTGGAAAAAAGACAGTCTCTTCATTAAATGGTGCTGGGAAAATTGGACAGCTGTGTATAGAAGAATGAAACTTGACCATTCTCTTACACCGTACACACAGATAAACTTGAAATGGATAAAAGACCTCAACATGAGGCAGGAATCTATCAAAATCCTAGAGAGGAACATAGGTAGCAACCTCTTCGACACTGGCCACAAAACTTCTTTCAAGACATGTCCCCAAAGGCAAAGGAAACAAAAACGAAAATGAACTTTTGGGACTTCAACAAGATTGAAAGTTTCTGCACAGCAAAGGAAACAGTCAACAAAACAAAGAGGCAACCCATGGAATGGGAGAAGTTATTCCCAAATGACACTACAGACAGAGGGCTATTATCCAAGATCTATAAAGAACTCCTCAAACTCAACGCACACAAAACAGATAATCACATCAAAAAATGGGCAGAAGACATGAACAGACACTTCTCCAAAGAAGACATACAGATGGCTAACAGACACATGAAAAAATGTTCATCATCATTAGCCATCAGGGAGATTCAAATCAAAACCACGCTGAGATACCACCTTATACCAGTTAGAATGGCCAAAATCAACAAGACAGTAAATGACAGTTGGAAAGGATGTGGAGAAAGGGGAACCCTCTTACACTGTTGGTGGGAATGCAAGTTGATGCAGCCACTTTGGAAAACAGTGTGGAGATTCCTTAAGAAACTAAAAACAGAGCTACCCTATGACCCAATTGGGGACTACTGGGTATTTGGACTACTGGGTATTTACCCCAAAGATACAGATGTAGTGGAAAGAAGGGCCATCTGTACCCCAATGTTCATAGCAGCAATAGCCATAGTGGAAAGAATCAAAATGCCCTTCAACAGATGAATGGATAAAGAGGATATGGTCCATTTATACAATGGAGTATTATGCTTCCATTAGAAAAGATGAATACCCAACTTTTGTATCAACATGTATAAGACTGGAGGAGATTATGCTGAGTGAAATAAGTCAAGCAGAGAGAGTCAATTATCATATGGTTTCACTTAGTTGTGGAGCATAAGGCATAACATGGAGGACATTGGGAGATGGAGAAGAGAAGTGAATTGGGGGAAATCGGAGGGGGAGACAAACCATGAGAGACTGTGGACTCTGAGAAACAAACTGAGGGTTTCAGAGGAAGGGGGTGGGGGATTGAGTGAGCCTGGTGTTGGGTATTAAGGAGGGCATGTATTGCATGGAGCACTGGGTGAGGTGCATAAACAATGAATTTTGGAACACACACAAAAATTAAATTAAAAATTCTTTGTAGTTTCTTAAAACTTGAAAATTTTTATTTTAAAATTTTGTTTTCATTTAGTATTTTACTATTCCATTTACAGCTCTGTAAGGGGAGAAATATATCAGAAAAAAATACAATTTTCTCATTCTGAAAATTCTGAATGATTCTGCTTTGCCATAAGGGATAAGAAAAGACAGAAAAATGTGTACAAACACACAGACAAATATTATCTTTGAAGCTAAAAAATACCATATTTCAGTATTAAATGATAGGGACTAGGGTGAAAGGGTGAGGGCATGTGAAAAGTAATTTATGCCAACTGTTTCTTTCATTGAATTAGCACTTATCTTGGGTTTGATACTCAACTGCACTCATATTGGGAACTTAGTGAAAACTACCTAGTGATTCCACTTTGAAGTTACAACCCATGTATGACTAAGATTTTCTGAGTACAAGCCTATCTATAGGTCAGATAAACTTTAGGAGCTCTTGATGTCTCTCCTTTTACATATATTTTCTATTTATCATAATATGGATAAAAAGGTAGAGATTTGGAGGTAGTACAGGGGAATGGTCTGGAGTGAGAGTTCTGGGGTCAGATTGTCTGGTAGCTTGTGCTCATCTTCACTCCTTGGTTTACTGACTCAAGCATGACCTTGAACAGGCAACTTTGCCCTCCAAGTCTCAGTTCTTTTTATTGTGAAAGAAGTGTAGTATACTATCTGTCTTATAAGTATGAGGACTGAAAGAGACAACCGTTCTACAAAGTTCTGGGCATGGTCCATTTTGTCTGGCTACCTCTCGTCTTGAAAATGGATCCTCATTCATCTTCCATGGATCCAAAGTGAAGCTTTGGC
The DNA here is from genome assembly GCF_002288905.1 of Enhydra lutris kenyoni. Lineage (NCBI taxonomy): Eukaryota > Metazoa > Chordata > Mammalia > Carnivora > Mustelidae > Enhydra > Enhydra lutris. Next base: position 5,290,519 of record NW_019154163.1, on the reverse strand, counting down.
TCCATTGCTTTGGTTTCAGTACTGCTTGAAGTAGTCTAACAAATGTATGCGAGCTTTGGAACATAGACATCCCTGACATGTTGTTGCCTGGTGGTAGTTTTTTCTTTTCATTATGGTAAAATTATATTATTATAACAACATTTTACCATTTTAACCATTTCTAAGTGTACAATTTAGTGGCATTAACTATATTCATGTTGTTAGGCAACCATCATCACCGTCTCTCTCTTGAGCTTTTCTCATCTTCCCAGACTGAAACACTGTACCCATTAAACAATATTCGTGGCAGTTTTTGTTTATTTGTTCTCAGTCTTTGTGACTGAGGCTGCTAATTAGGAGAAATATTACTCTATACAAAGAAAGACATAAACAAAGAAATGTGATTAGAAATATGTATTATCCCAAAAGCACAACCCATACATGAAAAAAATGGTTATTTGGACTTTATTTATTAAAATTAAAAACTTTTGGGGGCACCTGGGTGGCTCAGTAGGTTAAAGCCTCTGCCTTCGGCTCAGGTCATGATCTCAGGGCCGTGGGATTGAGCCCCACATAGGGCTCTCTGCTTAGTGGGGAGCCTGCTTCTCCCTCTCTCTCTGCCTGCCTCTTTGCCTACTTGTGATCTCTGTCAAATAAATAAATAAAACCTTAAAAAAATTAAAAACTTTTGTCCTATGAAAAAAAATGAAAAGACAAGTCACAGATGGAGAGAAAGTATTTATAAATAACATTTCTGACAAAGAGTTGTATCAGAATAAAATTTAAAAACCCTCAAATTTGAAAATTCAAAATGAGAAAATAACCCAGTAACAAAATGGGCAAAAGCTCTGAGTAGACACTTCATCTAGAAGATATACAAATAGTAAATAAAGTAAATACAAATTAGGCAGATGCAAATGAAAACCATTAAAGAAATGCAAATTAAAACCACAGTGATAATTTAACAATTGTTGATAGTGGGCAAGGATGTTGTGCATGGGAGGGAAAGAGTATGTGGGATATCTTATACTTTCCATTCAATTTTGCTGTGACCCTACCAGTACTTTAAAAAATATTTTATTTTATTTTATTTTTTTTAATGTTTTTTTTTTAAAGATTTTATTTATTTATTTGACAGACAGAGATTACAAGTAAGCAGAGAGGCAGGCAGAGAGGGAGAGAGGAGGAAGCAGGCTCCCTGCCAAGCAGAGAGCCCGATGCGGGGCTCAATCCCAGGACCCTGGGATCATGACCTGAGCCGAAGGCAGAGGCTTTAACCCACTGAGCCACCCAGGCGCCCCTAAAAAATATTTTAAAAAATGATGTGAGATACCACCACTATACACCTATTAGAAAACTGCAGTACCATGTGTTAGCAAGGCAAAACAACTGGAACTTTCAGATATTCCTAGTGGGAATGAAAAATAGTACAGCCACTTTTGGAGACAGTTTGCTAGTTTTTTATGAAATTAAACATATATTTACCATATGGTTCAGCAATTCTAGGTATCTAGCTAAGAGAAGTGAAACCTATGTTCACACAAAAACCTGTACGTGAGTATTTAGAGCAGCATTTTTCAGTATTAATCACCAAAAACTGGAAGCTATCCAGTTATTTCAACTGATAGATAAACAGATTGTCCTATACCCATACCGTGAAATACTACTCCATGACAAAAGAGGAACTGCCTGTTGGATTCATGCAATAATATAGGTAAATCTTAAAATGCATGTAATTAAGTGAAAAGCCAGATTCAAAAGACTATATAATGTGATTCCATTTATATGACAATCTGAAAAAGCAAAAGTGTAAGGAAGAAAACAGGGCAGTGGGTGCCAGGATTTAGAGATGTAAGAAAGTTATTAAGTAAATTGGTTATTAAGGGGCAGCATGAGGGAATTTTGGAAGTGGTTCTTGTGTCCTCCCAACTCCCAGCCTCTGTTGACCACTCTCACCAAAGTAATAGGCATTGCATGATGATTCAGTAGAATGTTTGGGTAAGTTAATGATAAATTTTGTGAGCAAACTACCTACTTGAGCTCTTCAGACTGTTAGGATAAAGCTTTTATCTGCAGTACAGGCAGCCCAGGATGGAAGTTGCTGAAACAAGGTAAATGCTTTCCTTTTTTTTTTTTTTTTTAAGATTCTATTTATTTTCCTTTTATAAATATTAAAGTATAAGGGAACACATAAAAGTTGTAGGGAACAAGATTTTTTTCAGAGAATGCTTTTTTTCATGATTTTATTTAAATTCCAGTTAATATACAGTGTAATATTAGTTTCAGGTACAGGATTTAGTGATTCATCATTTATATACAACAACCAGTGCTCATCACAAGTGCCCTCCCTCCTTAACACCCATCACCCATTTAACCCATGCACCCGCTCACCTCCCCTCCAGTAACCTTCAGTTTGTTCTCTATAGTTAAGAGTCTGTCTTCTGGTTTGCCTCTCTTCCCCACCCCCCTGCCATGTTCATCTGTTTTATTTCTTAAATTCCACATATTAGTGAAATTCTATGGTATTTGTCTTTCTCTGACTTATTTTGCTTAGCATAATACTCTCTAGCTCCATCCATGTCATTGAAATTTTAAAAAGGCTCATTCATTTTTAGTGCCTTTTAAAAAAAGATTTAAAAAAATTTTAATCTCTACATCCAACATGGGGTTTGAACCTACAATCCTGAGAACAAGAGTTGCATGTTCTTCCGCCTGAGCCAGCCAGGTGCCCCAGTTTTAATACATTTTAAAAAGTAAATTTAAATTTTCTCATAAACATCAGGTATCCTACAACTCTTGTGAAACAGCCTGCTAGCTCTAGACATATCCCAGAATTCTTATAGGATTGGGTTAACCAAAGTGGGATTTGAAGTTATTTAAGGAATAAACGTGGGCAGCAGGCTGAATCATCTGTTTCCTAGGATTTATGTGTGTAACCCCACATGGATTGTCAGTCACTCTGTTTCAATAAACCGTATGTTCATGCAGTAAACTTCATAAAGTATAGCAAAAAATCCTAACTACTATCAGAACTAATGCTCTTCAAGATAACTGTTTACTTGGTCTTCCAAACTTCTTCCTGTGTAAACATGCACACTTGTGTCTGTTTCTTTTTAAAAACAAAAAATTTATTATTCAATATATTATTGCCTGTTTTTGTATATAAGAAAATTTAACTTTAATAACTATATGGTATTCCATTGAATACATGGGCCATCATTTATTTTACCAGTCCTCATTTTTTTAGTCATTTAACTTGTATTCATATTTTTTTGTGAAGAGTATTCTTTTTTTTAAGATTTTTTAAAAAGATTTTATTTATTTATTTTGACAGAGATCACAAGTAGGCAGAGAGGCAGGCAGAGAGAGAAGGGGAAGCAGGCTCCCTGCTGAGCAGAGAGCCTGATGCAGGGCTCGATCCCAGGACCCTGGGATCATGACCTGAGCCGAAGGAAGAGACTTTAACCCACTGAGCCACCCAGGTGCCCCTGTGTAGAGTATTCTTATATTTATATCTTTAAATATCTTTCTATTTATTTCCTTAGGATCCTCAAGGCAGTACTTTCAGATCAGAGAGAGGTACTTTTTTTAAGCTTATTTTTTATATCAAAGGCTATATATATATACATATATATATAGTGATAAAATGTTACAATACAAAAAAGCATATAAAGTGAAAAGTAAAATTTTCTGACTTCCCAGCCCCCTTCTCTGAGGAACTGTTAGCAGATTCTTGTGTATTCTTCAAAAATCTTCAGTGCATTTTCAAGCCTATGTAATATCTACTTTTTTTCTCTTTACATACATGAAATCATACTATGTATGATCAAAACATATATATACATACATAATATATATTACTCTCTCTCTATATATATACACACTATTTTGCAATTTCTATTTTTCATTTAACACATCTTGTACATCTTATGTCAAGAAATATTGACCTACCTTATTTTATAAAATGGCTGTATGATATTCCATTGTGTGGATATGCTGTATTTTATTTAAATTAGTTCCTTTCTGATTAACATTTAGGTTGTTTTCAGTTCTGTGCTATAATAATAAATCGTGCTTCAATGAATATCCTTGTATATATATCTTTATGAGCGTATCTTTTAGATAAAATTCCTAGAAGTGGAGTTGCTATGTCATAGGGCATGTGTATTATACATTTTGGTAAATAGTGCCAAAATGGCCTCCAGAAAAGTTGTACAAATATATACTCTCACTAACAGTATATAAACATGGTTAATACTTTTTAAAAAAAAATTATTTATTTGATGGAGATTCCAACTAGTCAGAGAGGCAGGCAGGGAGAGAGAGAAGGAAGCAGGCTTCCTGTTGAGCAGAGAGCCCGATGTAGGACTCGATCCCAGGACCCTGGGATCATGACCTGAGCCGAATGCAGAGGCTTTAACCCACTGAGCCACCCAGGCACCCCAACATGGTTAATACTTTATAAGACTTTTCATAACATACTTCCAGATTTTCATCCAGAAAGCTATCATTTCACACTCCCACTAGCAGTGTAGGAGAGTGTCTATTTAACACTTAACACCAGATGTTATTAAAATTCTTTCTAAGCTTTGTCAGTCTGTTATGTGAAAATGATTATCTGTTTGTTTTTATCTTCCATGACTAGTGAGACTTTGTGACCATTTGTATTTTTTTCATTTCTGAGTTGCCTGTTTATTTCCATTGTACATTTCTTCTTTTGGGTGTTCGTCTTTTGTTATAGATATGTAAGAGGTAAGGTATTAATCACTTGCCTGTCATATATATTGCTAGTCCATTTTCACGTTTTGTTGTTTATCTTTTATCTGTGTTTTTTTCCCTAAGCAAGAGCTTTAATTTTTTTGTATCTTGCCTTTCATATCATGCTTAGAAAAAGGCCTTCTTTACCCTTCTTTACACATTATACTAATTTTTGCTTATAATTTCTTTCAGTACCTTTTGTATTTTATGTTTAAATTTGCAATGCATCTAGAGTTTATTTTAGTTTAGATATATAACATGGGTAACTAACTTTACTTTTTTCTAAAACGATTAACCAGTTGTCCCAATACAATTTGTTAAGTGAGCCACTGTTTCTTCACCTACTTGAGATGCTGTCTTGGGGTGCCCGGCTGGCTCAGTCCATGGAGCATGTGACTTTTGATCTCGGGGTTGTGAGTTTGAGCCCCATATTGGGTGTAGAGATTACTTAAAAATAAAATCCTAGGGGCACCTGGGTGGCTCAGTGGGTTAAAGCCTCTGCCTTTGGCTCAGGTCAGGGTCTCAGGGTCCTGGGATCGAGCCCCGCATTGGGCTCTCTGCTCAGCAGGGAGCCTGTTTCCCCCACCTTCTCTCTATCTGCCTCTCTGCCTACTTGTGAACTCTCTCCCTCTCTCTGTCAAATAAATAAATAAAACCTTTAAAAAAAATAAAATCCTAATAAAAAAAAAAGAAATGCTGTCTCTGTTTTTATATATAGTAATATATAGTAAGTCATATTTTGGTGTATAAATATATACATATATACACTTTCCCTCATCATTCTTTCACAGTTTGTGCATTCTTAGATGTTTATTCTTTCATATGGTCCTTAGGATCGTGGTTTTGGGTTTTACCTCAAAATCCCACTGACTCTCTTAAATGTATAGATTAATTTGGGCAGAATTAACTTGTTTTCACAATATCTTCATACACATTTCTTATTAAGTTTATTACTAAATATTAAATTTTTTTTTCAGGGAGACGTTGAGGTTATGAATGGGATCTTTTACCATTATATTTTCTAAGTGATTATTGTCAGTGAATGAACAGTTGATTTTGCTATATTTAACTGCTACCTCATTCAGTTCTCTAATACCTCTCTGTATTAACTTAACCTTAATAAACTCTGTAACTAGAGTGAATAGTTCAGGAAAACAAGCATATTATCTAATACAAAAAATTTTCTATAAAATATAAATTAATATAGACTTATCTGCTTACTTTACTTGCTTTTTTAGATTCATATAAGATTCATATAAGATTCATATTAGATTCATATAAGAACCCTAGCTAAATTAGCTATCCATATTCCTATAATATTTAGGACTATGTCACAGTATAGTCTCTGTCTTTCCTGCACAAGAATCCTCAAAGGTGCTTGTTAAAAATGCAGATTCCTGGACATCTCTGCTAATGAGTTAAGATCTTTGGGTATAGAGCTTGGGGACCTGGAGTTTTAAGAATCCCCCCTAAGTAATTCTTAAGTACATTGAAGTTTGGGAACCATTGGAATGAAAACTGATGCTCTGGGAACAATTAAGTGACTTACCCAAAATTCACATAGGTAATTTATTCTTGACCCCAGGTTTCCTGACTCCAGGTTGAGTGCTCACTACATGTCTGTCTCTGTCTCTCTCTGTATGATTCCTAAAATAATAACAAGACTTTCATTTATATCCTTAGAATATAATTCAGGAATTAATTCTTTTCACTTTTTTTTCTGATTGCCTTAAAAGTTCTGTTGAGTAGGTATGAGAACTAACATCACATGCTATATAAACTAAATATAAAATATTTTTATATTAGACACCTTAAAGCTTATGAGCATAAATTACTATATTCCTCTGCTTATTAATTAAGTACACTGTTTTAAGAGAATTTGTTTCTGTGGGAACAATGTCATTTTATAAGCCTCAGAGCGGAAGTGATGTGAAAAGGTAGGAAGCCAGGTCTTTTCAGCCTTTTGAGTAGAAAGAATGGTCAGAAAAGTGATTTATCAGTTTTACCATTTTTAGGCAGGTTGAAATGACTGTAATATCTTGATTATCAAGACAGTATGACTCTAAAGTTATTTTGCCCAAGGCAGATTTATTTATTGGTCTTATTTGTTGTTGTTGAGTCTGAAAAAAAGATTCTCTCAACTCCAAACCACCATATTATCTCCTAATGTCAAAATCTTCATTTTATGTGCAACACTCTGTAATTGCTTATTTGTAGGGTTTTAATGTAATTTGTGTGTCTTATTCCTAATTTTATAGGCTTTCTATATTACTAGTTTTAGAGAAGATGTAATTAATTTTGGTTATGGAAATTTTAGAAATTCCTTTGTTCCAAATTCATCCCTAAAGTCAGATTATTAGGATAATGCTGTGTGTTTTCCTGGCTATTCCAAAGATTCTCAACAGGACACTTTGGAAACTGGTTTGTTCATTTTTCTCTTGAGGCTTTGCATAATTTTCTGATTACAGCTGGATTTTCCTAGGCTTTTAAAACTAACTGCAGTGAGATTTTTTTTTATTGCTGCTGTTTATTTTAAACTGTCCTTCTGTGACTAAGGATACTATATCCCAGTTTTTCTTTCTGCTTCTTTGCAGTTTAAGATTACAGAATCATATTCTGCTCATTTTTTTTCGTGCCCAGCACTAAGATAATTCCTTTTTCCCGTAGGTTTTCTGTCAGTCTTCTCTTACTCCTCTTTTCTTCACTTCCTTTATTTTTTACAATCTCTCTCTCTTTTTTTGGTCATCCTTAACCTTTGGTTATTTTTAAAAACAGGAACTGTATGTGACCTCCTTCCTCTTTTGTGTTTGCCAAAAAATCTGTCTGCAAATGTCTAAAGCTCTGGGAAAAAAATTTATGCATCCATTTCCAGCAAGAAAGATATGCTTGGCCGATTTCATTTTTTTTCTTTATTATTTTTTTCTGAATACTAAAGTAATACGTGCTTATTTTCATGAAATTATAATACAGAAGTATATAAAGTAAAAAGTTAACTCCTCAAAGGGCAATTGTTTTTAATAGTATGTGTCTTTCTAGACCTTTTGACCCTTTTCTATTCATGTATATGCTTTCGTGTCAGTATACAGATTTAGCTCATCCTCTTTAACTGCTGTATAGTCTTCTACATGAATGCATCACAATTTATCTATTTCTGTATTGACATACATTTAGAGAGTCTCCAAGTTCTGATTATTCTAAGTATGCTTACCCTATAGCTTTCTACATCTGTATATTTTTGTAGGTTAGATTCTTTTAAGTAAAATTGCTGTGTCAAGGATTATGTACATGTCATATCTTGATAGGTATTGCAAAATTGCCCTCCAAAAAAGGCTGTAATGATTTATGCTTCACGGACAGTATGGTAGAATATTTTTCTGTACCCTTGACCGTATTGATTAGATACATTGGTCTTTTAAATTTTTGTTAACATGACCAGCAAAAATCATATCATTGTTTTAGTTTACATCTAATTTGTAGTTCTCAAATTTGTATTTTTAAGTAGTTTAAGCATCTTTTCACTCAACTAAATTAGTTGTTAAATAAAAAGGTTTGTAAGCTTGCACAAGCCTTCAGGAAGAAAAAAAATGCACACATTTAAAGAAAGTGGGTAATCCTTTTTTCCCTCTTTTCATACATACGCTTGAAATAAAATAGCATAATGTACAAATTGATTATCTTTTCAGATGCATATAAAGAAGTCCCACCTGGTAGACTTTAGCATGCGTTGGGCTGATAAACTAAGTATCTCTTTCCTAAGCTGTTCTTACCTGTTACCTGCCTGAACAGGCCATTGCTCAAATCTGCCAGTGAGAATGATTTAGCTTTGTGGGCAATTAAGTCATTCCAGATGGTTGGCTACTTAGTTTTTACTTCATAAATCTTTTTAAATCTGTATTTTAGATATCTCATTTAGCTTACTACTATTTAACATCAACCTGTCATGAGAACTCTTTACTTATTCTGCTTTATAGGTCAGAGTCCCTGTAGGCATATGCACTAAATTGTCCAGAATTACACAATAAAATCACAGAGCTAAATGGTAGCAGAGATCTAATTTGCCAAGCTATCTCAGTAGGTTAGTACTGAAATGATAAGTTGTGAGTGACTAAGATATGTTATCGTCAATGAAACGTCAAAAACTGAGGAGATTCTTTTCTCTCCAGTGATTATATTACAATACTGCCTTCAAATGAGAGATCTTATTTCCTAACTTTATTAAGACATATAATATTCTATATTTCTAAGGGTTACAAATTATATTTTTTCAGAAGTACAGATAATAGACTTAATTCTGACTTTTCCTATCAAAGGTGTGATTAAAAATAAATTTACAAATATACTGAGATGGACTGGAGTTACAGTCTTTTTTTCTTTCAGTTTTATTGAGATATAATTGACATATTGCACCATGTAAAATTAAGGTGTACAGAATAATGACTTCACTTATATACATTGTGAAATGACTACCACAATAATTTTAGTTAACATCTATCACTGTGCATACATACAAAAAAAAAGAAAAATTTTTTTCCTTGTGATAAGAACTTTTAGAATTTATTTACTCTCTTAGTAACTTTCAAATATACTATGCAGCAGTGTTAACTATAGTCATAATGTGTGTAACCAACATTTATTTATCTTATAATTGGAGGTTTGTAAATTTTAACCACTTTTATCCAATTCCCCATCTCTTGCCACTGCTAAACATGACTCTCATCTTTTTTGGTCAAGATTCCTCATAAAGTATTTGTCTTTCTCTGTCTGACTTACTTTAGTTGGCATGTCAGTCAGGGATGCCTCCAAGGTACCTCTATGTTGTTGCAGATGGCAAGAGTTCCTTCCTTTTTTATAGCTGAATAATATTCTTGTGTGTATGTGTGTGTGTGTGTGTGTGTGTGTGTGTAAATAATGCTTTCATGAACATTAGAATATTGATATCCCTTTGACATAGTGATTTCATTTACCTTTCCCTCTTTTTAAAATTTTTGTTAAATTCTGGTTAGTTAATATATAGTGTAATATTGGTTTCAGGAATAGAATTTAGAGATTCATCACTTATATATAACAACCAGTGCTCATCACAAGAGCCCTCCTTAACACCCATCACCCATTTAGCCCTTGCTTCAACCACCTCCCCTCCAGCAACCTTCAGTTTGTTTTCTATAGTTAAGAGTCTCTTATGGTTTGCCTTCCTCTCTGTTTTTCCCCTTTTCCTATGTTCATCTGTTTTGTTTCTTAAGTTCTTAAACCATATGGTATTTGTCTTTCTCTGACTGAATTATTTTGCTTAACATGATACATTCTGGCTCCATCCATGTCATTGCAAATGGCAAGATTTCATTCTTTTTGATGGCTGAATAATATTCCACCGTGTGTGTGTGTGTGTGTGTGTGTGTGTGTGTGTGTGTGTGACACATCTCCTTCCTCTTCTATATCTGTTATCAGGTGATGGACATTTGGGCTATTTCTAAAATTTGGCTATTGTTGATAATGCTGCTCTAAACATCTGGGTGCACATGTCCCTTTGAATTAGTATTTTCATATTCTTTGGGTAAATACAGAGTAGTACAATTGCTGGGTCATAGGGTAGTTCTATTTTAACATTTTGAGGAACGAGTATATAAGATATTCATTGTACCTAGTAGTGCAATTGCTGTTTTTAACTTTTTTTAAAAGATTTTTTATTATTGATTTGACAGCATGAGCGAGTGCAGAAGCAAGAGGAGCTGTAGGCAGAGGGAGAGTCAGTAGCAGCCTCCCCGCTGAGCAGGGAGCCCAATGTAGCCCTTGAGTCTGGGAGCCTGGGATCATGACCTGAGACCAAGGCACACACTTAACCAACTGAGACACCCAGGCACCCCTCTATTTTTTTTTTAATTTTTTTTTAAATTTTATTTTTTATAAACATATAATATATTTTTATCTCCAGGGGTACAGGTCTGTGAATCGCCAGGTTTACACACTTCATAGCACTCACCATAGCACATACCCTCCCCAATGTCATTAATCCCACCCCCCCAAACTTCCCTCCCCCCATTAACCCTCAGTTTGTTTTGTGAGATTAAGAGTCACTTATGGTTTGTCTCCCTCCCAATCCCATCTTGTTTCATTTACTCTTCTCCTACCCCCTTAACCCCTCATGTTGCATCTCCTCTCCCTCATATCAGGGAGATCATATGATAGTTGTCTTTCTCCGATTGACTTATTTCGCTAAGCATGATACCCTCTAGTTCCATCCACGTTGTCGCAAATGGCAAGATTTCATTTCTTTTGATGGCTGCATAGTATTCCATTGTGTATATATACCACATCTTCTTTATCCATTCGTCTGTTGATGGACATCTAGGTTCTTTCCATAGTTTGGCTATTGTAGACATTGCTGCTATAAACATTCGGGTGCACGTGCCCCTTCGGATCACTACGTTTGTATCTTTAGGGTAAATACCCAGCAGTGCAATTGCTGGGTCATAGGGTAGTTCTATTTTCAACATTTTGAGGAACCTCCATGCTGTTTTCCAGAGTGGTTGCACCAGCTTGCATTCCCACCAACAGTGTAGGAGGGTTCCCCTTTCTACACATCCTCGCCAGCATCTGTCATTTCTTGACTTGTTAATTTTAGCCATTCTGACTGGTGTGACGTGGTATCTCATTGTGGTTTTGATTTGTATTTCCCTGATGCCGAGTGATGTGGAGCACTTTTTCATGTGTCTGTTGGCCATCTGGATGTCTTCTTTGCAGAAATGTCTGTTCATGTCTTCTGCCCATTTCTTGATTGGATTATTTGTTCTTTGGGTGTTGAGTTTGATAAGTTCTTTATAGATTTTGGACACTAGCCCTTTATCCGATATGTCATTTGCAAATATCTTCTCCCATTCTGTCAGTTGTCTTTGGGTTTTGTTAACTGTTTCCTTTGCTGTGCAAAAGCTTTTGATCTTGATAAAATCCCAATAGTTCATTTTTGCCCTTGCTTCCCTTGCCTTTGGCGATGTTCCTAGGAAGATGTTGCTGCGGCTGAGGTCGAAGAGGTTGCTGCCTGTGTTCTCCTCAAGGATTTTGATGGATTCCTTTCTCACATTGAGATCCTTCATCCATTTTGAGTCTATTTTCGTGTGTGGTGTAAGGAAATGATCCAATTTCATTTTTCTGCATGTGGCTGTCCAATTTTCCCAACACCATTTGTTGAAGAGGCTGTCTTTTTTCCATTGGATATTCTTTCCTGCTTTGTCGAAGATTAGTTGACCATAGAGTTGAGGGTCTATTTCTGGGCTCTCTATTCTGTTCCATTGATCTATGTGTCTGTTTTTGTGCCAGTACCATGCTGTCTTGATGATGACAGCTTTGTAATAGAGCTTGAAGTCCGGAATTGTGATGCCACCAACTTTGGCTTTCTTTTTCAATATTGCTTTGGCTATTCGAGGTCTTTTCTGGTTCCATATAAATTTTAGGATTATTTGTTCCATTTCTTTGAAAAAAATGGATGGTACTTTGATAGGAATTGCATTAAATGTGTAGATTGCTTTAGGTAGCATAGACATTTTCACAATGTTTATTCTTCCAATCCAGGAGCATGGAACATTTTTCCATTTCTTTGTGTCTTCCTCAATTTCTTTCATGAGTACTTTATAGTTTTCTGTGTATAGATTCTTAGTCTCTTTGGTTAGATTTATTCCTAGGTATCTTATAGTTTTGGGTGCAATTGTAAATGGGATTGACTCCTTAATTTCTCTTTCTTCTGTCTTGTTGTTGGTGTAGAGAAATGCAACTGATTTCTGGGCATTGATTTTATATCCTGACACTTTACTGAATTCCTGTACAAGTTCTAGCAGTTTTGGAGTGGAGTCTTTGGGTTTTCCACGTATAGTATCATATCATCTGCGAAGAGTGATAGTTTAACTTCTTCTTTGCCAATTTGGATGCCTTTAATTTCCTTTTGTTGTCTGATTGCTGAGGCTAGGACTTCTAGTACTATGTTGAATAGCAGTGGTGATAACGGACATCCCTGCCGTGTTCCCGACCTTAGCGGGAAAGCTTTCAATTTTTCTCCATTGAGAATGATATTTGCGGTGGGTTTTTCGTATATGGCTTTGATAATATTGAGGTATGTGCCCTCTATCCCTACACTTTGAAGAGTTTTTATCAGGAAGGGATGCTGTACTTTGTCAAATGCTTTTTCGGCATCTGTGGAGAGTATCATATGGTTCTTGTTCTTTCTTTTATTAATGTGTTGTATCACATTGATTGATTTGCGGATGTTGAACCAACCTTGCAGCCCTGGAATAAATCCCACTTGGTCGTGGTGAATAATCCTTTTAATGTACTGTTGAATCCTATTGGCTAGTATTTTGGCGAGAATTTTTGCATCTGTGTTCATCAAGGATATTGGCCTGTAGTTCTCTTTTTTGATGGGATCCTTGTCTGGTTTTGGGATCAAGGTGATGCTGGCCTCATAAAATGAGTTTGGAAGTTTTCCTTCCATTTCTATTTTTTGGAACAGTTTCAGGAGAATAGGAATTAGTTCTTCTTTAAATGTTTGGTAGAATTCCCCCGGGAAGCCGTCTGGCCCTGGGCTTTTGTTTGTTTGGAGATTTTTGATGACTGTTTCAATCTCCTTACTGCTTATGGGTCTGTTGAGGCTTTCTATTTCTTCCTGGTTCAGTTGTGGTAGTTTATATGTCTCTAGGAATGCATCCATTTCTTCCAGATTGTCCAATTTGTTGGCGTAGAGTTGCTCATAGTATGTTCTTATAATTGTCTGTATTTCTTTGGTGTTAGTTGTGATCTCTCCTCTTTCATTCATGATTTTATTTATTTGGGTCCTCTCTCTTTTCTTTTTGATAAGTCTGGCCAGGGGTTTATCGATCTTCTTAATTCTTTCAAAGAACCAGCTCCTAGTTTCGTTGATTTGTTCTGTTGTTTTTTTGGTTTCTATTTCATTGATTTCTGCTCTGATCTTTATGATTTCTCTTCTCCTGCTGGGTTTAGGCTTTCTTTCTTGTTCTTTCTGCAGCTCCTTTAGGTGTAGGGTTAGGTTGTGTACCTGAGACCTTTCTTGTTTCTTGAGAAAGGCTTGTACTGCTATATATTTTCCTCTCAGGACTGCCTTTGTTGTGTCCCACAGATTTTGAACCGTTGTGTTTTCATTATCATTTGTTTCCATGAATTTTTTAACTCTTCTTTAATTTCCTGGTTGACCCATTCATTCTTTAGAAGGATGCTGTTTAGTCTCCATGTATTTGGGTTCTTTCCAAATTTCCTCTTGTGATTGAGTTCTAGCTTCAGAGCATTGTGGTCTGAAAATATGCAGGGAATGATTCCAATCTTTTGATACCGGTTGAGACCTGATTTAGGACCGAGAATGTGATCTATTCTGGAGAATGTTCCATGTGCACTAGAGAAGAATGTGTATTCTGTTGCTTTGGGATGAAATGTTCTGAATATATCTGTGATGTCCTTCTGGTCCAGTGTGTCATTTAAGGCCTTTATTTCCTTGTTGATCTTTTGCTTGGATGATCTGTCCATTTCAGTGAGGGGAGTGTTAAAGTCCCCTACTATTATTGTATTATTGTCGATGTGTTTCTTTGATTTTGTTATTAATTGGTTTATATAGTTGGCTGCTCCCACGTTAGGGGCATAGATATTTAAAATTGTTAGATCTTCTTGTTGGACAGTTCCTTTGAGTATGATATAGTGTCCTTCCTCATCTCTTATTATAGTCTTTGGCTTAAAATCTAATTGATCTGATATAAGGATTGCCACTCCTGCTTTTTTCTGAGGCACCCCTCTATTTTTAACATTTTGAGGAACCTACATAGTAGTTTGTTGAGAATTTTTGCATTCATGTTCATCAGGGATATTGTTCTCTAAATCTCCTTTTTAGTGGGGTCTTTGGTTTTGGAATCAAGGTAATGCTGGCCTCATAGAAGTTTAGAAGTTTTCCCTCCATTTTTTTCTTTCCTTTTTTTTTTTTTTTGAACATTTTGAGAAGAATAAGTGGTAATTCTTTAAATCTTTGGTAGAGTTCTCCTGTGAAGCCATCTGGCCCTGAACTTTTGTTTGTTGCGAGATTTTTTTAAAAAGATTTTATTTATTTATTTGAGAGAGAGAGAGAGAGAGCAGGAGCAGAGGGAGATAAAATCTCAAGAGGATTCTGTGCGCAGGGCGCCTGGCATGAGGCTCAGTCTCATGAATGCATGATCATGATCTGAACGGAAATCAGGAGTCAGATGCTCAATTGACTGAGCCACCGAGGCATCCTGTTGTTGGGAGATTTTTGATTACTGATTCAATTTCTTTGTTGGTTATCAGTTGGTTCAAATTTTGTTTCTTCCAGTTTTGGTAGTTTATATGTTTCTAGGAATTTATCCATTTCTTTCAGCTTGCCCAATTTGTTGGCATATAATTTTTCATAATATTGTTTTGCAGTTAGTATTTCTGTGGTGTTGTGATCGCTCCTCTCTCATTTGCGATTTTATTTATTTGAGTCCTTTCTCCTTTCTTTTTGGTAATTCTGACTAGGAGGTTCTTAATTTTTTCGAAGAACCAACTCCTAGTTTCATTGATCCATTCTTGTTTTTCTTGTTTCTGTATCATTTATTTCTCCTCTTATCTTTATTATTTCCCTTTTTCTGCTGGCTTTAGGATTTGCTCTTCCTTTTCTAGTTCCTTTAGGTGTAAAGTTAGATGTGTATTTGAGGCTTTTCTTGCTTCTTGAGGTAGGACTCTAGTGTTATGTACTTATGTCTTATGACTGTTTATTTATTTGACAGAGATCAGAAGTAGGCAGAGAGGCAGGCGGGGTGGGGGGGAAGCAGGCTCCCCGCTGAGCAGAGAGCCTGATGTGGGGCTCGATCCCAGGACCCTGAGATCATGACCTGAGCCGAAGGCAGAGGCTTAACCTACTGAGCCACCCAGGCGCCTTGACTGTTTTTTTAAATTAAGATTTTATTTATTTAAGAGAGAGAGAGAGTGCACAAGTGGGGGAGAGGGGTAGAGGGAGAGGAATAAGCAGACTCCTTGCTGAGCAGGGAGCCTGACTTGGGGCTCGATCCCAGGATCCTTGGATTATGACCTGGGTATAGAAGGCACATGCTTAACCAACTGAGCCACCTGTGTTCCCCCCTACCCCTTTGCCATGACCACATATGCTGCGTCCCAAGGGTTTTGGACTGTCATGTTTTCATACTCATTTGCTTGCATGTATTTTTTTTAATCTCTTCTTTTATTTCCAGGTTGACCCATTGTTTCTTTAATAGGATGTTATTTAACCTCCATATGTTTGTGGTCTTTCTAAATTTTTTCTTGTGGTTGACTTCAAGTTTCATAGCCTTGTGGTCTGAAAATCTGTGTGATATGATCTCCATCTTTTTGTTTTTGTGGAGGCCTGATTTGTGACCCAGTGTATGATCTATTCTGAAGAATGTTTCATGTGCACTTGAAGAGAATATGTATTCTGCTGCGGTAGGGTGAAATGTTCTTCAGAACATATATCTGTTTTGTCCATCTGGTCCAATGTGTTATTCAAAGCCATTGTTTCTTTGTTAATTTTCTGCTTAGAAGATCTCTCCATTGCTGTTGGTGGGGTGTTAAAAGTCCCCTGCTATTATTGTATTATTATCAATGAGTTTCTTTATGTTTGTTATTATTTTATGTATTTGGGTGCTCCCAAGTTGGGGGCATAAATATTTATAATTGTTAGATCTTCTTGTTGGATAATCTCCTGTATTATGATATAGTGCCCTTTTTCATCTCTTTTCAGTATCTTTGGTTTAAATTCTAGTTTGTGTGATAGAAGTATGGCTACTTGGGCTTTCTCTTTTGATATCCATTAGCATGATAAAGGGATCACCATTCATCCCCTCTCTTTTAATCTTCAGGTGTCTAGGTCTAAAATGAGTCTCTTATAGGGAGCATATAAATGGGTTTTATATTTCTATCCATTCTGATGCCCTGTGTCTACTGATAGGAACATCTAGTCCATTTACATTCAGAGTGATTATTGATAGGTATGAATTTATTGCCATTGTATTACCTGTAAAGTTGATGTTTCTGGAGATTTTTTCTGTTCATTTCTCATCTTTATCACTTTTGGTCTTTCTTTCCCACTCAGTGAGTCCCCTTTAATATTTCTTACAGGGCTGGTTTAATGGTCATGAACTCCTTTAGTTTTTGTTTGGGAAACTCTTTATATCTCCTTCTGTTTATAATGATGGTCTTGCTGGATAGAGTACTCTTGGCTGCATATTTTTCCCATTTAGTATGTTGAGCGTATCATGCCATTCCCTTCTGGCTTGCCACATTTCTTTGAAGTAATCTTTTTTGTTTTGTTTTTAATTTAATTTTATTTTTTCAGTGTTCCAAGATTCATTGTTTATGCATCACACCTAGTGCTCCGTGCACTACATGCCCTCCTTAATACTCACCACCAGGCTCACTTAACCCCCCACCCCCTCCCCTCCAAAACCCTCAGTTTGCTTCCCAGAGTCCACAGTCTCTCATGATTTGTCTCTCCCTCCAATTTCCCCTAATTCACTTATCCTTTCCTTCTCCTAATGTCCTCCATGTTATTCCTTATGTTCCACAAGTAAGTGAAACCATATGATAATTGACTTTCTCTGCTTGACTTATTTCACTCAGCATAATCTCCTCCATTCCTGTCCATGTTGATACAAAAGTTAGGTATTCATCCTTTATGATGGAGTCATAATACTCCATTGTATATATGGATTATATCTTCTTTATTCATTTGTTTGTTGAAGGGCATCATGGCTCTTTCCACAGTTTGGCAACTGTGACCATTGCTGCTATGAACACTGGGGTACCGATGGCCCTTCTTTTCACTACATTAGCCATCAGGGAGATTAAAATCAAAACCACATTGAGATACCACCTTACACCAGTTAGAATGGCCAAAATCAACAAGACAGGAAAGGACAAGTGTTGGAGAGGATGTGGAGAAAGGGGAACCCTCTTACACTGTTGGTGGGAATGCAAGTTGGTGCAACCACTTTGGAAAACAGTGTGGAAATTCCTTAAGAAATTAAAAATAGAGCTTCCTTATGACGCAGCAATTGGACTACTAGGTATTTACCCCAAAGATACAGATGTAGTGATCTTTTTTTTTTAAAAGATTTTATTTATTTATTTGACAGATAGAGATCACAAGTAGGCAGAGAGGCAGGCAGAGAGAGAAGAAGGGAAGCAGGCTCCCTGCTGAGCAGAGAGCCTGATATGGGGCTTGATCCCAGGATCCTGGGATCATGACCTGAGCCAAAGGAAGAGACTTTAACTCCCTGAGCCACCAAGGCGCCCCATTTTTTTAAAGTACAATTTGTGGGGAGATCTGTTGCTAATCTTATTTGTCTTTCCTTATAAGTCGGGACTTCTTTTGTCTTGTTACTTTTAGGATTTTTTTTCTTTATCTGTCTATTTTAGAAATTTAACTACAGTGTGTCGTGATGTTGCCCTGCTTTTGTTGATTTTTTTTTGTGAGTTCTCCTCTGTGCGACCTGGATTTGAATGTCTTGTTTCCTTCCCCAGATTCAGGAGGTTTTCAGCTATGATTTTCTCAAATAAATTTTCTCTTTTTCCCCCTCTCTTCTTCTGGGACTGCTGTGATATGAATATTATTATGCTTTCTGGAGTCACTGAGTTAGGCCCTAAGTCTACATTCTTGATCCAGTATTTTTCTTCCTCTCTTCAGCTTCATTATTTTCTGTACTTTAATCATCTATATCACTTATTAATTTCTTGCTTTTTCTATCTCTGAGGTCATTATATCCAGTTGGTTTTGCATATTGGTTATTGCATTTTTAAATTTCATCCTGACTAGTTTTTAGGTCTTTTATCTCTGCAGTAAAGGACCCCCTGGTGTCTTTTATACTTTTCTCAAGCCCAGCTAGTATCCATATGATTGTTGCTTTGAATTCTGGAGCAGGCATATTACTTATATCTGTTTTGGTTAGATCCTTGGCCATGACCTTTTTTTGTTCATTCTTTTGGAGTGAATTCCTCCATCTTGGCATTTTGTCTAGGTATTTGTCTTCTTCCAGAGTGTTAGGAAATCCTGTTATGTGTCTTGCTCCTGAGTGTAGTGGCTGTATTAAGAAGTCACATACTGTCCAGATCCTGATGTTTCAGGAAGTGTTTCTGGTATATGCTGTGTGCATTCTGCTGTTTTGTTTTGGCTGCTCTTTCCCTCAGGTTAGTCCTCTACAGTTTCTCCTAGCCTGCAGTGGGGAGTGTTTGGAACTTAGCTAGTGTGTAGCTGGTTTTATCTAGATGTGCTCTGGTCTGCTTGTTCAAAGAGACCTGATGCTATTTCAACTTGAACTGAAGATTTGCAGCTCTCTAAGGTCAGTAGACATGGTGTATGTTGGGAGGTTTGTGCTGGTCTTTGCAGGGAGGGCCCTGTTGCTCTACTTCTCAGGCATATTTTCCTAGAAAAGCCACACTTCCAAAGTGCAGGGGTGTGGGGCTTGTTGTAAATGATTTTGTCCACCACTGTTGGGGCTATGCTGCTTACCAAAGTTAGTATATGTTAAGGGGCAGGGTAGAGAAATGTTGCCAGTCCTCCTCCTTGTCCAGGAGAGGAGAGTTCCCCTCTGCTCTCCGGGAAGCCCTTCCAGCAGAGTGAGTAATAACCCCTTGTGTGTCCCAGGCATCTGTCAGATCTCTGCCTTCACTCTGTCTGTGTCTGGGCCATCTGCCCACTGGGCAGTGCAGTGCACCTGTGTTCTATCCCAGGCAGGCCAGCTGAGTTTTAAAATCCCAAACTTTAGAGACCTGGCCTGGCCCCAACCTGCACTTGTTTCCTAGGGAGGGTGTCGCTACACTGGGGCTGATGGAAATTTGTCCCAGAAGGGCAGTTGCACCAAGG
Source organism: Enhydra lutris kenyoni (assembly GCF_002288905.1). Lineage (NCBI taxonomy): Eukaryota > Metazoa > Chordata > Mammalia > Carnivora > Mustelidae > Enhydra > Enhydra lutris. The sequence goes on along the minus strand of NW_019154163.1, from coordinate 5,270,907 downwards.
CACAGGTATTCGGAGTTTAGGTAAAGCACAGCAATGAGCTAGCATGTAGGTTAGGCACCCTCAGTAGGTGTCTCTGCACTGTTGCTGAGGGGTAGGGGATGGTGCCCACAGGTTTATTTGTCCCCAGAGAGAGAATGCTATCTCTCCCAGATGTGCTCTAAGAATGAGGAACCGTCTCTCCCAGTGAGTCCCAGGGGTTCTCTAATTACCTTGTCTGCTTCTGGGCTTTCACCCTCTTTCTCCATGGGAATATTGCAGCACCCTCAGGGCTGCATACCCACTTGCCATGGACTCTAAAACTCCAGTCTTTGAGCCCTGCTGGTTGTAAAAATTCACAAAAATCAGCCCCTCTCATTTTCCCAGTGAATGGCTTTGAGGAAGTGTTTTCCTTGTACGATCTCCAGTGTGCTCCCCTCTCTCTCTCTCTCTCTCTCTCGTCTCTCACTGACCAGGATTCCTTCCACTTTGCTTCCTTCCACTGGCATTTCCTTCCTTCTGTTCCTTCCACTGGCAGCCCTTTACTCCCTGAAATCACATCTCCATACCTCTTGCCTTCCACAGTGTGGCCTCTTCTCTCCCTCCAGTTGTACATTTTGTTCTGTCAGTCCTCATTGATTTCTTCAGTATTCAGAATGATTTAACATTTATCTAGCTGTGTTTCAGGGATGCAGCAAGCTTAGGGTCCTCCTACCATTCTGCCAGTTTAGCGCCTCTCCTCAATTTATAATTTTTATTTTTTGTATTTTTAAACTTTTATTTATTTATTTGAGAGAGAGAGAGGGAAGGAGAAGGGGGAAGGGCAGAGGGAGAGGGAGAAGCAAACTTCCCACTGAGCAGGGAGCCTGACGTGGGACTCACACCAGGAGGCTGGGATATTGACCTGAGCGGAAGGTGGATGCTTAACTGACTGAGCCACCCAGGCACCCTTAATTTATAATTTTTAAACATATATTTCCTGTTTATTGGTACAATGGATTTCTTATTTTGTCAATTGTCTGATATGTATTTTATATATATATATATATATATATATATATTTGATATATATACTTGCATATGATGAAATTCACCCTATTGAAGTATATAATTTAATGGTTTTTAGTATATTCATAGATTTGTGCAGCCATTACTGCTATTTTCAGAACATTTCATCACCCACCAGAAGCTCCATGCATATATATTTCTGTAGTTTGTTTACATGGTGATCTTTTACCACCACAATTTTAAAATTTCATATAATTAAATTTAAAAATCTTTTCATATATGGTTTCTGATTTTGCCTTATTCTTTAAAAGGCCTTCCCTACTCCAGGATTTATAGTTGCTGTTTTTAATTAGAATTCATTTTTATATCTTTGTAGCATTTTCTGTTTTCATTTTTTTAAAAGATTTTATTTATTTATTTGACAGACAGAGATCACAAGTAGGCAGAGAGAGGAGGCAGGCAGAGAGAGGAGGAAGCAGGCTCCCCTCCAAGCAGAGAGCCCAACGTGGGGCTCGATCCCAGGACCCTGGGATTTTTACTCTATTATCATGACCTGGGCTGAAGGCAGAGGCCGAACCCATTGAGCCATCCAGGTGCCCCCGTTTTCATTTTTTTAAAAACAATATCTAAACCCAGTGTGGGGCTTGAATTCACGACCCCAAGATCAAGAGTTGTATTCTCTACTGACTGAGCCACCCAGGTGCCCCAGTACAAGGTGCTTTTTTTAAAAAATTTTTAAATTTTTTAACAATTGGTCAAGTGATTTATATATTACATTTAAACTGTCAAAATAAACAAAAGATTTAATATATCCTGTGCAAAGTAAGGCTATTTTAGCTTCAAAACATACGTAATATGGTAAGCAATAACACAGGAGATAATAAATTTGTGTCTGAACAGTCTCACCTAAATATGCATTTCTTTTTTTCCCCCCAATATTTGGTGGAATCCTACAAGTGCAAAATGAGCTTTTGTACCATCAAGACCATGATTGAGCTTTCATATCACACAATCATGGTCATCAGTTATTCGTGCTTACTACTCTTACTGTCCCAGTTATGTTTGGCCAGGTTTTAGAGCACCCACTCACAATATTGCATTTCTGTATAGAAAAAGCTACCTGGCATTCACCTTCATTTGATTGAATTGCTTTAAATCAATTAGTTACTGTTATATTTTCATAGTACACAGTGCTGACTGGAATTTGAAAATGTGGTATATTCAGGTACTGTTAACAACAGTCGCAAAAAGGGGGAAATATTCTACATGGATGACTTGTTTAATAAACTACAATGAATATGTGAAACTGTAAACAGTGATGTGGAATAATATGTAATGACATAGAAAGATGTCTATGATATAATGTTTAATGAAAAAGAAAGACACGGGATGCCTGGGTGGCTTAGTCGGTTAAGCGGCTGCCCTCGGCTTGGGTCATGGTCCCAGCGTCCTGGGGTTGATCAGGTCCCGCGACGGGCTCCTTGCTCTGCGGGGAGCCTGCTTCTCCCTCTGCCTCTGCCTGCCATTCTGCCTGCCTGTACTCTCTCTATCTCTCTGACAAATAAATAAAATCTTTAAAAAAATAAAAGAAAGAAAGACACTATAGAGTACTTAGATACCAGAATACCTGACTATGATTTAAAAAAAAAAAAAAGAGTGGAGGGGCACCTGAGTAGCTCAGTTGGTTAAGCTGCAGACTCTTGATTTTTGGCTCAGGTCATGATCTGAGTGGTGGGATCCAGACCCACCCACTGGGCTCCCTCAGTAGGGAGTCTGCTTGAGAGTCTCCCTCTCTCTTCCTCTGACCCTCTCTACACTCATGCTTGCTTACTATCTCTCTCTAAAATAAATTTAAAAAATCTTAAAAAAAAGGAAGAAGAAAGAGTAGACACAAATACATGGTCTAGAAATCTAATGGCTAATTTGAATGTATCCCCAAACTGTATTCCTGCCTGTAATTGAAAACCCCAATAACTGTGACTAAAATAAGATTTATTTCTCTTGTAAGAAGAGGGTTGCTTAGACAATCCGGTCCTGGTGAGGAAGCATCATATAATTAGGGCCCACTCCACTTCTGTCTTTACTTTTCATCACTATGATTTTTATCTTCAATGTAGTCTCATTTACCATATGGCTTCTGAAGCTCCAGTCGTCTTGTCCACATTTCAGATTACTGCATTGGAGAACATGTTTGAGTACTTTATCTTTCTTGGTCAAATAGATGCATAAACATTGGTTCCTACTGATTTCTTATGTGTCACATTTTTATCCCTCTTTTACTTCTAGAGTCCCCTCTCTGTGGTGACGTGAAGGAACATCTATTAAAAGTTGGGGCGCCTGGGTGGCTCAGTTGGTTAAGCAACTGCCTTCAGCTCAGGTCATGATCCCGGAGTCCCGGGATCGAGTCCCGCATGTGGCTCCCATCTCCACGGGGAGTCTGCTTCTCCCTCTGACCTTCTTGCCTCTCATGCTCTCTCTCACTGTCTCTCTCTCTCAAATAAATAAAATCTTTAAAAAAAAAAAAAAAGTTACCACCAGTAAAATACCACTGTGTTAATAGTAGCTGCTCTATCTACTTTGCCTCGGCAGTTCTTCCAGAGGCAGCATTTTCCTTAATTATTGACAGGAGCTTCTTCAGGCAGTGGACATTTAGCTAGATTAATTCAAGAGTTGTAGTGGCTTGTTAGACTACCATAATATGATAGACAGATTGGGTGGCTTAAACAACAAAAAAGGGTTTTCTCACAGTTGGGAAGCCTAGAAGTTCAAAATCAAGGTGCCAACATGGTTGGTTTCTGGTAAGATCCCTCTTTTTGGCTTGTAGATGGATATCTTCTTGCTGTGTCCTCACATGGCCTTTTTCTCTGTGTCTACAAGTTTTTTAATAACTAAAACTTTGAAAGACATTTTAACGGTTGGTAGGGTAACTAGCATCTTTATCCTTTTAGTGATGGTTTTTATAAAATTAAAGACCTACTTGAAAAATTTGGTCAAACTGAGTTGTCATATTCAGCCTTACCTAACTTGTATTTATAGCTTTCTTGTTCTTAATCAGTTGTAGCAAATATAAAATAAGTGCTTTTTCATAATGGTTAAATACCGACAATTGATTTTAGTTTTCATATATATTTATGTTTTTCATCATGGTTTGTGGCACTATTTTGTCTTAGAACTAAAATCGTAAAGTGGATTTTTCCTTATGAAGAAAGTGACGTCATTGCAAGCAGTCTGTTATTTACCTACAGAGTATCTCACAAGCTTGAATCAGATGATTATTTTGACAGGGGGAAAAGGCATTCCAACCACCAAACAATCTTAGAATCTGAGTGACTGCTGTGCCAATACCATATTATCCCATAACATGGTTGAAAAGTATCTGACACATTTCAGTGTCAAATCATTAAATCCTACTACCCTCTAGTTTTCTGGGGTAACATTGCCTCCTTGTGTGAGGCAATGGAAGTTTTGTCTATACTAAAAACATGTTTTTTCCTCTAGTCCATTATTGACATGGCAGCAGATGCTCAGCCCCTGGTGGAAAGTCACCTAGTACCTTGAAGACTATTTCTCAGTTTTTTTAGAACCTGTCTCCACCTAGGTGCATTGCAGGATACCAGTTTTTTTTTCAAGCATTTTTCCCACTCTACCCTGACCTTTGGCTGGTTTTATTTTATGTGTTTTGCAAACATTGCCCTATTAAGTTAATCCCTTTGAGGCTATTCTTAGCTCTGGACTCCAGCCTGAATTGTCTGTATAAGGGTGAGTAAGTCTGAGTGTTCGCTCCCTTAATTTTAAAAGGAGGCTACTATCTATTTTTATTGCAGGATTCTTGTGAAATTCATGTATATGGTAGTTTTCTCAACCATTCAGTGCTATAAGAAGTTGAAACATTGGTATTGTTATCATAAGGACAGCTCTTTTGTAGTGAGGCAGTGATTAGTCCAGGAGTCATAAAAATGACCAGCAAAACACATTGCCTTTTCTTAATTTGAATGTTCTGTTCTTTATTCGACCTTATTAATATGTCTTAAGTATTGACTTCTAATCTTTTGGGAGTGGTCAAATTATGTTTTGAAACACGCTTGTCTACTCCAGCAGTTTCATCTGGAATATTCATCCTCTGTTTATATAATGACATTTGTCTGATGAAAGAGATTAGGCATTCAGTATTTTGAAAATAGGTTAAAGAGTGAGATCAGTTTTCATTTTAAATGCTTACACAATTTAAATGAAAGCGGTGCCATTATATAAAACAATAGAGAAGTTAATGTTTTCCCTTTTTGTTTCCAATTTAGAGGTGGTAGTGATTTTATTTTGCTATTTTTTTTTTTCTCAACACAAGCTGTAGGCTCAATGTGGGGCTTGAACTCATGACCCCATGATCAAGAGTTACATACTCTTACAGACTGAGGAGCCAAGCGCCCCTAGAGGTGGTAGTGATTTTGTATAGAAGCCAATGGGTAGGAAACTATTAAACTGATTTGGAAATATTATGTAGATACCTTGAAGGCAACTGGTTTAATGTTCGCACAGCTAGAAATTGTCAATTTGTTTAACAACACAGGGAAGTTTTTATGACCCTGGAATAATAGGGGGATTTTGGATGTTTATATGTTTGAGTTTATCATTGGTCTCACTTATTGAATTATTTCAATTTTAGTAACCCTTCTCTTAATTTCTGCACATTCCCTATATTGTTTTTCTTTATTTCCCCCTAAAATGAGCTGGTTTTTTCCTCAGCTTTGTCAAGGTATGATTAACAAATAAAAATTGTATATATTTAAGGTATATAACATGATGTTTTGGTATACATATACATTGTGAAGAGATTACCACAGTCAAGCTAATTAATACATCCATCGCCCCACATAGTTAACACTTTTTGTTTTTGAGAAAAATTAAGATTTCTCTTAGTAGATTTCAAGTATACAGTATTTTTAGCTACAGTCACCATGCTGTAAATCTCCAGATAGTCATTCTACATAACTGAAACTTTTACCTTTTTTAAAAAGTTTTTTTTTAAGATTTTATTTATTTGAGAGAGAGAGAGAGAGAGAGAGAGAGAGTGCATGAGCAGGGGGGAGAAACAGAGGGAGAGGGAGAAGCAGACTCCCCACTGAGCAGGGAGCCAATGCAGGGCTCAATCCCAGGACCCTGAGATCACAACCCAGGTCCAAGGCAGACATTTAACTGGCTGAGCCACCCAGGTGTTCCCTAAAGTTTTTATTTAAATTCCAGTTAGTTGGGGCACCTGGGTGGCTCAGTGGGTTAAAGCCTCTGCCTTCGGCTCAGGTCGTGATCCCAGGTTCCTGGGATCGAGCCCCGCATCGGGCTCTCTGCTCAGTGGGGAGCCTGCTTCCTCCTCTCTCTCTCTTCCTGCCTCTCTGCCTACTTGTGGTCTGTCAAATAAATAAATAAAAATTAAAAAAAAATAAATTCCAGTTAGTTAACGTACAGTGTAATATTAGTTTCAGGTGTACAATATAGTGATTTAACACTTACATATAACACCCGGTGCTCATCACAAAAAGTGCCTTCCTTAATCCCTGTCACCTATTCCCCCACCCACTTTCCTTCTGGTAAACATTAGTTCGTTTTCTACAGTTGAGTCTGTTGGTTTTTTTTTTTTCCACTCTATGATCATTTGTTTCTTAAATTCCATCTCTGAGTGAAATCATTTTGTATTTATCTTTCTCTGACTAACTTATTTTGCTTGGCATAGTACTCTCTAGCTCCATCCATGTTGTTGTAAAGGGCAAGATTTCACTCTTTTTTTTATGGCTGAGTAATATTCCTGTGTGTGTGTGTGTGTGTGTGTGTGTGTGTGTGTGTGTGTGTGTGTACACTATATCTTCTTTATCCATTCATCAGTTGATGGGCATTTGGACGCATTCCATGATTTGGATATTGTTGAGAATACTGCTGTAAACATTGGGGTGCATGTATCCCTTTGAATTAGTGTTTTTATATTCTTTGGGTAAATACCCAGTAGTGCGATTGTTGGATCATAGAGTAGTTCTGTTTTTAAGTTTTTGAGAAATCTCCATACTGTTTTCCAGAGTGGCTTCACCAGTTTGCATTCCCATCAACAGTTCCTCCATGTCCTCACCAATACCTATTGTTTCTTGAGTTAATTTTAGCCATTTTGACTTGTGTGCGGTGATATTTCATTGTAGTTTTATTTCAATTTCCCTGATGATGAATGAGAAACATTGTACCCTTTGACCAACATTTTTTCATTTCCCCCACCCCCTGGGCCCTGGGAATCACCCTTCTAGTCTCTACTTCTGAGTTAGACTTTTTTAGTTTCCATGTATAGGAGAGATCATGCAGTTTTTGTCTTTCTGTGTCTGGCTTATTTCACTTAGCATAATGTCTACCACATTCGTTCATTTATTTTCCTTTAAAAAATATTTTTAAAAAAAGATTTTATTTATTCGAGAAGGAGAGCAGAGCAAGAGAGAGAGAACAAGTACATGGGGGGGAGGGGCAGAGGGAGAGGGAGAAGCAGACTCCCCACTAAGCAGGGAGCCCAACGTGGGACTTGATCCCAGGACACTGCGATCATGACCTGAGCGGAGGGCAGATGCTTAACCGACTGCACCACTCAGGCATCCCTTAAAAATTCTTATAATAAAATAATTTAGTCCAACAAAGTGTATAGGGAACCCTATAACATAAGTATGTATCTATTACACAGCCTAAGAAGTTGAACAGTATATGTATAGTTGAAATTCCCCTTCGTGCTCAGTTTCATCCCTTCCTCCTTCCCCAAACTCCTAAATTTGGCATTTGTCATTCCCATGCACATTTTTATATTTTGACTAACATTACTACATATGCATGCATACAGGAACAATATATGGTATTGTTTTAAGTTCCTAGACTTTTGTATTCTTATGAAATCTATTTTCAAAAATTTTTTAAATTTTTTTGAGAGAGAGCATGAGTGGGGAGCAGGGGCAGAGGGAGAGGGAGAAGACTCCCTGCTGAGTGGGGAGCCCAACTTGGGACTTGATTGCAGGTCCCTGGGATGATGACCTGAGCCAAAGGCAGGTGTTAAACTGACTGAGCCACCCAGGTACTCTCTTGTGAAACTTTTCTTATTGCCTCAGCTATGTTAATTAGATTTATCTATGCTGTTGCTCATAGTTCTAGTTTCTCAACTTCTGTCCTATTGACATTTGGGGCTAGATAATTCTTTGTTGTCAGTGGGTTTCTTTTTTTAAAGATTTACTTATTTTTGAGTGAGGGAGAGAGAGTGTTCATGTGTGAGCAGGGGGAGGGGCAGAGGGAGGGAGAAAGAATCTCAAGCAGACCCCCCGCCCCGAGTGCGGAGCCCCATGCAGGGCTCTATTTCACAATGCTGAGATCATTACCTGAGCATAAATCAAGTCGGATGCCCACCTGACTGAGCCACCCAGGCGCCCCTGTGAATGGATTCTTGTCTATTAAGGATGTTTAGTGGTATCCCTGGTCTCTACCCACTAGATGCCAGTAGCAGCTCCCCTTAACTCCCCCTCGCCACCCAGTTATAACCAAAAATGTCTCCAGACTTTGCCAGGTGTCCTTTTGGTGGTAATCTCTCCTCCCCCTAGTGAGAACCGTTATTTTTAGTTCATTAATTTTAACTACTGTATCATTGTTCACTGCACACACACACACACACTCTACCACCACTACCTATTTGTATATTTTCTGATTGATAGACATTTAGGTTATTGCCAGAGTTTTAACTAATTAGGAACACTGTTGCAATGAGCATTCTTGTTCATGTTTTCTCTGCACATCTGTGAGACTTTGTGTATGGTGATATGCCTAGGAGTGAAAACGTTAAGTTCTAGTATATGAATATCTTCAGCTCTACCAGATAATGCCAAACAGGTTCCCTAATAGTTGTACTAATTTACACTCTCACCAGCTGAATAGGAAAGATCCTGTTGCTCCACATCCTTACTGACACATGATATTGCTAGATTTTGAAATTTTTATCTACCTGATGGCTGTAAATGATATTCATTGTGGCTTTAATTTGCATTATTTTAATTATAGTTTATTAATCCAGAAATCTTTCCAAAATTATGAAGACTAATTATTTTAGGGGGATTAAAATTAATATTTGAGCTTCTGTGATCAGCTTTAAGAAGTGGTTTTGAGCAGAATCATATATATGTGTCATGCTTGTACTCAATTCATTGAGTTTCTGTTTCTAAACCAGACATGATGATCCAGTCATAATGCTGTTCTTCCTCTTAGGAAATGTTATCACTAATGGTGATTACCATGTGTGTTTAGGGAGTGGCTCCAAATACTTTAATAACCCTTATTTCCCGCACTGTTATTGGTTGCTGCTGTTCTCAGAGTTACTGGATTCCTAATTGCTGCATGCCAGATTTGTTCTTTGATATTGTGATCTCCCAGAAGCCTACGCTTTACTATACCATATGAATTGTTTATGCTCTTACTCTGTTTTCTGAGTCATTTTGCTAAATACAATGGGAGGTTACAAAAGATGTTCCTGACTTTGTACCTATCCTTGAGACATTTAAAATTCAAAAGATGGACATTGCATTTGTTACAAAATCAGTTAGAGTTGTATATATAGGAGTAGCATGAGGGAGATGGAATTCTTCTGAGCTTTTGTGTGTAAATGTCAGTTTAAGTAGAGTTTTGAAGAAAAAATTCAGGTGAATTATGAAGGTAGGAGGAAAAATATATTATTCGTAGATGATTTAACATGCTTAAATTAGGATATAGCCATAAATGTGGCTGTATTAATGTAATTTTTATTTGTGCTCAGAAATTCCTTCTTCCCCAATAAATACTTCCAGGTGAATTATTTTTTAAAAGATTTTATTAATTCATTTGCCAGAGAGAGATAGAGAGTGTGCACAATCAGAGGGAGCAGCAGGCAAAGGGAGAAGCAAGAGAGAGAGGCAGGCTCCCCGTTGAGCAGGGAGCCCAATATGGGGCTTGATCCCAGGACCCTGAGATCATGACCTAAACTGAAGGCAGATGCTTAACCGACTGAGCCACCCAGGCATCCCTATCCAGTTACTTTAAAAGTGCCTTTCTGCTTAGTTTCTCTCAGTTCCTCAGTGAGCCTGAGAGATGTTCCAGTACTTTGGTCTGGGACATACCCCATAAGAAAACTGTATTTTGGTTTTACATTTCTAAATAACCACACAAACTGGCCTTCATCTGCTGAATGTATTATAGTCCAAAAGTTTGTTACCAGGGGCGCCTGGGTAGCTCAGTGGTTAAAGCCTCTGCCTTCGGCTTAGATCATGATCTCAGGGTCCTGGGATTGAGTCCTGCATCAGGCTCTCTGCTCAGCAGGGAGCCTGACTCCTCCTCCTCTCTCTTTCTGCCTGCCTCTCTGCCTACTTGTGATCTCTCTGTCAAATAAAAAAAAATCTTTAAAAAAAAAAAGTTTGTTACCAGTTCTGTGTTTGAACTTGACATTTTCCAGTAGAATAATTCAGTTTTGGTAGTATGCCTTGATCAACCTTCAAAAGCCCTGTTTGACCCATAACATATCTGAGTTATACTGTACTAAGTCTGAGTGTTCTGTCCTGGAGGCAGGCATCCATGTGCTACAAGAGGAAAGAGAGCGTCTCCTTTTTAAGACCGAGGGCTGACTGTGGACAGCATTTTGATAGGATATGTTTGTTTTAGACGTTACTCTACTTTCCATTTTATACCCATTACTGCTAAGAAGAGTGACCCTCTCCCTAGTCCCTGATGCCTTTATGTTGGCCTTCAGTACCTCACCTTTGGAATTTTCACCGGCCCATGAGTTCTCTTCATCTGAGGTATAATTTGTTCATAATTACCTGTCTTTCCTGTATAATCTGGGCTTCACAGGTATTAGGAGGTATAATTCTAGCTATGAGTCCCTTAAACTAGCAAAGTGGAACTTGTATTTTAAAAAGAGAATATAGTGTCTCTTAAGGCAACTGACCTGGTTTCTTCAAAACTCATTTCATGGGGGAAAACAGATAGGGGCGGGGCTGTTTTAGATTAAATGAGACTAAAAGAAACACAACCAAATTCAGTGTGTGAACTTTGTTTGGATCCTGATTTGGGAAAAATAAAAACTGTAAAAGATGTTCTTGGGACATTTGAGAAAATTTATTAGCACCACACTCTAACCAATTGAGCCATCCGACCTCTTGGGAAAATTTAAATAGAGAATTTGTATTAGATGACGTACAATCATTAATTCTCTTAGCTTTTTTTTTAAAAGATTTATTTATTTATTTGACAGACAGAGATCACAAGGAGGCAGAGAGGCAGGCAGAGAGAGAGGAGGAAGCAGGCTCCCTGCTCAGCAGAGAGCCCGATGTGGGGCTCGATCCCAGGACCCCGAGATCATGACCTGAGCCAAAGGCAGAGTCTTATTAACCCACTGAGCCACCCAGGGGCCCCCTCCTAGCTTTGATAGTAATAGTGTGGTTATGTAGGAGTTTTTATTCTTTGAAAGTGAATGCTGGAGTATTTTGATTTCTAAAACTTACATTCAAATGTTTTAGAAAAAATAAGGCAAATATAGCAAAATGTTAACCATTATTGAATTCATGCAGAGGATATACAGATAGATGTTCATTGTACTATTACAGCTTTTATGTATGGTTGAAATTTTTCATAATAAAAGTTCAGGGGAAAAGGGGATATATATATTAATATAGTTTCTAAATCTTGAATATTCACGATAGTGAATTCAGGCATATGGAGAATTTTTTTTTTGATCTGCAGTAGCTAGTTCTAGTTCCTCTAAACTAATTCAGATCTCCTACTTCTTCCCTTATTTCACTTATCATTCATTCAAAGATTCAGATTTTGTCCTATTGGCAGCAGCTGCTCTGGCTAGAGGAAGATAGAGTTTCATAAGGCAGTGACAACTTATTTTTACATGTAGATTGTAAATCATAGATTATCAGAATGTAAACATCTTTGGCAGTGTCCTTCATTAGAGATCATGATTTTTTTTGACCTTGAATAAAGGCTGCTTCATGTCATTAAAAACAAAAATCAGACAAAATGTATTTCTGTACATTGAATAACTATTGTAAGTCTCTGTAAAAATAGATAATAATTTAATACTGGTTTAAGAAGTAGTAATGGACATACCTGAATTGTTAACTATCATCTTTGTAATAGCTTTAGCTGTAACTTTAAAAGCAAATAACATGGGGGTGCCTGGCTGGCTCAGTCAGTAGAGCATGTGACTCTTGACTTCAGGTTTGTGAGTTTGAGCCCCACGTTGGGTGTAGAGATTACAAAAATAAAAGAAATAAACTTACAAAAAATAAAAGTAAATAATACAAGGCTTCCAGTTATGGAATGAATAAGTGTTAGTGGATAAAACTTATAGTATAAGGAATACAGTCAGTGGTATTGTAATATTATTGTATGGTGACAAATTGTAGCTGCACTTGTGGTGAGCATAGCATAATGTATAGACCTGTTAAATCACTATGTTGTATACCTGAAACTAATGTGACATTGTGTGTTGATTATACTCCAGTAAAAATAAATATAAAAGATAAACAAAGTAAATAATGCAAATAGGCTAATAATTATGAATCAATTTCACATAAAGTCACACTATAAATTATAACTATTCCATAATTAATGCAAGTTGAATAAAATTAAGACAGAATGTGGGCTTAGTGATGAATTTTTCTTTCAGCTTTTCTTTAAAAAGATTATTTATTTATTTTTAGAGAGAAGGAGCATGCACTTGCAAGTGAGGGGACGGGGAGATGGAGACGGAGGGGAAGAAAGAGAATCTCAGACTCCCCACTGAGCATGGACCCAGAAGCAGGGCTTTATCTCATGACCCTGAGATCATGACCTGAGCAGAAATCAAGAGTTAGATGATTTTTTAAAAAAGATTTTATCTCTTTTATTTATTTGACAGAGAGGTAGAGCCAGAGAATACAAGCAGAGGGAATGGCCGGGGGAGAGGGATAAGCAGGCTCCATACTGAGCAGGGAGCCTGACGTGGGGCTCGATCGCAGGCCCCTGGGATCATGACCTGACCCAAAGGCAGATGCTTAACCATCTGAGCCACCCAGGCCCCCCAAGAGTCAGATGCTTAGCCAACTGAGCCACCTAGGTACCACTCTTTCAGATTTTCTATGTTTTTACATTTTAAAAATGAATATATAGAAAATAGTATGAAGGTGCCTCAAAAAATTAGAAATAGAACTACCGTATTCAGCGTTTCCACTTCTGGGTATTTATCCAAAAGACATGAAATCACTGTATCAAAGATATCTGCACCCCATATTCATTGCTGCATTATTTACAGTAGCTAAGGTATGGAAAATACCTAAGTGTCCCTCAATGGGTGAATGGATAAAGTAAATGTGGTGTATATATACATAATATTATTCAGCCATTAAAAAAGGAAATTTTGGTGGCGCCTGGGTGGCTCAGTGGGTTAAAGCCTCTGCCTTCAGCTCAGGACATGATCCCAGGGTCCTGGGATCGAGCCCCACATCAGGCTCTCTGCCCGGCAGGGAGCCTGCTTCCCTTCCTCTCTCTCTGCCTGCCTCTCTGCCTACTTGTGATCTCTCTCTGTCAAATAAATAAATAAAATCTTTCTATAAAAAAGGAAATTCTGTGACTTGCAACAATATGGATTAAAGGCATTATGCGAAGTCAGAGGAAGGCAAATACTATATGAGCTCACTTATATGTGGAATCTTCTGAAAAAAACCAAACTCATAAATAAAGAGAACAGATTGGTGGGTTGCCAGATGTGGGTGTTGGAGCTGGATGAAATGGGTGAAGGTGGTCAAAAGATATAAACTTTAAGTTTTGGGGATATAATATATAGTATGGTGACTATTGTTAACAGTACTGCATTGTATATTTGAAAGCTGCTAAGAGAGTAGATTGTAAAGGTTTCTACCATAAGAAAAAAAAATTTAACATCATGGTAATTGATGTTAAACTTATGGTGGTAATCATTTCACAATGTATACTTGTATCAAATCATTTTGTTGTACACCTAAAACTAATATAATGCTATATATAAGTTATATCTCAATTAAAAAATGACTAGAAGCAACAAAAACGAAATACATTGGACTTCATCAAAATTAAACACTTTTGGGCACCAAAGGACTATATCAAGATGGTGGAAAGATAACCCACAGAATAGGGGAAAATATTTGGAAATCATATATGTGATTAGAGATTAATATCCAGAATATATAAATAAATCCTGTAACTCAACAAAAAACTCAAAAGCCCAATTAAAAAATGGGTAAATGAAAAAAAAGGAGTGCCTGGGTGGCTCAGTTGGTTAAGTGTCTGCCTTCATCTCGTCATGATCCTGGGGTCCTGGGATCGAGCCCCATGTGGGGCTCCCTGCTGGGCAGGGAGCCCACTTCTCCCTCTCTGCTGCTCCCCCTCCCTCTGCTGCTCCCTCAGCTTATGCTCTCTCTCTCTCTCTCTGTCTCTCAAATAAATAAATAAAATCTTTTAAAAAATGGATAAAGGGCTCACACAGCCATTTCTCCAAGATATACAAATGGCCAGTAAGCACATGAAAAGATGTTCAAAATCACTAGTAATCAGGGACATGCAAATGAAAACCACAGTGAGATACCACTTAACATTTACTAGAATGGTTAAAATAAAAAAAATCAGATAATAACAAGTGTTGGTGAGGAGGTGTAGATATTGGAACCCTCATATGCTGCTAGTAGGAATGTAAAATGGCACTGTTGCTTTGGAAAACTATGGCATTTCCTCAGTTAAAACATAGAGTTCTCAGACCTAGTAGTTCCACTCAAGTATTACCCAAGAAAAATGAAAACACAGAAATTTGTACATAAATATTTATAGGAGCCTTATTCTTAGTAGCCAAAAGATGGGGGCAACCTAAATGTCGACTGATGAATAGATAAACAAAATATAGTATATCCATACCATGAAATATAATTCAGCCATAAAAAGGAATGAAGCACTGACACATTCTACAACATGGATGAACCTTGAAAACATTATGCTAAGTGAAAGAAGCCAGTGACAAAAGACCACATATTATATGTGATTTCATTCATATGAAATGTCCAAAAGAGAAAAATCTATACAGACACAGAGATTAATGGTTGCCTGGCAGTGGGGGTGGGGGCCTTAGGAGGTGGGAGGGTGATAGATAAAGGGTATCAGGCTTCTTTTTTTTTTTTTTAAAGATTTTAATTATTTGACAGAGAGAGAGAGATATCACAAGTAGGCATAGAGGCAGGCAGAGAGAGAGGGGAGGAAGCAGGCTCCCTGCGGAGCAGAGAGCCCGATGCGGGGCTTGATCCTAGGACCCTGAGATCATGACCCGAGCTGAAGGCAGAGGCTTTAAACCACTGAGCCACCCAGGCGCCCCTATCAGGCTTCTTTTTGAGGTGACAGAAATGTTCTAAAATTGACTGTGGTAATGGTGGCACATACCTGTGAATGTAACGCCTATTGAATTTTACACCTTAAATGTGTGAATTATATGCGAACTGTATTTCAGTAAAGCTGTTTAAAAAATGGTTCTGGGAGAAGCTGACATCCAATGTAAAAGAATGTAACTTGGATCCCTGCTGCACACCATGTACAACAATTAAGTCAAATGGATTTAAAGACCTAAATGTAAGAGTGAAACTACCAAACTCTTAGAACATAGAAGTAAATATTCATGGCTTTCTGTGTGGCAGTGGTTTCTTATATATAGGACATCAAAAGCACAAACAACAAAAGAAAAATTGATAAATTTGGTTTCATAAAAATTAAGTTTTTTTTTGTTTCAAAGGATGCCATCAAGAAAGTGAAAAAAACGAAGTACAGATTGTTAAACCTTAAAAATATTATGCTAAGTGAAAGAATTTCAGACACAAAGGCCACACATATTGAATGAATCCATTTTTATGAAATTACCAGGATGGACAGATCCATAGAGATAGGAAGTAGATTCATTTTGCCAGTAGATGTAAGAGGACTGAGGAGTGACTGCTGATGATAGGTATGGAGTTTCTTTTGGGGATAATGAAAATGTTCTGCAGTTACATAGTCATGATCGTTGCATATCCTTGTGAATATTACTAAAAAACACTGAATTGTTTGTCTTAGGGTGAATTTTATAGTGTGTGAATTATATCTCAAAGAAGAATATATATATAATGAAAAATATGTGCTAAAAACCAATTAACATTTGAAAACAATTTATCCCCAAGGAAATTCTGTGGTTTTAGATATTTGGAAATTATATTGGTGGTCCATTTGTTCAAAGCTCCAGCGAAATCGGTCAAAGAAAGAAGAATCTACTTATTTGCTTTGTTAGGAGCAGAGGATGAGATTCAGCAGCAATTTCTGTTTGTTTCTCTGAGCTTAGCAAAG
The DNA here is from genome assembly GCF_002288905.1 of Enhydra lutris kenyoni. Classification (NCBI taxonomy): domain Eukaryota; kingdom Metazoa; phylum Chordata; class Mammalia; order Carnivora; family Mustelidae; genus Enhydra; species Enhydra lutris. The sequence goes on along the minus strand of NW_019154163.1, from coordinate 5,254,527 downwards.
CTGAGATGATGTAGTAATTATTTTTATTCCACATGGAATAAATTCACTGCAAAGAAATGTTTTAATAATTGTTTTTTATAAATTTAATTTATTTTGAATTGGTTTTGTATTTACATAATTCAAAATGCAGAAGCATTAGTTACCTCTGGGAGGTAACTAATGTTACTGATTATTTGTGAGTCCTTCTAGAGATATTTTTACACAGTGTTTTGATTTTTTAAAAAAATTTCCCTCCTGTAGTTTAGCATTTTTCAAAGAAATGACTTTTAGGGCAAAATAGAGTCAATGTAAATCTTGGTATTTGTAAACCCCCTTTTGAGTCCTGTAGTTGGCCATTGTTAATTTTGACAAATAAGTCTAAGAGAAACACTTTGGTGTCTCTAATTTTTGATTATGGCCACACTACAGGATCTTTATCCAAGGGCATGGAGACCCCCTAATGAATACTGGATTAATTTTATTGGACCCAAGACTTGTATTTTTATTTGTACTTCAATTTTAGGTAATAGCATCTTCATAATAACTGGTTACTTCCTGCTTATCATTGGTTTGGTAACAGTTTTACTTTACTTTAGTATTTCTCTTCTCCCTCTTATACAAAACGGTATTTTCTACATAATTTGTGATCTTTTCAAAAAGATTTTTTTTTGCAAATCTATACAATTTGCAAATTCTTTACATTGAGCTAATATTCTTCCAAATAAAATTTTTCCAAATGTCCACATAATTAAACATCTAATTAACACCCCGTAATTTACCTAAACATGAGTAATCTGTAGTGCTCTAAAAGAGGCCCTCAGATCTGCACTGGGAAGTCTCTCTTTTTTCCTTAATAATTTCTTTTTCTTTTAAAGATTTTATTTATTTATTTGACAGACAGAGATCACAAGTAGGCAGAGAGGCAGGCAGAGAGAGAGGAAGGGAAGCAGGCTCCCTGCTGAGCAGAGAGCCCCATGCGGGGTTTGATCCCAAGACCCTGGGATCATGACCTAATCCGAAGGCAGAGGCTTTAACCCACTGAGCCACCCAGGCGCCCTGAATAATTTCTTAAGCCTGAATCTAGTGCTGCTTTTATCATAATCATTTCACTTTACCCTTTAAACAAAAGAGTTTTATAAAAATATGTTCTTATTTCTTTTCTTGTAATTTTCATTTATCTTCCTTCCTGTCTAGTGGTTTGGTTTAATTTTCTTTATTCTCTTTCTTCTTCTACTGTTTTGGAAGCTTTATATTCTATTTCTAGTCTTCTACTGGTTACCTTTAAATTTTTAACATGTATTCTTTTTTTTAAATTAAATTTTTGTGTGTGTGCGTTCCAAAATTCATTGTTTATGCACCACACTCAGTGCTCCATCATGCAATACATGCCCTCCTTAATACCCACCACCAGGCTCACCCAACCCCCCACCCCTCTCCCCTCCCAAACCCTCAGTTTCAGTTTGTTTCTCAAAGTCCACAGTCTCTCATGGTTTGTCTCCCCCTCTGATTTACCCCAACTCACTTCTCCTCTCCATCTCTCAGTGTCCTCTGTGTTATTCCTTATGCTCCACAAGTAAGTGAAACCATAATTGACTCTCTCTGCTTGACTTATTTCACTCAAAATCTAAGGTTTATCTCTTTTTTAACATTCCAAATAAGAGCAGGATTCTTAGAATGCCTCAGCTATAAACTCCCTTCCCTATTACTGTTTTCTATTATTTCAGGTCTACTGTGTGTGTTTGAAAAGATAATATATCCTGTGTTACAAAATTTAAAAGATACAGAAGAGAGTAGATCTTAATGTTATCACCACAAAAAAAATGACAAGTGATGTGATAGAGGTGTTAGCTAATGGTGGTAATCCTATCACTACACAGACACACGCGCGCACACACACACACACACACACATGCACGTATCAAACCAACACATTGTACACCTTAAACTTATACCATGTTATGTCGATTGTATCTCAACTTTAAAAAGAGGTATAAAAGGTTATATACTAAACATTCTTTTTTCCACCCTTATCCCCTAACCATTTAGTTCCTCTCACCAGAGGAAAACACTGTTTCCATGGGATATATTAGGTTGATTTATATGAAAATGGCAATATTTGACTATTTTGATATGCAACAATGGCAATTTCACGTGATTCAAATTAGTTATAAGTGGGGACAAAAGATTCTTGCCTTCATACAATTTTCATTCCAGTGGTACATGTATTAGTTGATTATTGCAGTGTAAGAAATTACCTAAAAATTCAGTGGCTAGGGGCGCCTGGGTGGCTCAGTGGGTTAAGCCGCTGCCTTCAGCTCAGGTCATGATCTCAGGGTCCTGGGATCGAGTCCCTCATCAGGCTCTCTGCTTAGCAGGGAGCCTTCTTCCCTCTCTCTCTCTCTCTGCCTGCCTCTCCGTCTACTTGTGATCTCTCTCTGTCAAGTAAATAAATAAAATCTTAAAAAAAAATTCAGTGGCTTGAAACAACAAGCAGTTATTGTCTTGGAATTTTTGTGAGTCATAAATTTGGGAGTGGTTTTGCTGGGTGGTTCTCATTCAGGGTATTTCACGAGATTGTAGGCAGTATGTTGACTGGAGCCTCAGGCATCTAAAGGCTTAATTAAGTCTGAAATACCAGCTTCTAAGATGGTTCACTCACAAGGGCTATTGACAGGAGGCCTCAATTTCTTGCCACATGAACCACTCAAGCAGTGTCCTTATGATATGGCAGATGGCTTCCCCCAGCTTGGGCCATTCAAGAGAAAAGACAAGGAGGAATCCACAGTGACTTTTACCCCTCTCCCATAGTGCCTGCCTTTTATGATCCAGTTTTGGGAGTTACACCTTGTTTATTCCACCATATTCTGTTCGGAACCAAGTTATTGAGCACAGGTCACACTCAAGGGAAAGTAGTTAAATTCCACCTCATTTTTCTTTTTTTGAAGATTTTATTTATTTGCTAGAGAGAAAGTGAGCAAGTGAGAGAGAGGGAGAACATAAGCAGAGGGAGAGGGAGAAGCAGACTCCCTGCTGAGCACAGAGCCTGATGTAGGGCTCGATCCCAGGACCTGAGCCGAAGGCAGATGCTTAACCGACTGAGCCACCCAGGCGCCCCAAATTCCACCTTTTGAAAGAAGGAGTAACAAAGAATTTGTGAGCACATTTTGAAACCACCACAGGAAAGCAGATAATGAGCAATGAACACAGTAAGTAAATTATGGAGTATATTAGAAGATAAGTTCTATGAAAAAAAAGACAAAATAGAGCAGATGTAAGGGGAATCAGAGTGGATATGTATGGAAGGGATGTGGATTACAATTTTAAGCAGGGTGGTCAGTGTAAAACTCATTATGGGGATTATATTTGAGTAAAGGCTTGAAAGAGATGAAGTTAGCTAAGCAGGTATCTGGAAGAAGAAAGTCTATTCCAAGGGAATAGCTAAAGCAGTGGTCCTGAGATGAGAGTGAAATGAGATGAGAGAAAAGAATGCTGACCATATATATTTTTTAATTTATTTATTTGAGAGAGAGAGAGAGAGAGAGAGAGAGCACGAGAGGAGAGAGGTCAGTGGGAGAAGCAGACTCCCTGCTGAGCAGGGAGTCTGATGTGGGGCTTGATCCCAGGACTCCAGGATCATGACCCGAGCCGAAGGCAGTCGCTTAACCAACTGAGCCACCCAGGCGCCCCATGCTGACCATATTTTATTTGTAGAATAATTTCAGTTGAGAAATTGGGGGGAAAGTTGAGGAAGGATTATTTCCATGGCTGAAATTAGTGAGTTCATTGTTTCTAATAGGAATGTAAAGAAGAAATCAAGATGGATCGAAGTATGGGTGTGGATTCGGTCACCATCTCTGTTGAGGGGATGACATGTAGTTCCTGTGTTTGGACCATTGAGCAGCGGATTGGAAAACTGAATGGTGTACATCATATTAAAGTAAGTTAGTCTTTGGAAATAAGTAAAGTCAAATGTTGATTGGAATTCTAGAAAATTATTTTAAACACTGAGATAGAAGCAGATATACTGACACATTTGGCAATAAAGACTGAGAAGATTAATATATTTTCTTTGCCCCTTTAACTTTTCTTTTTATAAAAAATAAGAAATTGTAGTTTTAACTTAAAGACATCTGAAGATGGCTTGACATTACCATGGTTGTATATTTATAGATTTATGTTTTATATGTATAAATAAATATATATTACTCTTAATTTCATACTAAACTAAAATATATGTTTTCAGAGAAAGGGTGCTGGGCTTTCTTCTCTTATATAGCATGACAGTTATTATGTGAAATAATAATGTAATCTTCCTTAAGCACATGCATACAAGGTGTAATTTTCTAAGCTTTTTCACTTCAATTTTTAAAATGTTTCTAGTTAAATATATATAATATATATATATAATATATATAATAATATATATATAAGTAGTGTGTACATTCAGTATGGGACTTGAACTCACAACCCTGAGATCAAGAGTCACATGCTCTACCAACTGAGCCAGTCAACCACCCCTTTCACTTCAATTTTTTAAAAAAGGTTTATTTATTTACTTTAGAGAGAGAGTGGGGGTGGTGAGGGGGTGGGGCGGGGAGTCAGAGAGAGAAACGTAGGCACACTCCACACTGAACACAGAGCCCCATGCAGGGCTCAATTTCATGATCATGAGGTCATGACCTGAGCCGAAACCAAGAGTTGGATGCTTAACCTACTGTGCCACCCAGGTGCCCCTTCATTTCACTTACCAATTGCAAAAATAAAATTGACTTTTTTCAGACCACCTTAACACATTCCTGCTATAATTCATCTCAGAATGTTGATGAGAAGAGTGGTTTATAAATATATTCTAATTTGTCTGTAATGAACCTGAGTTAGTAATATAACTATTATAAATAAATATATAATAAATAAATAAATAATAAACATAACTATTATAAATAAATAAATTAAATGGCTTTGTTTCACACCTTCTAACCATAAGAACCAAAAGTCCCAAAGTCAATACAAGACTACCCTACAGGGAATATAGTGATGCCACCTCCCCTACTGTCTTACAAAAATTTTTTGAATGTTTCCCGTGTTCATTTTTTGACATAGACATGTGTTAAAGCTACAAAGGGTCTTACATATGACTTCAATAGTCTAATCTCCTCATTTTACAGATTACCAAATGGAAGCTTAGATTAATGAAGTGACTTGTGACACAGCTACCTATTACCAAAGCAAAACTAGAACTGAAGTTGCATGATTCCTGGGCCAGTGTATTTTCTGGTCATATAGTGTCTACAGATACAATTTAATTTGTGTATGGTTCTCAAACTTGTCATCTCCGAATTATTCTCTCACGTAAATTCTGAAAAAATTAATCATCATAAAGGTGCCTTTTACCACGAAATTGATGGATTAGCTTTGTGCGCCTAGTTTATATAAATTCTTATCAGAGTAATTCTAGTATTTTCAGTATGAAGAACCTTGAATTATGTTTGGTCATTACTTTTTAAAACTTTTTATTTTCATGTTGTTAAAAATGTCTTTGATTAGGGGTGCCTGGGTGGCTCAGTGGGTTAAGCCTCTGCCTTTGGCTCAGTTCATGGTCTCAGGGTCCTGGGATCGAGGCCCACATGGGGCTCTCTGCTCAGCAGGGAGCCTGCTTCCCCCCACCCCCGCCTGTCTCTCTGCCTACTTGTGATCATCAAATAAGTAAATAAAATCTTTAAAAAATGTCTTTGATATTAAAGCCTTTGGAGTAAAAAAAATGTTTTGGTTAATCTTTACTCTGTAATCCAGCTTTCTCAACTCAGCCTTTTGAGTCTAGCTTCCTTCACTTAGCATTATGCATTTGAGATCTATTTATGTTGTTTTTTGTATCACTAGTTCTTTCCTTTTTATTGCTGAGGGGTATTCCGTTGTGTGGATGTCCAACAATTTGTTTGCCCATTCACTTATTGGGAAACATTTGGATTGTTGCCACTTTTTTGTAATTATTTAATACAATGCTCTGAGTGTTCACATGGGAGTCTTTGTTTAGACATAGGTTTTCTCTTGGGAAGATTCCTAGGATTGAATTTGTTTTAGCATATGCTAAGTGTATGTATCATTTGTTGAGGTGTTTGCAAGTGATTTATCACAGTGACTGTACTATATTTTCTTCACCAGCAATGTTTGTGGGCTCTGCTTTTTTTAGATTCTCTCTAACACTTGGTATATCAGTCTTTTTAGCTATAGACATTCTAGTGGGTATGTAGTGGTATCACACTAATTGTCATTTCCTTAATGGCTAATGATGTTAAGCATTTCATGTGGTTGTTAGGTATTTGTATAACTTCTTTGGTCAAATGGCTGTAAAAACTTTTCTCAAATTTTTAGCTGTTATCTTTTTTTGTTTCCTTATTCAATTTTGATTATCCTTTATGTATTCCAAATATAAATCTCTTTTAGATATGTGTTTTGCAAATATTTTATTCAGTCTGCAGCTTGTCGTTTTCATTCATTTTTAAAAATATTTTATTTATTTATTTATTTAAAATTTTATTTATTTGGGAGAGAGAGAGATCACAAACTGGGTCTGCATAGAAGGAGCAGCAGACTCCCCACTGATCAGGGAGCCTGACTCGGGACTTGATCCCAGAACCCTGGGATCATGACCCAAACTAAAGCAGATGCTTAACTGACTGAGCCAACCAGGAGCCCCTTATTTATTCATTTTGGGGAGAGAGAGAGCATGCATGAGTGGGTGGTAGGGGCAGAGGGAAAGCCTCTTCAAGTACACTCCCAGCTGAGTGTGGAGCCCAACACAGGGATTGATCCCATGGCACATGAGACCATGACCTGATCCGAAAACCAAGAGTCAGATGCTTAATAGACTGAGCCACCCAGGCACCTCTCATTCTGTTTTTTAAAATTAAGTTTTTATTTATTTATTTATTAAAGATTTTTTATTTATTTATTTTGAGAGAGAGAGAGAGACAGAGTGAGAGAGAGCATGAGAGGGGATGTCAGAGGGAGAAGCAGACTCCCCATGGAGCTGGGAGCCCGATGTGGGACTCGATCCCAGGACTCTGGGACCATGACCTGAGCCGAAGGCAGTTGCTTAACCAACTGAGCCACCCAGGTGCCCAAGTTTTTATTTAAACTCCAGTTAGTGGGGTGCCTGGGTGGCTCAGTTGTTAAGTGTCTGCCTTTGGCTCAGGTCATGATCCCAGGCTGGGATCGAGCCCCGCATCGGGCTCCCTGCTTGGTGGGAAGCCTGCTTCTCCCTCTTCCACTTCCCTTGCTTGTGTTCTCTCTCTGGCTGTCTGTCTCTCTGTCAAATAAATAGATAAAATCTTTTAAAAAAAATAAATTCCAGTTAGTTAACCTACTTTATAATATTATTTCATGTGCACAATGTAATGATTCAGCATTTACATGCAACACCCGGTGCTCATCCCAAGTGTCCTCATTAATCCCTGTCACGCATTTAACCCATCCGCCTCTGGTAACCATCAGTTTGTTCTATATGGTTAAGAGTCTGTTTCTTGGTTTTCCTCTCTTTTTCCCCACATTTCTTTCGTTTTTTAAATTCTGCATATGAATGAAATCATACAGTGTTTGTCTTTCTCTGACTTATTTCGTTTAGCATGATACTCTCTAGCTCCATCCACCTCATTGCAAATGGGAGATTTCATTCTTCTTTGGTTGATTAACATTCCTTTTGTACATTCCATATACACAAAATGTATGTACACAAATACACACGCAAACACACACACACACACACACACACACACACACACACACTACATCTTCCTTATCCATTTATCAGTGGATGGATGTTTGGTCTCTTTCCAAACTTTGACTATTGTTGATAATGCTGCTGTAAACACCAGGGAGCATGCATTCCTTGGAATTAGTATTTTTGTATTCTTTGGGTAAATACATAATAGTGCAATTGCTGGATCATAGGGTAGTTCTGTTTTTTTTTTTAAAGATTTTATTTATTTAAGGAGAGAGAAAGCACACAAGCAGGGTCAGGGGCCAGAGGGAGAGGGGGAAGCAGGCTCAATCCCTGGACCCTGGGATCATGACCTAAGCCACTCAGGCGCCCCAGGGTAGTTCTATTTTTACATGTTTGAGGAACCTTCACACTGTTTTCCAGAGTGGCTGCACCAAGTTTCCATTTCCACCAACAGTGTAAGAGGGTTCCCCTTCCCCTGTATCCTCACTAACACATCTTCTTTCCTGTGTTGTTAATTCTAGCCATTCTGGCAGGTGTGAGGTCATAGCTCATTGTAGTTTTGATTTGTATTTCCCTGATGATGAGTGATATTGAGCATGTTTTCATGTATCTGTTAGCCATCTGTAAGTCTTTGGAAAAATGTCTGTTCAGGTCTTTTGCCCATTTCTTAACTGGATTATTGTCTTTTCTTTGTTGAGTTTTAACTTCTTTATGTATTTTGGATACTAATCTTTTGGCAGATATATCACTTACAAATATCTTCTTCCATTCCATAGGTTGCCTTTTTGTTTTGTTGTTGTTTGCCTTGTTAGTTTGCTGTGCAGAAGCTTTTTATCTTGATGACGTCCCATTAGTTCATTATTTGCTTTTGTTTCCCTTGCCTCAGGAGACATACCTAGTAAGAAGTCACTACAGCTGGTGTCAAAGAGATTATACCTGTGTTCTCTGGGATTTTAATGATTTCCTGTCTCACATTTCGGTCTTTAATCCATTTTGAATTTATTTTTATGTATGCTGTAAGAAAGTGCTCCAGTTTCATTCTTTTGCATGTTGCTGTCCAGTTTTCCCAACATAATTTGTTGAAGAGACTCTTTTTCCCATTGGATATTCCTTCCTGCTTTGCCAAAGATTAAATGACCATATAGTTGTGGGTTCATTTTTGTGTTTTCTATTCTGTTCCATTCATCTATGTATCTGCTTTTATGCCACTACCGTATTGTCTTGATCACTGCAGCTTTGCTTTTTTTAATTATTTAAAAAAATTTTATTTAAATTCAATTAACTAAAATACAATGTATTATTAATTTCAGAGGTAAGATGCCAGTGATACATCAGTCTTATATAATACCCAGTGCTCATTATATTACATGCCCTCCTTAATGTCCATCACTCAGTTACCCCATCACCCCACTCCCCTCACCTCCAACAACCCTCAGTTTGTTTCCTATAGTTAAGAGTCTCTTATGGTTTGTCTCTCTCTCTCTGATTTTGTCTTGTTTTATTTGTTTTCCTCTCTTCCCCGATGATCCTCTGCTTTGTTTCTTAAATTCCACATGAGTGAAACCATATGATAATTGTCTTTCTCTGACTGACTGACTTTGCTTAACATTGATACCCTCTGGTTCCCTCCGTGTCATTGCAAATGGCAAGATTTCATGTTTTGGATGGCTGAGTAGTATACCATTGTATATATATATACACCACATATCCTTTGGATGTCTGGGGTCTTTCCATAGTTTGGCTATTGTGGACATTGCTGCTATAAACATTGCGGTGAGGGGCCCCTTTGGATCACTACATTTGTATGTTTGGGGTAAATACCCAGTAATGCAATTGCTGGGTCATAGGGTAGCTCTATTTTCAAATTTTGAGGAACCTCCATACTATTTTCCAGAGTGGCTGCACTAGCTTGCATTCCCACCAAAAGTATAAGAGGGTTCCCCTTTCTCCATGTCCTCGCCAACATCTGTCGTTTACTGATTTGTTAATTTTAGCCATTCTGACTGGTGTGAGGTGGTATCTCATTGTGGTTTTAATTTGTATTTCCCTGATACTGAGTGATGTTGAGCAATTTATCATGTGTCTGTTGGCCATCTGGATGTCTTCTTTGCAGAAATGTCTGTTCATGTCTTCTGCCCATTTCTTCATTGGATTATTTGTTCTTTGGGGGTTAAATTTGATAAATTCTTTATCGATTTTGCATACTAGCCCTTTATCTGATAAGACATTTGCAGATACCATCTCCCTTTCTGCCATTTGTCTTTTGGTTTTGTTGACTGTTTTCCTTTGCAGTGCAAAAGCCTTTTATCTTGATGAAGTACCAATAGTTCATTTTTGCCTTTGTTTCCTTTGCCTTTGAGATGTATCTAGCAAGAAGTTGGTACAGCCAAGGTCACAGAGGTTTCTGCCTGTATTCTCCTCTAGGATTTTGATGGATTCCTGTCTCACATTTAGGTCTTTCATCCATCTTGAGTCTATTTTTGTGTGTGGTGTAAGGAAAGGTACAGTTTCAGTCTTCTGCATTTGGCTGTCTAATCTTCCTAATACCATTTGTTGAAGAGACCGTCTTTTTTCCATTGGATATTCTTTCCTGCTTTGTCAAAGATTAGTTGACCATAGAGTTGAGGGTCCATTTCTGGGTTCTCCATTCTGTTCCACTGATCTGTGTGTTTGTTTTTGTGCCAGTATCGTACTATCTTGATGATTACAGCTTTGTATAGAGCTTGAAGTCCGGAATTGTGATGCCGCCAGCTTTGATTTTCTTTTTTAACAATCCCCTGGCAATTTGGGGCCTTTTCTAGTTCCGTGCAAATATTAGGATTGTTTGTTCCGGCTCTGTGAAAAACGTTAATGGTATTTTTTTTTTTTTTTAGAATGAGAGAGAGAATGCAAGAGTGGCGGGGGAGGGGTTGCAGAGGGAGAGGGAGAAGCAGACTCCCCGCTGAGCAAGGAGCCCAATGTGGGGCTTGATCCCAGGACTGTGAGATCATGACCTGAGCCAAAGGCAGATGCTTAACCAACTGAGCCACCCAGGTGCCCAAAGTTAATGGTATTTTGATAGGGATTGTATTGAATGTGTAGATTGCTCTAGGTAGCATAGATATTTTCACAGTATTTGTTCTTCCAATCCATGAGCATGGAATATTTTTCCATTTCTTTTTGTCTTCCTCAATTTCTTTCATGAGTCTTCTATAGTTTTCTGAGTATAGATCTTTTGCCTCTTGGGTTGGATTTATTTGTAGGTATCTTATGGGTTTTGGTGTAATTGTAAATGGGATCAACTCCTTATTTCTCTTTCTTTTGTTTTCATTGTTACTGCATGGAAATGCAACTGATTGCTGTGCCTTTGTTTTATATCCTGCCTCTTTGCTGAAAACCTGTATGAGTTCTTGCAATTTTGGGGTGGAGTCTTTGGGTTTTTAATATAGAATATCATGTCATGTGTGAAGAGTGAAAGTTTGACTTCTTCTTTGTTGATTTGGATGTGTTTCTTTAATTTTTTGGTAATTGGTTTACATAATTGGCTGCCCCCATGTTAGGGGCATAAATATTTACAATTGTTCAATCTTCTTGTTGGATAGATGGTGTAAGTATGGCATAGTGCCCTTCCTCATGTCTTATTACAATCTTTAGTTTAAAATATAATTTGTCTGATATAAAGGATGCCATCCCAGCTTTCTTTTGAAGTCCCTTAGCAGGATAAATGGTTTTCCACTCCCTCACTTCCAATCTGGTGGTGTCCTTGGGTCTAAAGTGAATCTCTTGCAGACTGCATATTGATGGATTTTGCTTTTTTATCTAATCTCATACCCTATGTCTTTTGAATTGGGTATTTCATCTATTTACATTCAGAGTAATTACTGAAAGATATGAACTTGGTGCCATTGTATTACCTGTAAAGTCACTGTTTCTGTATATTGTCTCTATTCCTTTCTGATCTTTGTTCCTTTTGGGCTCTGTCTTTGCTTAAAGGATCTCTTTTAGTATTCCTTGCAAGGCTGGGTTAATGATCACAAATTCTTTTAGTTTATGTTTGTCCTGGAGGCTTTTTATCTCTCTTTCTATTTTTAATAACATTCTAGCTGGAAAAAGTATTCTTGGCTGCATATTTTTCTCATTTAGCACCCTAAATATATCATGCCAGTCCTTTCTGACTTGCCATGCCTCTGTGCATACTTCTGCTTCCAGTCTAATGTTTCTGCCCAAGTAGGTTATGGACCTCTTATCCCCAGGATGCTTTCAAGATTTTCTCTTTGTCTCTGAGATTTGCAAGTTTCACTAATATATGTCGGAGTGTTGTCCTAATTTTATTGATTTTGAGGGGGGTTCTCTGTGCTTCCTGGATTTGGATGCCTATTTCCTTCCCCATATCAGGGAAGTTCTCTGCTATAATTTGCTCAAATATACTTTCTGCCCTACTCCCTATCCTCTTCCTCTCAGATCCCAAGTATTCTAATATCTCTTCGCTTTATAGTATCACTTATCTCTCAAATTCTCCCCTCGTGATTCAGTAGTTGTTTATCTCTCTTTTTCTCAGTTTCTTTATTCTTCTATCATTTTATCTTCTGTATCACTAATTCTCCTTTCTGCCTTATTTATCCTAGCAGTTGGAGCCTCCATTTTTGTTTGCGTCTCATTAATAGCCTTTTATTTCAACTTGATTAGATTTTTGTTCTTTTATTTCTCCAGAAAGGGATTATCTACTGTCTTCTATGCTTTTGTCAAGCCCTGCTAGTATCTTTATAATAATTATTCTGAACTCTAGTGCTGACATCTTACTTATGTCCATACTGATTGGGTCCCTGGAAGTACTGCCTCTTGTTCTCTTTTTTGAGGTGAGTTTTTCTGTCTTGTCATTCTCCCATCTTGCAGAAAGTGATTTTTTTTTCTCTTCTTAGAGTTATAGCTATTGTTTTCTTAGATCACCTGTTGAATTTACAGGTGTTCAGAATGGTTGTAATATAACTTGAAGTCTGGCTTAGCTTTTCTTTTTCAAAATTGTTTTGGCTATTTGGGGTCTTTTGTGGTAGCATACACATTTTAGGATTGTTTGTTCTAGCTTTGTGAAAAGTGCTTGTGGTATTTTAATAGGGATTGTATTAAATGTGTAGATTGCTTTGAGTAGTATAGACATTTTAATAGTACTGGTTCTTCCAATCCATGAGCTTGAAATATTTTTCCATTTCTTTGTGTCCTCTTCAATTTTTTTCATAAGTGTTCTATAGTTTTCAGAGTACATACCCTTTACCCCATTGGTTAGGCTTATTCCTAGGTATCTTATGGTTTTTGGTGCAATTGAAGATGGGATTGATTTCTTGATTTCTCTTTCTGCTGCTTTATTATTGGTGAATAGAAATGCAACGGTTTTCTGTATGTTGATTTTGTATCCTGCAGCTTCACTGAATTCATGTATCAATTCTGGTGGATTTTTTTTTTTTTTGGTGTATCTTTCAGGTTTTCTATATAGTGCATCATGTCATCTTCAAATAGTGAAGGTTTTACTTCTTCCTCACCAATTTGGATACCTTTTATTTCTTTTCACTGTCTGATTGCTGATGCTACGACTTCTAGTACTATGTTAAATAACAGTGGTGAGAGTGGACATCCCTGTCTTGTTCCTGACCGTGAGGAAAAGCTCTCAGTTTTTTCCCCATTGAGAATTGTATTAGCTATGGGCTTTTCATAAATGAACTTTATTATGTTGAGGTATGTTCCATATAACCCTACTTTGTTGAGGGTGTTTTTTTTTTTTAAATCCTGAATGGTTGTCGTACTTTCTTAAGTGCTTTTTCTGCATCTATTGAGAGGATCAGATGGTTCTTACTCTTCTTTTTATGAATGTGGTATATCATGTTGATTGATTTATGAATATTGAACCACTCCTGCAGACCAGGAATTAATTCTACTCAATCGTGTACAGTGAGTCTTTTAACATACTGTTGGATTAGATTTGATAGTAGTTTGTTGAGAATTTTTACATCCATGTTCATCAGAGATATTGTCCTATGTGTAATTCTCTTTTTTAGTGGAGTCTTTGTCTGGTTTTGCCCTGTTTGTTGGGAGATTTCGATTACTGATTCAGTTTCTTTTTTGGTTATTGGTTGGTTCAAATTTTGTTTTTTCCTGTTTCAATTCTGGTAGTTTATGTACTTCTAGGAATTTATCCATTTCTTTCAGATTGTCCAATTTGTTGGCATACAATTTTTCATAATATTCTCTTACAGTTAGTATTTCTCTGGTGTTAGTTGTGATTTCTTGTCTCTCATTTGTGGTTTTATTTATTTGGGTCCTTTCTCTTTTGTTTTAAGGAAGTTTTCAGCTGTTATTTCCTTAGATAAATTTTTTGCCTCCTTTACTCTCTCTTCTTTTTCTGGTACTCCTATAATGTGAATGTTATTATGTTTGATGGAGTTACTGAGTTCCCTAAGTCTGTTCTCATATCTATAATTCTTCTTTCTCTCTTTGGTTGAACTTCATTATATTCCATTGTTTTCTCTTCTACATCACTTATTCGTTCCTCTACTTCTTTACACCTCCTGTTCATTTTATGTAGTCTCTTTCAAATAGCAGTTACTGCATTTTTCATTTCTTGTTTAAAAAGATTTATTTATTTACTTTAGAGAGAAGGAGAGGGAGGGAGGGAGGGGGAGATAGAAACTGAAGCAGACTCCACACTGAATGTGGAGCCTGATATGCGGCTTAAGATCATGACTTGAGCCGAAACCAAGAGTCAGATGCTCAACTGACTGCGCAACCCAGGCATCCTACATTTTTCATTTCTGAGTTATTCTTTTTTAACTCTTTTATCTGGCTGTGAGGGGCTTGCTGAATTCTTCTATATTTTTTTCCTCAGGCCCAGTGAATATCCTTATGATTATTGCTTTAAATTCTCCACCAGGCATATTACTTATATCTTTTTTGCTTAGATTTCTGGCTATCACCTTATCTTATTGTTTCATTTAGGATAAATTCCTCTGTCTTGGCATTTTGTCTGGGTCTCTGTCTTCTGTGTGTTAAAACATAAAAACTTAAAAACCTTTTTATATTTTGTGCTCTGGACATAATGGCTTTATGACGATGAGGTCATTTACTCTCAGGGCCTGGCACTTCAGGGAGTGACTCTGGTGTGTGCTGTGTGCACTCTGCTGCTGTGTTTTGGCTGCTCTATCCTTCCGGCCAGTTGTCTGCAGAGGTTCTCCTTGCCTGCAGTGGGCAGCGTTTGGTCCTTGGCCAGAGTGTGGAGACTTTTAACTTGGTGTGCTCTGGTCTTCTTATGACATGAGACCTGATAACTACTTATGCTGGCCCAGAAGGCTTACAGAACTCTCTGGTCAGGAGACCTACAGTGGGCTTCCACTGGTCTTCTAGGGAAGGGGCTTCCTGTGCAGGGACTGAGGCAGACTTGACTGGGAAGGGCAGTACTGGCAGAGCACAGAGTATGAGACCTAGTGCAAGCAGGTTAGACAACCAGTGTCAGTGCTGTGTTGTTTGCTGTCTGTGGCTGTGTGTTTATGCTGCTGGGGAGGGAAATGGTGCCAGACAGGTCCTTTTTCCCCTCAAGAGGGGTCTCTGTGCTTATTGTTTGAGGGAATCATTCCCAGAAGAACAAACAATCTCCCTCTTGTGTTGCCTAGGCATTTTCAGTCAATGTTTTCACACTGCTTCTGGTGTGTTTGCCTGCCTTCTTTCCAGGAGCAATGCAGTGGCCTCTGGGCTCTATGCCAGCCATGCTTGCCAACTTTTAAAACTTCAAGCTTTAGGGACATGTTGTGGGCTGGGGCCTGCAGTGTTCTTCTGGGTGAGGGTCTCACCATTCTCGGAATGAAGGAGGTTTGACTGAGAGGGGCAGTTGTGCCAGAGCACAGGGGCATGGGGCTTGGATCTAGTATGCTAGGCAGCCAGTGTTGGGACCAAGCATCCCTGGTTGGGTGGCTCTGTGTTTATGGTGAGGGGCAGAGGAGAAAAGAGGCATCTATCAGCTCTTTTGTCTCTGGAGAGGTATCTCTGTGAAGGCTCCCTCTCACAGACGTGCTCCAAGGAGAGTGAATAACTGTCCCATGTGTGCCCCAGGTGTTCCTGATTGTGGTGTCTGCTTCTGGGTTGTTTGCTTGCCTTCTCTCCAGGATTAGGGCAGTACCCTCAGAGCTCTATCCCAGCCAAGCCAGTGACCTTTAAAATTCCAGTCTTTTCAGCCTTGCTGGTTGCAGAAACTCATGAAGATCAGCCACTCTCATTTTCCCAGCCAACGGCTTTGAGGAAGTGTTCTTGTGCATTCCCCTGTGTGTTCTTCTCTCTTTTGCCTTTCTCCATGATGAGGGCTCCCTCATCTCTGCAGCACCCGCAATCCATTTCTCCCCCAAACCACATCTCCATACTTCCTACCTTCCTTCATGTAGCCTCTTCTCTCTCTCTATTTGTGGAATTTGTTCTTTCAGTCCTCAGATTGATTTCTTGGGTATTCAGAATGATTTGATAACTATCTAATTGTGTTTGAGGAACTAGATGAGCCTAGAGTCCTCCTATTATACCACCATCTTAGCTCCCCCTGTCTTTTCATTCTTTTAAAAGTGTCTTTCCCAGAGCAGATGTTTTTACTTTTGATGAATTCCAGTTTATCTACTCTTTTTCTTTATAGGTCTTGTTTCTGGTGTCATATTTAAGAAATCTTACCCAAGGTCTTACACAAGGTCACAAAGATTTTTCTTCTATGTCATCTAAATTTTATCATTTTATGTTTTATATTTAAGTCTATGATTCAGTTTTGTTTGAGAGAGAGAGGGAGAAGGAGAGAAAGAGATCACAAATGTGGAAGGGGGTTCAGAGGGAAAGGGAGAGAGACTCTTAAACAGGTTCCTTGTCCACTGTGGAGCCCGACATGGAGCTTGATCTCCCGACACTGAGATCATGACCTGTGCTGAAATCAAGAGTCATATGCTTAAGTGAGTGAGCCACCCAGGCGCCCCTCATTTTAAATGAATGTGTACACAGTTAAGATGTGGATTGAAATTACTTTTTTATATGAGTATCTAGTTTTTCCAAGAAGTACTGTTTGTGCTTCTTGTAAGTCTATTCTTTACGCATTGAATTGCCTTTGTACCTTTGTTGAATATCAGTTGACCACATATTTATGGGTATATTTTTGTATGCTCTGTTCAATTGATCTGTGTTTCTATGCATTTGCCAATAAATACCATACAGTTTTGGTTATTGTAGCATTATAGAAAAATCTTAAAATCAGTCTGTCCTCAACTTTGATTTTTTTTTGAAGATTGTTTTAACTATTCTAGTTCCTTTCCATTTCCATATAAATTTCTATCAAAATTTCTGCTGGGATTTTGATGTGGATTGTGTTGATTCTGTAGATCGCTTTGGATAGGATTAAGATCTTTATTTTTTTTAAGATTATTTATTTATTTATTTATTTGACAGACAGAGATCACAAGTAGGCAGAGACACAGGCAGAGAGAGAGGAGGAAGCAGGCTCCCAACTGAGCAGAAAACCCGATGTGGGGCTCGATCCTAGGACCTGATGATCTGAGCCAAAGCCAGAGGCTTTAACCCACTGAGCCACCCAGGTGCCCCTAAATTTTTTTTTAAAAGATTTTATGTATTTATTTGTGAGAGAGAGAGAGAACAGCACATGAACAGGGGAGAGGGGAAGTGGGAGAGGGAGAAACAGACCCCTCGTTGAACAGGGAGCCTGATGCAAGGCTTGATCTCAGGACCCTAGGATCATGACCAGAGCTAAAGGCAGGTGCTTAACCAGCTGAGCCACCTAGGTGCCCCAGGATTAACATTTTAACAATATTGAGTTTTCTAATCTGCTTATGATATATATTTTCATATATTTAGGTATTCCTTGGTTTCTTTTACCAGAGATCTATAGTTTTCAGCATGCAGATCTTAAATATATATTTTTTAGATTTATATTTAAGTAATTCATGTTTTTAAATAATACTTAAATGATACTGTTTCTTAAATTTTAGTTTCATTTCTTCATTTTAAACTGACAGAAATGCAGCTCATTTTTGTATGTTGACTTTGTATCCTGAAGTTCACTAAATTATCTTATTAAATCTATTGGGTTTTTTGTAGATTCCTTGGGATTTTCTGCATAAGCAATTATGTCATCAGGGCATAAAGATAATTTTATTTCTCTCTAGTATGTATGACTTTTTTATTTCTTTTTCTTGCTTTATTGAACTGGGTAGAACCGCCATTACAATTTTGAATAGAAGTGGTAAAAATGGACATCTTTGTCTTTTTTCTGATAATGGGGGTGGGAAACGTTCAGTGATTCATCATTAAGTATTGTGTTGGGTTTTTGCAGATGGCCTATATCAAATTAAGGAAGTTTCTTTCCATTCCTAGTTTTCTGAGATTTTTTTGTTTTTAATTATGAATAGATGTTGAAGTTTTTCAACTGCTTTTTTTGCATATAGGGATGATCATATTATTTTTCTTCTTTAGGCTGTTAATGTGGTGAATTATATTGATTCATTTTCAAATGTTGCACCAGCCATGTAGTCATAGGATAAAGCCTACTTGGTCAAAGAGTACATACATTTTTAAAAGTTTTTATTTAAATTCCAGTTAGTCAACATACAGGGTAATATTAGTTTCAGGTGTACAATATAGTGATTGAGCCCTTCCATACAACACCCAGTGCTCATCATAGCAAGTGCATCCCTTAGTCCCCATCAAGTATTTAACTCATTCCCCACCTGCCTCCCTTCTGGTAACTCTCTGTTTGTTCTCTATATTTAAGAGTTTGTTTCTTGGGGTGCCTGGGTGGCTCAGTGGGTTAAAGCCTCTGCCTTCGGCTCAGGTCATGATCCCAGGGTCCTGGGATCGAGCCCCACATTGGGCTTTCTGCTCCGCAGGGAGCCTGCTTCCCCCGCTCTCTCTCTACCTGCCTTTCTGCCTACTTGTGATCTCTGTCTGATAAATAAATAAAATCTTTTTTTAAAAAAAAGAGTTTGTTTCTTGGTTTGCCTTTATTGCTCTTTTTTCCTTGACCCTTTGCTCATTTGTTTTGTTTCTTAAATTCCACATATGAGTGAAATCATATGGTATTTGTCTTTCTCTGACTTATTTCACTTAGCATAATACTTTTTAGCTCCATCCATGTCATTGCAAATGGCAAGATTTCATTCTTTTTGATGGCTCAGTAATATTCCATCATGTGTGAGTATATGTATATACATATATACATATACATACACATAAACATATGTATATACCACATCTTCTTTATCCATTCATTAGTTGATTGCACTACTAGGTATTTACTCAAAGAGTACAAAAATACTAATTCAGAGGGATACATGCAGCCCAGTGTTCATAGCAGCATTATCTATAATAGCTGAATTATAGAAACAACCCAAATGTCCGTTGACTGAGCACTTAAGTTTTATTTATTTATTTATTTATTATTTTAAAAAGATTTTATTTATTTATTTAACAGAGAGAGACACAGTGAGGGAGGGAGCACAAGCAGGGGGAGTGGGAGAGGGAGAAGCAGGCTTCCTGCCGAGCAGGGAGTCTGACACCCAGGTTGCTCCCAGGACCCTGGGATCATGACCTGAGCAGAAGGCAGACACTTAATGACTGAGCCACCCAGGTGGTCCTATTTATTTATTTTAGAGAGAGTCTGTGTACTCAAGTGGGGGGAGGAGCAGAGGGGGAGAGAGAGAGAGAGAGAGAAAGAAAGAGCAAGAGAGAGGCAGTCTTCACACTGAGTGGGTGGCCTGATATGAGGCTTGATTGCATTATCCTGAGATCATGATCTGAGCCCTAATCAAGAGGGGATGCCTGGAGGGCTAAGTCAGTTAAGCCGCTGCCTTCAGCTCAGGTCATGATTCCAGGATCCTGGGATCAAGCCCCACACTGGTCTCCCTGCTCAGCGAAGAGCCTGCTTCTCCCTCTCTCTCAGCTGGCTGCTCTGCCTACTTGTACTCTCTGTGTCAAATAAATAAATAAACCTTAAAAAAAAGTCAGATGCTCAACCAACTGAAGCACACAAGCACCCTGAGTACTTTTTTTTTTTTCTGAGTACTTGTAGTGAGAAATTTCAAACATAGAGAAAAGTAGAGAGCCTGGTGCCTACTACAAGGAATCTCCCTGTACCTATTACCCAGGAGAGTCCTTGCTGTTTATTTTCATGACATTCTCATCATTTGAATTTGATAATGTATTTTGCTGATGCTTTTAATAGTTGATCGAGGCCTTTTTGCCTATTGTACTTTGTTAAAGTAGAAGTCTCTGACTAGCTCATGGATTTTCCTAGTATATCTCAATACCATTTCCAAGCCTTTCTGCTGCCCACCCTTTTTTCCTTGTTACTCTTCAGGATTGTCAGCGTTGTTTGGAGTGTAGCTAATGTCCACACTCTCGTGCTTCATTCAGTTTGGCTCTCCTTCTGTTCTCCCC
This sequence comes from Enhydra lutris kenyoni, assembly GCF_002288905.1. Classification (NCBI taxonomy): domain Eukaryota; kingdom Metazoa; phylum Chordata; class Mammalia; order Carnivora; family Mustelidae; genus Enhydra; species Enhydra lutris. Next base: position 5,234,396 of record NW_019154163.1, on the reverse strand, counting down.
TATTTCTTTCCAGTTTGTATCTAAGGGTCCAAAGGAATTAACAATATTGCCTTCTTGCCAAAAGTTTAGGAATTCCTACTATAATGAAAGTAATATATGGATGCTTTTCTTAAATATTATACTATGAATTGCTGACTCTTGAGAATGTTTATTTTCAGTATTTTCATCAATCCCCAGATGTGTCATTTTTAACTGAGTTGTTTCCTAATTTGTGTAATGTACTGATTATTTTAATTTTTACCTATTTTTTAAATTTCTTTTCAGTGTTAAGAGTTCATTGTGTATGCATCACACCCAGTGTTCCATGCAATACGTGCCCTCCACAATACCCACCACCGGGCTCACCCAACCTCCCACCCTCCGCCCCTCCAAAACCCTCAGTTAGTTCCTCAGAGTCCACAGTCTCTCATGGTTCATCTCCCCCTCCAATTTCCCCCAACTCCCTCCTCCTCTCCATCTTCCTATGTCCTCCGTGTTATTCGTTATGTTCCACAAATAAGCGAAACCATACTATAACTGATTCTCTCTGCTTGACTTATTTCACTCAGCATAATCTCTTCCAGACCCATCCATGTTGATACAAAAGTTGGGTATTTATCCTTTCTGATGGAAGCATAATACTCCATGGTATATATGGACCACATCTTCTTTATCCATTCGTCCGCTGAAGGGCATCTTGGTTCTTTCCACAGTTTAGCGACCGTGGCCATTGCTGCTATGAACATTGGGGTACAGATGGCCCTTCTTTTCACTACATCTGTATCTTTGGGGTAAATATCCAGTAGTACAATTGCAGGGTCATAGGGAAGCTCTATTTTTAATTTCTTAAGG
>NW_019154163.1:5208718-5233465 GCF_002288905.1 Enhydra lutris kenyoni | reverse complement strand
TGATAGTTGATTCTCTCTGCTTGACTTATTTCACTCAGCATAATCTCTTCCAGACCCATCCATGTTGATACAAAAGTTGGGTATTTATCCTTTCTGATGGAAGCATAATACTCCATGGTATATATGGACCACATCTTCTTTATCCATTCGTCCGCTGAAGGGCATCTTGGTTCTTTCCACAGTTTAGCGACCGTGGCCATTGCTGCTATGAACATTGGGGTACAGATGGCCCTTCTTTTCACTACATCTGTATCTTTGGGGTAAATATCCAGTAGTACAATTGCAGGGTCATAGGGAAGCTCTATTTTTAATTTCTTAAGGAATCTCTACACTGTTTTCCAAAGTGGCTGCACCAGCTTGCATTCCCACCAACAGTGTAAGAGGGTTCCCCTTTCTCCACATCCTCTCCAACACATGTTGTTTACTGTCTTGTTAATTTTGGCCATTCTGACTGGTGTAAGGTGGTATCTCAATGTGGCTTTGATTTGAATCTCCCTGATGTCTAATGATGATGAACATTTTTTCATGTGTCTGTTAGCCATTTATATGTCTTCATTTTTCAAAGAGCTGGAGCAAACAATCCTAAAATTTGTATGGAATCAGAAGAGACACCAAATTGCTAAGGAAATGTTGAAAAAGAAAAACAAAACTGGGGGCATCATGTTGCCTGATTTTGACCTTTACTGATTATTTTAATGTATTATTTAAATTTTTGGCATCATTAAAACAACATTGTATTGGTGGTAGTTCTATTTATTGAACGTTTTCTATAATTTTGCTTTTATACAATATTTGATACAATGATGGTGGAAGTTAATACAACTTTGGAATTTGATCAGCTGCATCAATCTTAAAATGGTTTTCCTATGAGTAGTTCAGATCCACATGCAAAAGGTACATTTTTGGACACACTATCCAGAATAGATGTTAATATTGTAAAGGGAGTTTTGTCCAGCTGGACATCAGATTTAGCACAGCACTTAAACTCAGGATCAATGGTTTCTTTCTAATAATCAGAAGTGCATTATATTTTTACGTGCATGAGTCATTAAATTTGGACTAGAATATCTGGCATATCTCTAGATCAGATAGATACTTATGAGAGCTCTACCTTTTAATTAATCTAAACGTTAATTTTTACCTATTCACATTGATTTTACCTGATTACATTTTGTATTTTTTTCACTAATCATACTATCCAACAATTAGATGGATATTTTCCAGTTTGTTGATTAGAAAAAAAGGATGGCAAAAGTATTTCTGCACCGTTCAGTCCCGCATCTTTAAAAATTAGTTGTTTAATTTCATTGAGTAATAAGTATGATACCTGCATTTGATTTATCTTCAAATGAAAGCAGTTAAACCTCCTCCACTTGATCTAAGATGGCTGATGCTGGGGGGTCAGAATAGAAGCTGAATCTTACTAATTGTGCTATCTTCAGTAAAGCTATTTTAACCATCCAAAAACTAGTTTGTATACTTTTTCTCTAAATGACTTAGGTACTTACTGTCCACTGACAAGTAGTGGATTTTCCAGAACCCCCAACTCCTTGTATGGCAAACTATTTTAGATTAATATTTGTTTTCCCCAATGTATTCATGTATAACTAAAGGAAAGGATTCTGCTTTCTGCTTTAACATTTGCAAGTATATTCCTGTATAGATTTTCCAAAAAAGTCTGTTTCACCCCATTCATATGTAAGGCTGCTATTTCCACTGTGTCTTCCTAGAATTCCCCTGTGCTTCATAAGGACTGTTTAAGGTCAGAAAAATGCAATTGAATTGGATTAACTTATAAAGGAAAAGTAGCAGTGATATAATTGGAAAGCACTTTGTATTATCAACAGTGATTTGTGTGGATCCCAGTGACAGATACTTAAGGCTCTACTTTCCAGGGCACATTCATAATTTGATTGCTAAAAATAAAAAGACACTTACCTTTTCTGCCTTTCCCAGCTCTGCCTCTCCTCCTTCAGTCCAAGGCCCTTATGATATTAGTGTATATTAGTAACCTTTCTTCTTTTTTCTTTCCTTTAAAAAATATTTTACTAAGTGTTTAGTCTTCTAGCCCCAGAGACAGATTTATCGTGAAGCTTATGTTTCATAGCCTCTCGTTTGCATTGACCCCTTCTGAGACTCTGGAAGGAGTCTTAAAAGTTTGTTCACATGGTTATGTGTTTTTGTAAAAGTAAAATATCTTATCCACAAGCATTTATTAAGTCCATTGTTTATTTATACTTAGCCCTCTGGTAGACTTTTTCTTTGTGTTGAGTGTTACTGGATTTGCCTTGAGCATTTTGGGGGATCCGACTTAAGGGAAGGTTGAGTTGGGAATGTTTGATTTGGGTTTAGTAGGGTATTTGGCCAAATATGGTTCTTAGTTACTTCTGTGTATAGTGAAGTTTTTGCTAGGAATTCTGGTTTAGGAATGTCTTCCAGTAATAACCCTACCAACCATATTGCCAACTCAATCAGTGTTATGACACAAAGGTGTAGGGCCCAATGTATAAATGGTAAATGATTGCTATCAATTAAGAGAGTTGGGGCATCTTGGTGGCTTAGTCATTTAAGCATCTGCCTTCTGCTCCAGTCATGATCCCAGAGTTCTGGGATCAAGCCCTGCATTGGGCTCCCCACTCGGCAGAGAGCCTGCTTCTTCCTATCTCTCTGCCTGCTGCTCCCCCTGCTTGTGCTCTCCATCTCTCTCAAATAGATAAATTAAAATCTTCATTTAAAAAAAACCCTAAACAGCATTTAATACTAGTTACTATACAAGTAAACTTCTCTGAAATTTTCTGAAATTTTACAGTACATATATGAAAGAAAATAGTTTCCCCAAATTTGACAACAGCTCTAAAAATTTATTATCTAGTCGTGACATTAAAAGGAACTTTCCTAAGCTATCACTAATAAAAACACATTTTGACATAAAGGAATACTTAAATTATCTTTATTTTTTCTATGTAGAAAATGCCTTTACAAAGTTATTATCAAATGAAGCAGGAGAGTGTACAGTGAAAATATAGGAAAAGAAAATATAGAGGTGTATCATGATTTTATTGTGTTTTGTTACTCATTCAGAATATTTACTTTTGTACAGAATTTTGTTATATATAGTTTTATATTATTTTTCTTTTTTTTTTTTTTTAAGATTTTACTTATTTGAGAGCGAGAGAGCAGAGAGCATGAGAGCAGGGCAGAAGGAGAAGCAGATTCCGTGCTGAGCAGGGATCCCAGTGCAGGACTTAATCCCAGGACTCTGAGATCATGACCTGAGCCAAAGGAAGACACTTAACCGACTCAGCCACCCAGGCTCCCCTAGTTTTATATTATTTTTCTTAAAGAAAGCCCTTAAAATGTTTGTATTTCAGAGGCCACAAAAGGTAGATTCACTTCTTTCTAGGCATCACATAGAAAATTGTCCTGTGAAAACATAATTTATAGTCAGAACGCAGCTTAATATGTTAATAATATGTAAACATTGGTTGCTTTTTTTATTGGTCACTTTTTTTTAAAGATTTTATTTATTTATTTGACAGAGAGAGAAATCACAAGTAGGCAGAGAGGAGGCAGGCAGAGAGAGGGGAGAAGCAGGCTCCCCGCTGAGCAGAGAGCCCGATGCGGGGATCCCAGGACCCTGAGATCATGACCTGAGCCGAAGGCAGAGGCTTAACCCACTGAGCCACCCAGGCGCCCCTATTGGTCACTTTTTAAAGACTGTTGCGGTTTCAAATTTCTGGATCATAGTTACAGTTGAGATTATAGTTAAGACTAATATGCAGTCAATTTAGAAAACAGATTTGGAGGGGCACCTGGGTGGCTCAGTTGGTTAAGTGTCTGACTCTTGGTTTTGGCTCAGGTGGTGATCTCAGGGTCATGAGATACAGCCCTACCTTGGGCAGAGTCAGCTTGAGATTCCTTCCCCTCCTCACTCTCGCTCCCTCTCGGCTCCTTCCCTGGCTTGTTGGCACTTGTGCTCTCTCTCTCTAAAACAAATAAATATCTTTGTGTAAGAGAATGGTCGAGTTTCATTCTTCTATACATAGCTGACCTCAGTGTGACACAGGAATCCATCAAAATCCTAGAGAAGAACATAGGCAGTAACCTCTTTGACATCGGTCACAGCAACTTCTTTCAAGACAACATCTCCAAATGCAAAGGAAACAAAAGTGAAAGTGAACTTTTGGGATTTCTTCGGGACAAAAAGCTTCTGCACAGCAAAGGAAAGAGTCAACAAAGCAAAGAGGCAACCCACAGAATGGGAGAAGATATTTGCAAATGACACTACAGACAAAGGGCTGATATCCAAGCTCTATAAAGAACTCCTCAAACTCAACACCCAAAAAACAGATAATTATGTAAAAAAATGGACAGAAGACATGAATAGACACTTTTCCAAAGAAGACATACAAATGGCTAGCAGACACATGAAAAAATGTTCATCATCATTAGCCAATTCAAATCAAAACCACATTGAGATACCACATTACACCAGTTAGAATGGCTAAAATCAACAAGACAGGAAACAACAAGTGCTGGAGAGGATGTGGAGAAAGGGGAACACTCTTACACTGTTAGTGGGAATGCAAGTTGGTGTAGCCACTTGGGAAAACAGTGTAGAGATGCCTCAAAAAATTAAAAACAGAGCTACCCTGTGGCCCAGCAATTGCACTACTGGGTATTTAGCCAAAGATACAGATGTAGTGAAAAGAAGGGCCATTTGTACCCCAATGTTCATTGCAGCAATGGCCACAGTTGCTAAATGGTGGAAAGAACCAAGATGCCCTTCAACAGATGAGTGGATAAAGAAGATATGATCCATATATACAATGGAGTATTATGCCTCCATCAGAAAGGATGAATACCCAACTTCTGTATCAACATGGATGGGACTGGAGGAGGTTATGCTAAGTGAAATAAATCAAGCAGAGAAAGTCAATTATCATGTGGTTTCACTTACTTGTGGAACATAAGGAATACCGTGGAGGACATTAGGAGAAGGAATGGAAAAGTGAATTGGGGCAAATCGGAGGGGAAGACAAACCGTAAGAGACTGTGGGCTCTGAGAAACAAACTGAAGGTTTTAGAGGGGAGGTGGTTGGAGGAATGGGTGAGCCTGGTGGTGGGTATTAAAGAAGGACTGTATTGCATGGAGCACTGGTTGTATTACTTAAACAATGAATCTTGGAACACTGAAAAAATAAAATTAAATTTAAAAAATAAAATCTTAAAAAAAAGAAAGAAAACAGATTTGGAGAGGACATTTTTTCAACTAAGTCAAGGAGCTCTTGTGTTTGAAGTAAAACTCTGAAATGAAATAATGTAATTGTGATGTCGAGTAGGGTTGTTTTATTAAAAAAATGCTGCAGTAGAACAGATTTGAGCTTTAATTAACAGAATTCAAGGAGAGTTGAATAGTTAAGATGTCTCTAATTTCGTAGTAAGTAGAATTAATGTGATTATTTCTCTTTGCATCATCAGCATTTAAATACATTTTGGGAATTGTGTCTTACCTCATAAAGTTTGTAATTGAGTATAATACTCTTGTTTGTCTTCTCTTTGTGAAGACTGTAGACTTTAAAGAGATTAACCCAAGGTTTAATTTAATCACTCAGTGGTTTGTTCAGGGGAAAAGTAAAATGGGCAGATGATGTGAAGGTCTTTCTCTGGAATTATTCGGCCTTTTTGAAAAGGGAAATGTAAAAACAAATTTAATTAGATATAAGTACTAAATGACTCCAAAGATTAATGCCTTATTACTAAATTGCTTTTGTCCTTGAAATTTATACTGCTAACATTTTTTATTTATTTTATTTTATTTTTTAAAAAGGTTTTATTTATTTATTTGACACACAGAGAGAGATCCCAAGTAGGCAGAGAGGCAGGCAGAGGGGTGGGGGGAGCAGGCTCCCTGCTGAGCAGAGAGCCTGATGCGGGACTCAATCCCAGGACCCTAAGATCATGACCTGAGCCGAAGGAAATAACCAGTGGGAAATAACCCACTGAGCCACCCAGGTGCCCACTGCTAACATTTTAAAAAATTTAATTTAGTTTAATTTTTTTTCAGTGTTTCAAAATTCATTGTTTATGTACCACACCCAGTGCTCCATGCAATACGTGCCCTCCACAATACCCACCACCAGGCTCACCCAACCCCCCATCCCCTTCCCCTCCAAAACCCTGTTTGTTTCTCAGACTACACAGTCTCTCATGGTTTATCTCCCCCTCCGATATACTGCTAACATTTTGAGTGCTTTTTCCCTTTACTCAGAAAAAGGCTGCAGTCCTTATGACTAATTTAGACTATGCTTTTTTAAAAAAATGGCCACCTAGATGCTAGCAGTTACCAAATTCATCCTGTGGACCAATACATTGCTTGCTCCCCTTAACTATTTTTTTTTTAAGTTGAAGTGTAGTTGATATACATAACTTTTTTATTATTATTGAAAAAGTAAAACAGAGTAAAATCCCCCTCCCAACAGAAACCAGTTATCAATTTGCTAATATATGTATCCTTCCAGAAATAGACTGCGAATGTAAAATGGTTTATATGTATATATGTGTATCTATCTAGACATCTATCTGTCTATCAATGGAAGCGTATGTCCACTGAGAAAGAAGAAGAGCTGAAACAAAACAAAAGCATTTATTTGGGGTCTCAGAATTACAATTCGGGAAGCACAGATTTAAGTAGCAACACAAATTCTGTTCCCCTTGGGAACAAAAGTCAGTGGTTGAATGAGCCAAGATGCCCTTCGACAGACGAATGGATAAAGAAGATGTGGTCCATATATACAATGGAATATTACTCAGCCATCCCAAAGGATGAATACCTAACTTTTGCATCGATATGGATGGGACTGGAGAAGATTATGCTGAGTGAAATAAGTCAAGCAGAGAAAGTCAATTATCATGTGGTTCACTTATTTGTGGAACATAAGGAGTAATGTGGAGGACATCAGGGAAGGAATGGAAAAGTGAATTGGGGCAAATCAGAGGGAAAGACGAACAATGAGAGACTGTGGGCTCTGAGAAACTGAGGGTTTAAGAGGGGAGGGGTTTGGGGGGATGGGTGAGCCTCGTGGTGGGTATTAAGGAGGGCATGTATTGCATGGAGCACTGCTTGTGGTACATAAACAATGAATCTTGGAACACTGCATCAGAAACTAATGATGTATTTTATGGGCACTAACATAGCACAATAAAAAAACAAAAAACAAAACAAAAAAACCCCCCAAAAGTCAGTGGTTTTTAATGACCAAGAGGAATGCTTGTATATACTCTTTGCAAAGAATTTTGATTGGTATTGGTGGCAGAAAACTAATTTTGGCTAAATATTATTTATTATTAAGGCTATTACTAAGCAAAAATCTATTAATGTAGTAGGTTGCAGATGTTTGTGCAGAGTCCTTGGAATATTTGTGGTTTGGCCCAGTTCAGAAGTTTATGGTTCCACCAGGTGAGGACATGTATAAGACCCATCTCCTTAATGGCCTTCTGGCTCCATTTTAAAACCCCTTGACATAAGTGACTCCCATTTTCTTTCACCTTTCACATACACTATATATATATTATCTATGCCTTGCTTTTCTCACTTAGCAAATATATCTTAGAGATTGTTCCATATCAACAATAGAGATGATTTTTTAAATTTCTATTTGGAACTTTCTTCATAACTTTTTCTATGGCAAATGATAGAGCATTGAACATTCTGTTTTTCAAACGTTGTATTAGAGTAAAACAGGCATTTTGCCTAATTCCTGGGTAATAGTTATCCATCCATGAAGATGTAGAGTCTTCTTATTCAAGAAGAGTTTGGTTTCTGATTTAGTTGAACTTTACTCCAAATTTCAAAATAAGATCAAACTCAATATATAAAAATCTAGCAGTAAAGGAATGGTATGGACAGGGAGTTTCATTATTTCCTTTGTATAACTTTGTATTTAAATATTTCATAATTAATAACCATGCATTAGTTGAATAATTTTTGAACAAATGAGTGATAATAGTAAAAATTCTGCTAATGCACTCAAGTTTACAGATAGTTTAGTGTATGAAAAACAATACTGCAACAACAATAAAATCTCTGCATCTTTTCATTTTAAGATATTTAGTTTTTGAATTTTTTTTGTAAAATAGAAACTTTTATCCATTTTAACATATGTATCACATTGAATGCAATACATTAAGCAATAATAGGGAATACTATAAAGTAAAAGAGTTTTAAGGGAAATCTGTACTATCTGTTTGGTATTCTTTTTTTCCCTGTGTTTCTTCAAATTCTGGTTAGTTGGGGCATCTGGGTGGCTCAGCTGGTTAAGCAGCTGCCTTCAGCTCAGGTCATAATCCCAGGGTTTTGGGATTGAGCCCCACATCAGGCTCCCTGCTCAGAGGAGAGCCTGCTTCTGCCTCTCCCTCTGCCTGTCGCTCTGCCTACTTGTGCTCTCCCTCTATCTCTCTGACAAATAAATAAATAAATAAAATCTTTAAAAAAGAAATTCTGGTTAGTTAACAGTGTGTTATTAGTTTCAGGTGATTCAGCACTTCCATACAACACTTAGTGCTAATCCAAACAAGTGCACTCCTTAATCCATCATCTTTTTAACCCATCCCCCTACCCACCTACCCTCTGGTAACCATCTCTTTGTTCTCCATAGTTAAGAGTCTGTTTCTTGGTTAGCCTCTCTCTCTCTTTTTTCCCCTTTGCTCATTTCCTTTTCCCCCTTTGCTCATTTGTTTTGTTTCTTATATTCCACATATGAGTGAAGTCATATGGTATTTGTCTTTTTCTGACTGACTTACTTCGCTTAGCATAATGTTCTCTAGCTCCAGCCATATTGTAAATGGCAAGATTTCATTCTTTTTTTTATGGCTGAGTGATATTCCATTGTTTCACATGTTTATCCATTCATCAGTCAGTGGACACTTGGGCTCCATAATTTAGCTAGTGCAGATAATGCTGCTGTAAGCTTCGGGGTACATGTATCCCTTTGAATTAGTATTTTTGTATTGTTGGGGTAAATACTTAGTAGTACAATTGCTGGGTCATAGGGTAGTTCTATTTTTAACTTTTTGAGGAACCTCCATACTGTTTTCCAGAGTGGCGGCACCAGTTTGCATTCCCACCAATAATGCAAGAGGTTTCCCCTCTCTCCACATCCTCGCCAACAACCATTATTTCTAGTGTTGTTGATTTTAGCCATTCTGACAGGTAATACAATAAGGTGATACCTTATTGTAGTTTTGATTTGCATTTCCCTGATGATAAATGATGTTGATCATCTTTTCATGTGTCTGTTGGCCATCTGTATGTCTTCTTTGGAAAAATATCTATTCATGTCTTCTGCCCATTTTTTGTGTGTATTTGTGTGTGTGTGTGTGTGTGTGTGTGTGTGTGTGTTGAGTTTGGTAAGTTCTTTATATATTTTGGATCCTAATGCTTTATCAGATATGTTATTTGCAAATATCTTCTCTCATCCATTAGTTTGTCCTTCTGTTTTATTGATGGTTTGTTTCCTTTGCTGTGTAAAAACTTTTCATTCTGGTGTAGTCCCAATAGTTTATTTTTGTTTTTGTTTCCCTTGCCTTAGGAGACATATCTAGAAAAACGTGGCGATGGCTGATGTCAGAGAAATGACTGCCTATGTTCTTTTCTAGGATTTTTATGGTTTCAGGTCACATGTTTAGGTCTTTAATCCATTTTGAGTTTATTTTTGTGTATGGTGTTAAAAAGTGGTCCAGTTTCATTCTTTTACATGTTGTCCAGTTTTCCTAGCACCATTTATTGAAGACGCTCTTTCTTTCTCATCGTATATTCTTGCCTCCTTTGCCATAGACTTGACCATATACGCGTAAGTTTATTTCTGGGTTTTCTTTTTCTTTTTAAATTATAGTTATAAATTACAGTTTTACCATAATTTATAAATTACTACTACTAAGAAATTTACTGTAGTTTATAAATTGCTCTATAAATTACAATTAACCACTGTATAGTACATCAATAGTTTTTGATGTAGTGTTCAGTAATTCATTAGTTGTGTATAATACCCAGTGCTCATCACAACACATGCTATTTCTGGGTTCTCTATCCTGTTCCATTGGTCTATGTGTCTGTTTTTGTGCCAGTACCTTACAGTTTATATTAATGGCTTTTGATTTTCAATATCCTATATTGAAGCATCAGAGTAGAGTGTTACTTGATTATTATATACATGTTATTTTTTTCAACAAAGAGTAATACAATTTGTATTGTAAAATATGTAATCTATATTGGGTTCCTCATATGTATTTTAAATAGTTTTTAGTTGAGTTAAAACTATTTGTGGTTGGTGAATGAAACATGTTAGAAATTCAAGATAACTGATGCATCATTTCACTTTTCTGACTAAAGCCTATATAAAATGATAGAATCCTTTCAAGCTCTGAAAAACCTCTGATTACCTTTATGTTGAGTTGTTATGAAAATGTAAGAAAATGAGCTTTAAACGAGTCTCTTAGGAAAATGAAACTCTTTGAGTTAGGGTATTTGTCCAAGGTTCTAGCTTTCATCCTACTTAAGAGCAAATTATATAGAAATCATATGCAGATAAAGTATACTGTGCTTGAATTTCATATTTTAGGCATTTCAGTAGATAAAGAATACCATACCCATTAAAATAGTGGATCTTTATAATTCCTATGGACATTTAGCACGCTCTACTCCATTAATGCTATTGAGACCACAGAGTATTTTGACTTATTTTCTTTTTCTTCTCTTCCACTCCTGCCTTTATCTAAATACAGTGAATAGTCTTCCACCTTAAGTCCTTCCTATGAGTCACATTCATAATTTGTAGACTGGTATATGTTTATTTTTAGAGGAACTATTGATTTAATGGAAGAATAGTTCTTATGGAAAATAGAAGTAACAACATTGGTTCTTTTTAAAATGTTATTATTTAAATTCAGTTAGCTAACATAGAGAACATCATTAGTTTTAGATGTAGAGTTCAGTAATTCATCAGTTACATGTAACATCCAGTGCTCATTATTATCAGGTGTCCTCCTTAATGCCCATCACCCAGTTACCCCATCCCCCCACCTGCCTCCCCTCTAGCAACCCTCAGTTACTTTCCCATGGTTTCTTTTCCATAGTTAAGAGTCTCATATAGTTTTTCCCTCTCTGATTTCTTCCCATTCCTTTTTTCCCTCCCTTCCACTATGATCCTCTGCATTGTTTCTTATATTTCTTTATTTAGGATTTTATTTATTTGAGGGGAGGAGAGTGAGCATGAGTCAAGTGGAGGGGCAGAGGGAGGAGTAGACTTCCTGCTGGGTAGGGAACCTGACACAGGGTTTGATCCCAGGACCCTGAGATCATGACCTGAGCTGAAGGCAGACGCCTAACCAACTGAGCCACCAAGGTGCCCATGTTTCTTATAGTCTTCATATGAGTGAAACCATATGATAACTCTCTTTCTCTGACTAACTTCTTTTACTCAGCATAATAGCCTCCAGTTCCATCCATGCCAATGTAAATGGTAAGATTTCATCCTTTCTGATGGCTGAGTAATATTCCATTGTGTGTGTGTGTGTGTGTGTGTGTGTGTGTGTGTGTGTATCACATCTTCTTTATCCATTCATCCATTGGTGGACATCTCAGCTCTTTCTGCAGTTTGGCTGTTGTAGACATTGCTGCTATAAACACTGGGTGCAGGTGCCCCTTCAGATCACTACATTTGTATCTTTGGGATAAATACCTAGTAGTGCAATTAATAGCATTGGTTCTTAATGAAAGATTGAGAGAAAAAGATAAGCTGTTGAAACTTTGGAACAGTGTGGTGAATAGGTGGAGCTGGTTTTCATTGGTGGGGATAATGTGAAAGAGTTAAGTCGACCCAGAGTCATACTGCTACCAGCAATTTCTGGGTTTCCAGAGTCAGTGCTTGTTTTTGCTTACCATTCTATCCCTCCTAACAGCTAGCACAGTGCCAGGCACACAAGAGACACTCAGTAAATACTCAGTAAATATTTGTTGAATAAATAAACATTATTTTAGCTTCCTGCTGAAGGATTTGATATCCAGAATGGTATTGTGATAATCACTGTGTGAATTTCCTCTTAAAAGAAACAAAGGTACTGCTTGTTTTTGTTTCCTTTGAGACTTTAGGCTTGAAAAGTCTCTTTGATATCTAACTCTTAGATATCCTTAGATATCTAACATTCAGAGGAAAAGTTGAATGATGTTACCTCAAAGGGGAACATTTTATTTGTGCTAAGTGTGGTTGGCAAGCTTTAAAGCACACAAAAAGAAGTTACTAAATGAGGAAGTGTTTTTAATCTTCAGCATGAAAACAGCATAGGGTAATGTAACTTTCCTGTGTTGTATTTTATATACATAGTTTTCTTATTTCCTTATGTCTTTTATAATTAGAAGATAGGCTAGTGCAGTAGAAATTACAGCAAACCATCTAGTGAGAAAATGATTTTTGCTTATAAAGTCAGTTTTAAGAACAGTTTCTCATTGGGTATGTTGGTTAATTAATGTTTTTTGGGGAGGTGGAAATTAGCTCAAAACCAAATCTTTTTAAAAAGATACCATATACAGTGTATTTAAACATAAAGAGAAAGGAAATGTCCACCCTTTCAAAAAAGCTTGGTACTTTCTTATAAAAAAGTGTAATAGTACCTGGAGCAGTACTGTCCTGCAATGTACTGCAATGATGGAAATGTGCTTTATATACCCAGAACCATATAGCAGCCACTTAGCCACAGTGGCTGTTGAACACTTGAAATGTAGCCAATGCAACTAACTGAATTTTTTTATCTTAATTTTTTGTTTAAAATAATTATACAGTAAAATTGACTTCTTTTTGGCATATGATTCTTTTTTTTTAGTTTGGTGAAGTTTAACACATGTATAGATTCATATAACCCCCACCACAGCCAGGGTACTATAGTCTTGTCATGCCAAAATCGCTCCTATGCTGTCCCTTCATAGTCATTCCTTTTCAACACCTCGTCTATTCTCCAGCGTCTTCTTTGGTTTGAATTTTAAATTTTTTTATTTTTTAAAAGATATTTATTTATTTATTTATTTGAGAAAGAGAGAGTGCACAAGAGGGAGAAGGGCCAGAAGGGGAGGGAGAGAGACTCCTCACTGAGCAGGGAGCCTGATGCAAGGCTTGATCTGAGGACCCTGGGATCATGACCTGAGCCAAAGGCAGATGCTTAACCAACTGAGCCACCTAGGTGCCCCTGTTTAAATTTTTTAAAAGATTTATTTATTTGAGAGAGAGAGAGAGAGTGCACATGAGTTGGGGGGAAAGGTAGAGGGATAGAAAGAAGTGGACTCCCTGCTGAGCAGGGAGCCCAGCTCTGGCCTCCATCCTAGGACCCCGAGATCATGACCTGAGCTGAAGCAGACACTTAACTGACTGAGCCAACCAGGTCCCCCTGAATATTTAAAATTTTTAAAGTAATTTTCTTAATCAGAAAATCATTGACTTCATTGGACTCAGATTAGAGTTTAAAAGAAAATCTCTTTAGAGATACAAAAACAGAAAGCCTTCATTTTATAGTGACTATATTTATATTGCATCTCTTTGAAAAGTATATGTCTGAACTACATGTGGTTTGGGTATACTGCAGCTTATTCATGAGAAATGTTATGTGGTGTATTCCAAGACAAAATTTAAATTATTTTCCCACTTTTGTTTTGGATCACTTATGCTAGTGATCTCTTCCATAACTAAGAACAAGCTGACCAACTAGAATTATCAGTCTTAGAATCTCTTTTTTTTTCCATGGGTGGATTTTAAGATTCCACCAAATACCTGGCTATTGATTACCAAGCTAAAGGAAGAACTAAAAATATCAAGCTCATTAAAATAAGTGAAAGATTTTACTATATAACTATTACACTTTAGAGTGAGATTTCCTACTCTTAATTACTTTTTTTTAAAAGATTTTATTTATTTATTTGACAGACAGAGATCACAAGGAGGCAGAGAGGCAGGCAGAGAGAGAGAGGGGGAAGCAGGCTCCTGCTGAGCAGAGAGCCCAATGTGGGGCTCGATCCCAGGACCCCGGAATCATGACCTGAGCCCAAGGCAGAGGCTTTAACCCACTGAGCCACCCAAGTGCCCCTCTTAATTACTTTTTTTAGACTCCACACCCAGTATGGAGCCTAATGCAGGGCCTCAACTCACGACCCTAAGATTAAGACCTGAGCCGAGATCAAGGGTCAGACACTTAACTGACTGAGCCACCCAGGTGCTCTGATTCTTAATTACTTTTAATTATATTTTGAGGTTGCTTTTATTTATGGAACAAATATTTTCACCAGGAATCCATACTACTACTACTGCTGCTGCTACTACTTCTACAACTAAATAATAATAATACCCATATTTTTAAAAAAGATTTTATTTATTTATTTGACACAGAGAGAGATCACAGGTAGGCAGAAAGGGAGGCGTCGGGGGTGGGGGGGGTGGAAGCAGGCTCCCTGCGGAGCAGAGAGCCCGACGTGGGGCTCGATCCCAGGACCCTGAGATCGCTACCTGAGCGGAAGGCAGAGGCTTAACCCACTGAGCCACCCAGGCGCCCCAATAATACCCATATTTTTAAGAAGATTTTATTTAGAGAGAGGAAGAGAGAGAAAGAATAAGAGAGAGAGAGAACACAAGTAGAGGGAGCAGCAGAGGGACAGGAAGAAGCAGGCTCCCCCGCTGAGCAAGGAGCGGGATGTGGGACTTGACTCCAGGACCTTAGGATCATGACCTGAGCTGAAGGCAGACACTTGACTGAGCCACGCAGGCATCCCAATAGTGCCCATATTTTAATGGCCTTTAGAACATTAATACCTTACCGCCTCTCAAAATCAATGGATGTAAAACTAAATTTATCATGAGTGTTCTGTAGTTCTCGAGTACACATCCTTTACCTCTTTGGTTAGTTTTATTCCCAGGTGTCTTATGGTTCTTGGTGCTATAGTAAATGGAATCGATTCTCTAATTTCCCTTTCTGTATTTTCATTGTTAGTGTATAAGAAAGCCACTGATTTCTGTACATTGACTTTGTATCCTGTCACGTTACTGAATTGCTGTATGAGTTCTAGTAGTTTGGGGATGGAGTCTTTTTGGTTTTCCATATAAAGAATCATGTCATCTGCGAAGAGAGAGAGTTTGACTTCTTCATTGCCAATTTGGATACCTTTTATTTCTCTTTGTTGTCTGATTGCTGTTGCTAGGACTTCTAATACTATGTTGAACAAGAATGGTGAGAGTGGGCATCCTTGTCGTGTTCCTGATCTCAACGGGAAGGCTGCAAGCTTTTTCCCATTGAGGATGATATTTGCTATGGGTTTTTCATAGATAGATTTGATGAAGTTCAGGAATGTTCCCTCTACCCCTATACTTTGAAGCATTTTAATCAGGAACAGATGCTGGATTTTGTCAAATGCTTTTTCTGCATCAATTGAGAGGACCATGTGGTTCTTCTCTCTTTTCTTATTAATTTGTTCTATCACATTGATTGATTTGCGAATGTTGAACCATCCTTGTAGCCCAGGAATGAATCCCACCTGGTCATGGTGGATAATCTTTTTAATGTGCTGTTGGATCCTGTTTGCTAGGATCTTGTTGAGAATCTTAGCATCCATATTCATCAGTGATATTGGTCTGAAATTCTCCTTTTTTGGTAGGGTCTTTGCCTGGTTTGGGGATCAGGGTAATGCTGGCTTCATAGAAAGAGTCTGGAAGTTTTCCTTCTGCTTCAATTTTTTTTTTGAAACAGCTTCAGGAGAATAGGTGTTATTTCTTCTTTGAAAGTTTGGTAGAATTCCCCAGGGAATCCGTCAGGTCATATCCAGGATCTATAAAGAACTCCTCAAACTCAACACACACAAAACAGATAATCATATCAAAAAATGGGCAGAAGATATGAACAGATACTTCTCCAATGAAGACATACAAATGGCTATTAGACACATGAAAAAATGTTCATCATCACTAGCCATCAGGGAGATTCAAATTAAAACCACATTGAGATATCACCTTACACCATTTAGAATGGCCAAAATTAGCAAGACAGGAAACAACATGTGTTGGAGGGGATGTGGAGAAAGGGGAACCCTCTTACACTGTTGGTGGGAATGCAAGTTGGTGCAGCCTCTTTGGAGAACAGTGTGGAGATTCCTCAAGAAATTAAAAATAGAGCTTCCCTATGACCCTGCCATTGAACTACAGGGTATTTACCCCAAAGATACAGATGTAGTGAAAAGAAGGGCCATCTGTACCCCAATGTTTATAGCAGCAATGGCCACGGTTGTCAAACTGTGGAAAGAACCAAGATGCCCTTCAACGGACGAATGGATAAGGAAGATGTGGTCCATATACACTATGGAGTATGATGCCTTCCTCAGAAAGGATGAATACCCAACTTTTGTAGCAACATGGACGGGACTGGAAGAGATTATGCTGAGTGAAATAAGTCAAGCAGAGAGAGTCAATTATCATATGGTTTCACTTATTTGTGGAGCATAACAAATAGCATGGAGGACATGGGGAGTTAGTAGAAGGGAGTTGGGGGAAATTGGAAGGGGAGGTGAACAATGAGAGACTATGGACTCTGAAAAACAATCTGAAGGGTTTGAAGGGGTGGGTGGAACCAGGTGGTGGGTATTAGCAAGGGCACGGATTGCATGGAGCACTGGGTATGGTACAAAAACAATGAATACTTTTATGCTGAAAATAAATTAAAAAATGATTAAAAAAAACTAAATGTATCATCTTTCTTTTCCTTCCACTCCAACCTCTTAACTTCCTCCAGTTTTCCTCCTTTATCTCTGATAATGGTTAATAGCAACACCATCTATACATTGGTCCAAACCATAAACATATAAGTCATTGTAATCATTTCCTTTTTTCTCTATAATCTCCTTACTAGTTCCTGTCCTCCCAAATATATGTTAAAACTGCCACTTTTTCTTTATCCCCAGTGTCCATGCCTTAATTAAGATCTTCTGTGTACCACTATTGCAATTGCAGTAGTCTCCTAACTGATCTTCCATCCTGTGTCACTCCATTCTACCCTAAATGTCTCCAAAATGATTCCTCTCTAAAATGCTAATATAATCATTCTTCTCTAAAATGCTAATACAACCATTCCCCTGTTTAACTTTTCCATAGCCCCCTATTACCAATAGGATAAATTGCATTATTGGCATAGAAGGGCCCCATAATACATCAGTTGCCTAATTCTCTTGCTTATGATCTTTTATCTACTTTATCCATTTGTCTGGAATTCCTGCCTCATGTGTCCTTGCTGATTTCTGTTTGTCCTTTTATATTATGGTGTTATCTCCTCTAAGAAGGCTTTTCCAACTCATATTCCCAGGGATGAATACATGTTTGTTTTCTGTTCTAGTATTGCTCCCTGTGACTGTATCATGCTCAGCTTTGTGTCTTGAGAATCCTGGTTCCTAGCCCATATAGTAGGTGCTCAATAAGTATTAGTTGTTCTGCATTTACCTTTAACTCACTGCTGTAAAGAACTACTTTCTCATCTATTTACATATATGATCCTTATAATAACCCTAGAAGATTATAGGGCATGGTGGATGGTAGAATTAATGAGTGTGATTGCTTAATAAGTGGAGAATTTTCAATGGAATGCATATCTTCTGACTCCCAGCCCGGTAATTGTGTGTTTGTGCATATGTGTTTGTGTGTATGACTACATCATTAATTTTTGTAAGGTGCCAGCCAAAGATATGTATGTAATCATGGTAGTAGTTAAATCATATACAGTAGCTGAGCTTTAGGAATCCAATCATTGTTTTTATCATTGAATCAGGTGAGACAATAAAGATGTTCTTATTTTGAATAAAAGTAATACTAGGCTGTAGTAACTTAGAAGGTTATGGGAATATATGCTACAAAATCCTACAATACTACCTTTAAAGATTTTTTTAAAGATTTTATGTAATTATTTGACAGACAGAGATCACAAGTAGGCAGAGAGGCAGGCAGAGAGTGAGGAGGAAGCATGCTCCCTGCGGAGCAGAGAGCCCAAAGTGGGGCTCGATCCCAGGACCCTGGGACCATGACCTGAGCCGAAGGCAGAGGCTTTAACCCACTGAGCCACCCAGGTGCCCCATTATACTACCTTTAATCATGAACTAGCATGCTTAAATCTTTTCTTCCAAACAAAGTTATCTTACCATCTTAAAATTTAAACTTCATATCATCTTTTATTTTTTGCAGCTGATCCTGTTTCCTTTATTATCTTTTGAATTGGTAGAGTGTGAAGTATTGGAATAATTTGTGAAAGGAGATAGTGAAGAACAGTTGTTTGTACTTGGTTGTGAAATTCTAGGGTGTGTTTGTCCATGTGTATGTTTCAAATGCCTAATCAGTACTTGAGTCACATACACCTACATATAACTTTATCATTCCTGTAAGTACAGAAGATATTTTCTGTTTCTTTCCTAAGAGAATGAGATGAGAACTAATAGAGAAACTTCATTTGATTGGATTATTTGTTCCATTCTTCTTGAATGTGGTATGATGATTGCTAACTTTTAAGGTCTAAGTCATGAAATTTAATTGAACTGACTTTTGAAATTTTCTTCCAAAAGGTTTCACTGGAGGAAAAAAATGCAACTATTATTTATGACCCTAGACTACACACTCCAAAGACCCTACTGGAAGCTATTGATGACATGGGCTTTGATGCTATTCTCCACAATCCTAATCCTCTCCCTGTTTTAACTGAGACTGTGTTTCTGACTGTTGCTGCTTCACTGGCTGTGCCATGGGACCATATCCAAAACACATTGCTCAAGACCAAGGGTGTGACAGACATTAAAATTTCCCCTCAGCAAAGAACTGTAGTGGTGACGGTAATCCCTTCTATAGTGAATGCCAATCAGATAATAGAGCTGCTTCCAGATCTAAGTTTAGATACTGGAACTCTGGAGAAAAAGTCAGGAAATTGTGAAGATTACAGTGTGGCTCAAGCAGGTGAAGTCATGCTGAAGATGAAAGTAGAAGGGATGACTTGCCATTCATGCACCAGCACCATTGAAGGGAAAATTGGGAAGCTGCAAGGTGTTCAGCGAATTAAAGGTAATGTATTTTGTGTTATTTGCATGATCGTTTTGTGGGCTTAGTTTTCTGTTTTGGTCTTTGAGGTGTTTGCTTTCTTCTTAAGCATGGATTTTGAAAACACTGGACTAGAATACTTATTGTTTCGTTGAAGTCTGGGGATCAGTGTGGTATACCCAGGGTTAATGTAGGTAAAATTAATGATTATAATTAAAATTACATGAATCTTAAACAAGCAGAAAAGGTAGCAGGAGTGGCAGTTCATGGAGTTTAGGGTTTTTAATGCAACATACCTGGAGTCCTCTCTACCTCTAAGATATTTTTATTCAGGCATGTGGAAACATGGAGACCATAGATACAGTGGTCATATTTTTTGTTTTTTCCAGTCTGTGTCAGTAACATTTTCTGAAAAGAACTGAATTAGCTTAAGAGAGGATACTGACAACAAAGACAGAGAAACAATTATGTGTGGTATTAATTTGGTCTATAGAATGTTTTCCAAAGTGGCCTAGGAATAACTGATAAAATATTTCTCTTTTTATTAACTAGTTTCCCTGGACAACCAAGAAGCCACTATTGTTTATCAGCCTCATCTTATCACAGTAGAGGAAATAAAAAAGCAGATTGAAGCTGTGGGCTTTCCAGCATTCATCAAAAAACAGCCCAAGTACCTCAAATTGGGGGCTATTGATATAGAACGCCTAAAGAACACACCAGTCAAATCCTCAGAAGGATCACAGCAAAGGAGTCCATCATATACCAGTGATTCAACAGTCACTTTCCTTATAGATGGCATGCATTGTAAATCATGTGTATTAAATATTGAAAGTACTTTATCTACACTCCAATATGTAAGCAGCGTCACAGTTTCTTTAGAGAAGAGATCTGCCATCGTAAAGTACAATGCAAGCTCAGTCACTCCAGAAACCCTCAGAAAAGCAATAGAAGCCGTGTTACCAGGGCAATATAGAGTTAGTATTACAAGTGAAGTTGAGAGTACCTCAAACTCTCCCTCTAGCTCATCTCTTCAAAAGATCCCTTTGAACATAGCTAGCCATCCTCTGACTCAACAAACTGTGATAAACATTGATGGCATGACTTGTAATTCTTGTGTTCAGTCTATTGAGAGTGTCATATTAAAAAAGGCAGGTGTAAAATCCATACAAGTATCTCTTGCAAATGGCAATGGGACTGTTGAGTATGATCCTCTATTAACCACTCCAGAAACTTTGAGAGAAGCAATAGAAGACATGGGATTTGATGCTGCCTTGTCAGGTAATTATCATTCTTTTCTCAGATTCTGCTAATGTTTTTTATTTCCTGTTGGATTCTTTGGCTTTCATCAATAATAAATGAATAATAAGCACTGTAATTCCGGTTTTTGGAAGTAAGTCCTATAGAAGTAGTCAGTGATGTATACAAAGATGCATAAGGCTATTTGCATAATTATCTGTAATAATCAAAAACTAGAAACATTAAATCATGATGCATCCATACGATGAAATGCTATAGAGGCATAATAAATTATAGTACTAAAGATACTTAATGCCACAGGAAAGTGTCTGAGATATCTTGTTAAATGAAAAAATAAAAGCTAAAAACTTATATATTCAGTATGATCAAAATTTTAGAAACACATGTGTAAGTATTTATACCATGTAAATGTTGTTTATGTATATAAGTGAATAAAGTTCCTGGCAGGACATAAACTAAAATTTTAACAGTGGTTATTA
This sequence comes from Enhydra lutris kenyoni, assembly GCF_002288905.1. Lineage (NCBI taxonomy): Eukaryota > Metazoa > Chordata > Mammalia > Carnivora > Mustelidae > Enhydra > Enhydra lutris. The sequence continues at coordinate 5,212,641 of NW_019154163.1, read as the reverse complement.
TATGAGTGGTAGGATAAAGGTGATATTTATTTCCATTGTGCTTGCCTATGTACTTTGTTTTTTGTGACAAGGATGTATGTGTGCATGTATAATGGGAGAAGCAAATGCTATTTTGAAAAGAAAGAAAAGGTAGGAATAAATAATAGAATTTTAACTGTAGCTTTAAATTTGGACATTCAAATGAAACTGACTCTAGAACTGCCCCAAAGTCTATTTCCTGACAGCTCTTACTGTGAACTGAAACCAAAAATGAATGTTCAATGAATTCGCTTATGGCAACTTGTTATTTTGAACTAGAGTTGAACCTAGCATTGAATTAAACTGGAAATGCCCTAATGAAATTCTTGCTGTAAATAAAATAGAAAAATTATATAACTAATTTCCAGACAGTGTTAACTTTTGCTATTCTGATCAGAATGAAGGATATCAAATAGCTATATTCTTTTCTCAAGCACACTAAAACTGAGAAGCATAAAAAATTAAACATATGCTCAAATTATTATGGTAGACAAATGTCAGTGGAAGAAGACCCAGAGACATACTAAATATTCTTAATTTTTACACTCATGACAAGTGGCAAATATTATAGAATTTTCTTTTTTTAAAATTTTTTAAGATTCTATTTATTTATTTGGCAGAGAGAGAGAGAGAGATCACAAGTAGGCAGAGAGGCAGGCGAAGAGGGAGGAGGAAGCAGGCTCCCTGCAGAGCACAGAGCCCAATGCGGGGCTCAATCCCAGGACCCTGAGATCATGACCTGCGCCGAAGGTAGAGGCTTAACCCACTGAGCCACCCAGGTGCCCCAGAAATTATAGAATTTTCACTTTTTATTTATTTATTTATTTTTTTTAGAATTTTCACTTTTTAATGTAAAGATATAGTTTGCATACCATAAAATTCACCCTTTTATTTATTTTTTAATTTCTTAGTTTTTAACTTTTGGAGTTTTTATTTTTTTATTTTTAAGGATTTTATTTATTTATTTATTTAATCTAATTTTATTTTATTATATGCTACCTCAAGGATGGCAAATGTAAGACATCTGTGGCGCCATCTCCCACGTCACTTGTAGCTCTTTTTTTTTTATGTTTAGTTAGCCTACATATAGTACATCATTAGTATCATTAGTTTTTGCTGTAGTGATCAACAGTTCATTAGTTGCATATAACACCCAGTGTTTATCACAACATGTACCCTCTCCTTAATAATAGGCACTGCATGTTAATACAGTTAATACCCATTATCTGGCTACCCCATCCCTCCAACCCTCTCCCTTCTGCAAGCCTCACTTTGTTTCCTGCAGTCCAGAATCTCTCATGGTTTATCTTCGTGTCTGATTTCTTCCCATTCAGTTTTCCCTCCCTTCCCCTATGGTCCACCACGCTATTCCTTATGTTCCACATATAAGTGAAACTGTATGATAATTGTTTTTCTCTGCTTGACTTATTTCACTCAGCATAATCCCCTCCAGTTTCATCCATGTCACTGCAAATGGTAGATACTCATCCTTTCTGATGGCTGAGTAATATTCCATTGTATCTATGAACCATATCTTCTTTATCCATTCATCTGTTAAAGGACATCTCATCTCCTTCCACATTTTGGCTATCATGGATATTGCTGCTTTGAAAATTCACCCTTTTAAAGTATACAGTCCAGTGGTTCTTAGTATATTCAGAGTTTGGAGCTGTTATCACTATCTAATTTTACAAGATTTTCATCACCCCCAAAAGAAACCCCGTGCCCATTAGTAGTCACTCCTCATTTCCCTTCCCTTTCCCTCAGCTCCTGTTATTTACTGTTCTGTTTTTTGTCTTTATGAATTTGACAACTGTAGGTACCATATAAGTGGTATCATAGAATATTTGTCCTTTTGTGTCTAACTTCTTTCATTTAGTATATTGTTTTCAAGGTACATAAATTTTCATCTATGTTTGTAACATATATCTGTATTTCATTCTTTTTGTTGCTAAATAGTATTCCATTGTGTATATACATATATACCTCATTTTGTTTCTCCACCTGTCAGTTCATGGAAATTTAGGTTGTTTCCACTTCTTGGCTTTTATGAATAATGCTGCTATGAACATTTGTGTATGCGTTTTTACATGAATAATGTTTTTGTTTCTTCTGGGTATATACCTAGGAGTGTAATTTCTGGGTCATAGGGTGAATACGTTTAACTTTTTCAGGAGCTGCCATGTTTCCAAAGTGGCTGAACCACTTTACATTGCCACCTAGAATTCTCACTTTAATAAAGACAATCTCAAAAGACCAAAATTCTTGTACTCAAGAAAAGAGACATATAATTCCTTATTAGAAAATTCACATAGGATACCGAAATATTAAAGGGCCTCTAGTACTAAATGTCTGAACAAAGTATGGGAGATCCATAATTACAAAAGGAAATGATTATGAAACAAGAAGAGGGGTCCCTGGGTGGCTCAGTAGGTTAAGCCTCTGCCTTCAGCTCAGGTCCTGATCTCAGGGTCCTGGGATCAAGCCCCACATCGGGCTCTTTGCTCAGCAGGGAGCCTGCTTCCTCCTCTCTCTCTGCCTGCCTCTCTGCCTACTTGTGATCTCTGTCTGTCAAATAAATAAATAAAATCTTAAAAAAAAGAAACAAAAATCTTAATTGAAATATTGAAGTGAAACTGTATCAGGTAGCCATAAAAATGAATAAAATTGGTTTCAGCAAAATTTCGTTGTATCTATCATTCCTTAAAATTTTTAATACTTTATTTATTTAGAGAGCACAAGCAGTGGGGAGGGGCAGAGGGAGCAGGAGAGAATCTTAAGCAGGCTCCATGCCCAGCATGGAGCCTGATGTGGAGCTCAATCTCACAAACCTGAGCCAAAATCAAGAGTCAGACACTTAACCAACTCAGCCACCCAGGTGCCCCCATTGCTTATAATTTTTTAAAATTTTCAAAATGACAGTATTTGAGGGGTGCCTGGGTGGCTCAGTTGTTAAGTGTCTGCCTTCAGCTTAGGTCATGATCCTAGGGTCCTGGGATTGAGCCCTGCATCGGCCTCCCTATGCTTCTCCCTCTCCCACTCCCCTGCTTGTGTTTCCTCTCTCGCTGTGTCTCTCTCTGTCAAATAAATAAATAAATAACCTTTTTTAAAAAAGACAGTATTTGAAACTGATTCACATTTTTGCTCGTATAATGTTGAATTAATCTTCAGAGTTTCTATTAAATTAAAATACTTCAGCATACATAATGCATTATGAACACCACATAAATTTAGTTTACATTAATATCAGCCAGACAAGTTACTTACACTGTGATATTCCTATGCTTCTTAAATACAGGAACTTAAATATAGGAACTCAAATCATATCAGTTTATATCACATATTGTATGAAAGTGAAATATTTTTTAAAAATCAGATCTGGTATCTGACATTATTGTAAGCAAGAACCTCACAGACTTCCAGATTGTACCTCTACATTGGAATTTATCCTATTCATTTGGGTCTGTATTTTTGCAGCTTCAAGTATGGTTCACAGATCAGCGGTAGAAGCACCATCACTGGGAGCTTGTTAGAACTAGACTCTCTGACCCACTGCATATCCATTAAGTAAAAATCTACATTTTAATTTTAATAAGCTCTCCAGGTAATTCATATGCACATTATAGTTTGAGAAGCCCTGGTATAAAATAATTTGCCATGGTGACCTCTATAAATAAAGTCTCTGAATTAAATCTGTATTAACATTGTTTATTTGCTACAATGATAATATAGTCATAAATAATATAATTTAAAATGGCATTTAAGAGTTTTTATATACAGATGTGAGCAGAGTAAAAGTAACTTTCCAACTACCTCACATGGCTTCAAAGATGGACTTGAGCAGTAGGAGAAGTTCTTTTTTTTTTAAATTAATTTATTTTTTTAAATAAACATATAATGTATTT
>NW_019154163.1:5131082-5208318 GCF_002288905.1 Enhydra lutris kenyoni | reverse complement strand
ATCATATGATAGTTGTCTTTCTTCGATTGACTTATTTCGCTAAGCATAATACCCTCTAGTTCCATCCACGTCGTTGCAAATGGCAAGATTTCATTTCTTTTGATGGCTGCATAGTATTCCATTGTGTATATATACCACATCTTCTTTATCCATTCATCTGTTGATGGACATCTAGGTTCTTTCCATAGTTTGGCTATTGTGGACATTGCTGCTATAAACATTCGGGTGCACGTGCCCCTTCAGAGCACCATGTTTGTATCTTTAGGATATATACGCAGTAGTGCAATCGCGGGGTCATAGGGTAGCTCTATTTTCAGTTTTTTGAGGAACCTCCACACTGTTTCCCAGAGTGGTTACACCAGCTTGCATTCCCACCAACATGTAGGAGGGTTCCAGTAGGAGAAATTCTGGTCAGACTAGTAAGAGCACTTGATAGTCTCTCTCCATGTCTATCATCTACCTCGTTTTCAGGATCCATGAATGCAACATGTTCAGTAACTTTTAACAATGGATTTTACCTTAACCAACTGTTGGCAAGGGCCCCAGGAATTGACTGTTCGACAAATAATTACCAGGAGCCTGTTGTGTGTTCTACATCTGTTAGGGGTTAAAACAAACACATTAATGACCATGATGAATAGGTAAAAAACCTTGGCACAGTGAACATCACCATAAAAGAATTGATAGAGTTGTGACTACAGTGGCCCATATTATTTGGATAAAAGGTTGATATCAAATGATTGCATTTTGTATTTCTGGTAGAGATCATTCAGAGTTTAAGATGCTATCAGAATGGTGGCTACCCATTTTCTGAATATCCATGTCAATGCCAATTCTGGCCTCACAGCCTATCACTATAACCCCTTCCCAGAAAGAGAGGGGCTGGCATGATTTGTCTTTATTACATACTAATTCTGGGTGGGCTGTAAAAGTTAAAGGAGATTGAGAAATATCAGGTGCTTTTTTTCTTCATTGGTGAATCTTTTTTTAATTTTATTTTTTAACATTTTAATGCAGGTGTAGTTAACTTACAGTGATACATTAGTTTCAGGTGTACAATATAATGATTCATCACTTCCATACTTCACCCAGTGCTCATTACAAGTGCACTTCTTCTTCTTCTTCTTTTTTTGTTAAAGATTTTATTTATTTATTTAAGAGAGAGAGAGAGCAAGAGCAAGCACAAGCAGCGGGAACAGCAGGCAGAGCAGGCAGAGGGAGAAGCAAGCTCCCCGCAGAGCGAGGAGCCCGATGAGGGACTGACTGGATCCTAGGATCCTAGGATCATGACCTGAGTTGAAGGCAGCTGCTTAACCAATTGAGCTACCCAGGCGTCCCCACATGTGCACTTCTTAATCTCCATCACCTATTTAACCCATCCTCCAAACAGTTCCTCTGGTAACCATCTGTTTATCCTCTATAATTAAGAATCTCTTTGTTAATTTCTCTCTTTTTTGTCCCTTTGCTCATTTGTTTTGTTTCTTAAATTCCACATATGAGTGAACTGAGTATTTCTCTTTCTTTGACTGACTTATTTCACTTAGAATAATACATTCTATCTCCATTCTTATCATTGTAAATGGCAAGATTTCATTTTTTATGGCTAAATATTCCATTGTGTATATGTGTTCGTGTATACATATGTATATGCACTACACTTTCTATCCATTTATCAATTGATGGACAATTGAACGGCTTTCATAATTTGGCTATTGTAAGTAATGCTTCTGTAAACATTGGAGTGTGTTTATCTCTTTGAATTAGTGTTTTTGTATTTTTGGGTAAATACCCAGTAGTGTGATTGCTGGATCAGAGGGCAGTTCTATTTTTAACTTTTTGAAGAACCTCTGTAATATTTTCCATAGTGGCTGCACCAGTTTGCATTCCCACCAGCAGTTCAAGAGGGTTCTTTTTGCTTCACCTTCTTGCCAAAACTTAGTGTTTGGGTTTTTATTTTAGTTTAGCCATCCTGACAGATGTAAGTTGATATGTCATTGTAGTTTTCGTTTGTATTTTCCTGATGATCACTGGTGTTGAGCATCTTTTCATGTGTCTGTTGGCCATCTGTAAGTCTTTGGAGAAATGTCTGTTCAGGTCTTCTGCCCATTTTTAAATTGGATTATTTGTTTTTTGGTTGTCTAATTTGGTAAGTTCTTTATATATTTTGGATCCTAACCCTTTATTGGATATGTCATATGCAGTTATCTCCTCCTATTCAGTAGGTTGCCTTTTAGTTTTGTTGTTTCCTTTGCTGTGCAGAAGCTTTTTATTTTGATGTAGTCCCAATAGTTTATTGTTCTTTTGTTTCCCTTGCTTCAGGAGGCATATCTAGAGAAAAGTTGCTATGACCAGTGTTAAAGAAGTTACTGCCTGTGTTCTTTTCTAGGACTATTGTGGTTCTTGTCTCACATTTAGGTGTTTAATTCATTTTGAATTTATTTTTGTGTATGGTGTAAGAAAGTGGTCTGGGTTCATTCTTTTGCATGTCGTTGTCCACTTTTCCCAGCAGCATGTGTTGAAGAGATGATTTTTTTCCATTGCATATTCTTGCTGCCTCTGCCAAAGATTAATTGACCATATAATTGTGGGTTTATTTCTGGGCTTTCTATTTTATTCTATTGATCTATGTGTCTGTTTTTGTTCTAGAACCATACTATTTTGATTACTACAGCTTTGTAATATAATTTGATGTCTGGTATTGTGATACCTCCAGTTTTTCTTTTTCAAGATTGTTTTGATATTCAGGGTTTTTTGTGGTTCTACACAAATTTTAAGATTGTTTGTTCTAGTTCCGTGAAAAATGCTATTGGCATTTTGGTAGGGATTGCATTAAATGTATAGATTGCTTAGATTAAATGTATAGTATAGACATTTTAATATTATTTGTTCTTCCAATCCATGAACATGCAATGTCTTTCCATTTCTTTGTGTTGTCTTCAGTTTCTTTCAGTTTCTTAATGCAGAATCTCAGGCCCCATCCTAAATGTCCTGAACTATAATCTGCATTTTAACAAAATCCCCCAGGTTGTCGAATGTGCATTAAGAGTAAGTAACAGTAAGAGTTATTATACTGATTTGTGAAGTCTAGATCATTATTTATGAGTTAAATGGTCAGGCTTCTATTAAAGTTTCTGCAAGAGATGCCCTCGTTAGTATCCTGAAAACCAGCTCTGATGCAGGGGTTTCTCTGTGGGTTAGCCAAGTAGACCTGAACCAGTTTCTTTTTGCCCAAGGGGAAGAAAGAACGAGTTAGGTGCCTGAAAATTGCCACATCACCTCTTTTCCTCCTTATCTCTGCAGGAGAATATAAAATCAATAGCTTTGCAAGTGCATGGATGTGCTAGAGAGGATAACTTCTCCCTTCTTGGAGATGATTCATACTGCAGTGGATAAACTAAAACAGAACAGCAGATTTTCTGAGACTGCAGGGGAACTTCTGGTTGATAGGAATTTCCCATTGTTCCACAGTCCATAAACATTCTCTGGAGAGATTTTCCAAATATTCCTTTTATTTTATTTTATTTTAATCTTTTTGCCTATACACAAATGCTTCTAGCAGCTTTATTTGTAATTGCCAAAAACTGGAAACAATCTAGATGACTTTATTTACTTATTTATTTTTGTTATGTTCAGTTAGCCATTGTATAGTACATCATTAGTTTTTGATGTAGTGTTCAGTGATCCATTAGTTATGTATAACACCCGGTGCTCATCACACCACGTGCCCTCCATCACCCTGTTACTCCCTCTCCCAACCGCCTCCCTTCTGAAACCCTCAGTTTGTTTCCCGGAGTCCAGAGTCTCTTATGATTTGTCTCCCTCTCTGATTTCTCCCCCTTCAAATTTCCCTCCCTTCCCCTATGGTCCTCTGTGCTATTGCTTATGTTCCACATATGAGTGAAACCATATGATAATTGTCTTTCTCTGCTTGACTTACTTCACTTAGCATAATTCCCTCCAGTTCCATCCATGTCGATGAAAATGGTAGATATTCATCCTTTCTGATGGCCGAGTAATATTCTGTGGTATATATGAACCCTATCTTCTTTATCCATTCATCTGTTGAATGACATCTCAGCTCCTTCCACAGTTTGGCTATTGTGGACATTGCTGCTATAAACACTGGGGTGCACATGTCCCTTCTTTTCACCACATCTATATTTTTGTGGCAAATACCTAGTAGTGCAATTGCTGGGTCATAGGGTAGCTCTATTTTTAACATTTTATTTAGGTTTTTGGAGCATGTGCCCACGCACCTGCAGCAGTGGGGAGAGGCAGAGGGAGAGTTGGAAAGAGAATCTTAAGCAGGCTCCACACCCAGCATGGAGCTAACATGGGGCTCAGTCTCACAACCCTGAGATCATGACCTGAGCCAAAATCAAGAGTTGGATCCTTAACCGACTGAGCCACTCAGGCACCACCCCCCAAATATTCCTTTGCACATAACAAAGATTACTGCTGACTTACTCCTTGCCTTTTCTTCAATTGTCCTCAAAGACATTTTAATGTAAAAAAATATTGTTTTTAAAATTTAGAGAATATAGAAGTGTCTATAGAGAAAATGTGTTCATCTGTCATTCTATTCTTGCCTTAATCCCAGTCGTCAGAAATAGCCACCATTAATATTTGACTTCCCTGTACATGGTCTCATATATACATATACGCAATTTTTAAAATTAGTATATATGTGTGTGTGTGTGTGTGTGTGTGTGTGTGTGTGTGTGTGTGTATATATATATTTAGATTTTATTTGAGAGAGAGCATGCATGCAAGAAAAAAAGTGAGAGAGAGAGACAGAGAGCACATGTAGTGGGGAGGGGCAGAGAGAGAGGAAGAAACAGACTCCCCACTGAGCAGTGAGGTCACATGGGACTCAATCCCAAGACCCCGGGATCATGACTTGAGTGGAAGGCAGGTACTTAACTGACTGAGCCTCCCAGGTGCCACTACACAAAAAATTTTCAAATGACATCATACTGCAATGCTATTTTACAAATTCATTTTTGCTCTCCTTACTATATCATGAATTAGTTTAATGCCAATATGCAAGTCATTAACATGATGATAACTATTCATTATAAAAATAAGAGCTTTCCATCAACAGCCTACTCTCTAGCTGGGGTTTGCAATAGAGAAAATAGCTAGAAGAACTTGGTATAACCTAAGTTTTGTTTATTCAGTTAGTTCAGATTTTCCAGAGAACTGGGACGGGCAGTATTGAAATTTGAAGTCACTTTCTGGAAAGTGTAAAAAGCAGTGTTGAGAGTTCTAGGTACATGCTGGTTTTAAAGGAATGGTTTGACAGTGCCTGGAGGTATGGATTGTGATAAATGACCAGGATGCAGCTGAAGAATACCTCAAATGAAACGAATCTTTCCCTCTCCACCAGATACAAATGAGCCATTTGTAATAATAGCTCAGACCTCATCGGAAATGCCGCTTTTGACCTCAACAAATGAATTTTATACTAAAATGATGACACCAATTAATGATGCGGAAGCAAAGACTACATCTAAGTGTTACATACAGGTCACTGGTATGACTTGTGCTTCCTGTGTAGCAAACATTGAACGGAATTTAAGACGAGAAGAAGGTAAGACAGTCTTGGAGCCTGTTATTTTGTGTATTGATTTGAGGACTCTCTCCTTTTTGACCTCTTAGTTGTTTTATAACCATTTTTGTGGTTCTTGCTAGGGCCTTATGAAGTCCTGCATATGAGTGATGTACAGGACAACCTTGACTTTCTGACAGCCAGTTTTTGTGTTTTATTCCTAAGTTCCAATCTTGTTTATCTCACGATCAATAAATTTAATATCAATGAAATTTATAGGAAAATAACAGAAGGAAATGTATAAGGTTACTATTCTCTATAGACCTTGGTTGCAATCAATGTTAAGAAACATACAAATTTTCTGATAAAGCTATGCTTAAAACTAATAACCACAGTCCATAAGTTTCAGTATTACTGTACCTGGACCAAGAACCAGACCAAAACCAAGTTTGTTTAAAATTATAGTGTTCACTGATACTTGCTTATAGCAAAAATGTTAAAAAGTTACTCAGTATCATCTATAAATTTTAACTCTAGGTTACAAAATCTTAGAAAATTTACAGCATACTTTTTTTATTTAGTTATACTCAAATGTTTTACTTTATAAGTTTGCGTTCATATTAATAGACTTCACACTGTGGTATAATAGATTTGTTAACCATGTAGTTATGCATTAATGTTTAATGAGACTGAAATCATAGGTTTGGTACTAGCCCCAATGTCTTAAATAATACATGCCCTTGGTCACAAGGGCCAAATAGGTAAGATTAGTATCAGCTTATCCCCTCTATTGTGGGGCAATAACTCAAAGTATATAATAATAATATAGGGCTGGGGTCCATAGGCCTTATATATAAAGGCCTTATAACACACACACACACACACACACACACACACACACATGCGCCTTACGTTATATATACAGGCCAGAAAATTATAACGAAGTGTATGTTATACAGAGCCATCTTCAGTTATTCCCTTATCTGCATTGTGTCATTTTTGCATGTCATTTCAATCTCCATTGTATCTAATTAGAATGCAGTTGAGGCTGAAGCTTTTATTACACTTTGAATGATTAAAAGGGGAAAGGAGGGAGGTTAAAAACAAATGAAAACAAAAGAAGTTTGTAAAGTTCTTGTTTAATTTTAGAACCAATAATTTTTTTGCAATTTAGAAGTAGCCTTTTTCATAAGATAAGCAATGCCTATGCCAATCATGAATCTTTTTTTTTAAAAAAATCCATTCTGCTGATTGATCCTTCCTGTGCTTCCTACTATCTATCCCCTTTACTACCTCTTTACCCAATTAAGAATACCATTGGTCTAGCTGGGGTTACTATATTCACTTTTTAAAAAATTATGTAACACTCGCTGTCTCTTAGTTTAGTTTGCATTATATTTATAAAAATGAATAGAGTTTTAATTATAGTTTGAAGTAAGAGTTTAAAAAGTTAGCCATAATTTATGTAAGTATGAAACCTATGTTTGAGAGTCCAATTTTCCCTTCTATTTCTGTTTGGCTATAGATTACATCCAAATGAAGCAAAAAGATTTTTTTCTACTTTCTCTGTACCTTACTCTTATTACTGATGCTTTCCTATGAACTGGTCCTCTGAATTATTTGGTATCCACAAAGCACAGAATGTAAGCATTTTATATAGAAAACTTAGATTATATAGGTACTTTGTTTTCTTATTAAAAACTATTATTAAGTTAATACTATTTTCTTTTCTTTTTATCCAACTGTAGAGTTGACCTGTTGATCCCCATTGCCTGTCAGGTAGCCGCCAAGAGCCATAGATAACCAGAAAGAGCTGACACTTCTGCTATGAAGAATTAATTTTCTTCCTGGCAATGTTAGCAATAGCTGGCTTAGAGAAGTAGGATGGTTATTAATAAAAGGCTTGTGCTAGAGAACAGGATGACTGTGATAAAATGAACTCCTTTGTTTAATTAACAAGTTGTATGGCACTTCCCCCCCCATGAATAAGAGCACTTTATATTAGTGTGTACCAGACAGTAAAATTTGATAATTTTAAGAAATCACTATTATTTGATTATGTTATAATGTACATGTTGGTTCATCTTGGATTCTTTGCTGTAACTGCAGTGATTTCCTTAAGTGCTTAAGTTCCTTTCTCTCTAGGTCTCTGTCTTATTGGTTTCTACAAATGCTTTATATTTACATGATAAGGTCTCAGCCTATTGTAATTCATAGGCCTTACTTGGATCCCGATTCAAAAAAAAGAAACTGTGTTAGGCAAACTAGTAAACAATTGTAAGACAACTATGGAAATGTGAATTCTGCCTGGATATTTGGTGATAATGAATTATTTTAGGTATGATAAGGTATTATATGTACTTTTTAAAGAGAAGAGTCTATCTATAAGTGATATGTATTTAAATATTTACATATGAAATGTTATCTGGGTTTAGCTTCAAAATAATCAGGGTAGAGTACAGGAAGTAAGAGGATAGGAATATAGATGAAACAAGAACAGCCCCAGTATTAATTTTTTAAAAAGATTTATTTATTTATTTTAGAGAGGAGAGAACAGGGGGAGGGGCAAAGGGAGAGGGAGAGGGTGAGAGAGAATCCTTAAGCAGACTCCTTGCTTAGCACAGAGCTCAATGTGGGGCTTGATCCCAGGACCCCCAAGATAATGACCTGAGCCAAATCAAGAGTTGATCATCTAACCTACTGAGCTCCCCAGGTACCCCCAGCCCCAGTATTATTGATAATTGTTGAAACTGGGCAATGGTTGTATCAAGTTTATTATGTTGTTCTCTCTTTTGAGTATATATAAATCATAAATTTCCATAATAAAAAGTTTAAGAAACTAAGGCCCCATTTCAAATAGTTTTATTTGGTTTGGGTTCAAGACTGTATAAAAGCTAACTAATAACTAATAAATAACTAGCAAATTTCTCTATGTTCACTTTAATCCCTTTATACATGAAAAAATACTAATAACATTACTCTTTTTATAAGGGTATTATCTCAATTGCTTTTCTTATCAATGCTTCTAGGAATATATTCTGTACTTGTGGCTCTGATGGCTGGCAAGGCAGAAGTAAGGTATAATCCTGCTGTTATACAACCCCCAATGATAGCTGAGTTCATCCGAGAGCTTGGATTTGGAGCCACTATGATAGAAAATGCTGATGAAGGAGATGGTGTTTTAGAACTTGTTGTAAGTAATCATTTCTGTGTGATTAATAAAATTTACAGAAAAAACATAGGGAGGATTCAGAAAATAGTTCCAAAGATATTTAAGGGTTGGGAAAATAAGACATAAAAGAAAAATTAAGGAAACTGGAAAATAGAAAGATAAGATATAACTTAAGCATGGAATGTAAGATAATCATCTCTCTATTAAGAAACAAAAAAGAAGATTTAGGTTTGAATAAATAAATGGAAATCAACTTTTAAAATATAGTATGACTCCTACCTAGTAGCTAGAAAATAAATTTCAGATGCATCAAAGACTTAAATTTTATAGATGAAGCTATAAAACCAGGTGAAGGCATGTTGGTTTTAAAATGGTCATTTTTGCCAATCTAGCAAATTGAGTTTTATTTATATAACTTAAACAATTAAAACAAAAAAATGTAATACTGCACCAAAATTAGTTCCAGCTCCATAAAAAATTTAAATGTCAAAAAACATGAAATCACTAGGAGAAATATTTAGAGCTCTTTCCCCCAGTACTTTATTATAAAAACTTGAGACATCAGGAAAGTCAAAAGAATCGGACAGTGGAAACCCTTATACCCACCACCTAGATTCTACATTAACATTTTAGCGTATCTCTTTTACTATACATAAGTCTGTTAATCCATTGTGTAAATAATTTTAGACTCACAAAGTGGCAAAATGAGTAGAGAATTTATATGAAGCTTCTACCCAGCTTTTCCCAATAATAACATCTAACCTATTACTTAAAAAGTAGTATTAGAGTGACAATGGCCTTTCTATTTCACTCAGCATAATCCCCTCCAGTCCCAACCAAGTTGATGTAAACAGTGGGTATTCATCCTTTCTGATGGCTGAGTAAAATTCCATTGTGTATATGGACCACATCCTCTTTATCCATTCATCTGTTGAAGGGCATTTTGGCTCTTTCCACATTTTGGCTATTATGGAAATTGCTGCTATGAATATTGGGGTGCATATGGCCCTTCTTTTAACTACATCTCTATCTTTGGGGTAATTAGCCAGTAGGGCAATTGCCGGGTCATGGGTAGCTCTAAACTTTTTGAGGAATCTCCACACTGTTTTCCAAAGTGGCTGCACCAACTTGCATTCCCACCAACAGTGTAAGAGGGTTCCCCTTTCTCCACAACCTCTCCAATATTTGTTGTTTCTTGACTCGTAAATTTTTGTCATTCTATCTGGTGTAAGGTGATATTTCCATGTGGTTTTGATTTTAATTTCCCTAAAGGCTAATGATGATGAACATTTTTTCATGTGTCCATTAGCCACTTGTATATCTTCTTTGGAAAAGTGTCTGTTCATGTCTTTTGCCCATTTTTTGACATGATTATCTGTTTTTTTGGGTGTTGAGTTTGAGAAGTTCTTTATAGATCTTGGATATCAGCCCTTTATCTGTAGTGTCATTTGCAAATATCTTTTTGCATTCTGTGGGTTGCCTCTTTGTTTTGTTGACTGTTTCTTTTGCTGTGCAGAAGCTTTTGATCTTGATGAAGTCCCAAAAGTTCATTTTTGCTTTTGTTTCCCTTGCCTTTGGAAACCTGTCTTGAAAAAAGTTGCTGTGGCCAATGTCAAAGAGGTTACTGCTTATGTTCTTCTCTAGGACTTTGATGGATTCCTGACTCACACTGAGGTCTTTCAGCCATTTAGAGTTTATCTTTGTATATGGAGTAAGCATATGGTCGAGTTTCATTCTTCTGTACATAGCAGTCCAATTTTCCCAGCACCATTTATTGAAGAGACTCTCTTTTTATCCAGTGGATATTTTTTTCTGCTTTGTCAGAAATTAGTTGACCATAGAGTTGAGGGTCTATATCTGGGCTCTCTATTCTGTCCCATTAGTCTATGTGTCTGTTTTTATGCCAATACCATGCTGTCTTGGTGATCACAGCTTTGTAATATAGCTTGAAATCAGGCAGTGTGATGCCCCCAGATTTGTTTTTTCTTTTTCATTGTTTCCTTGGTGATTCAGGGTCTTTTCTGGTTCCATACAAATTTTAGAATAGTTTGTTACAGCACTTTGAAAAATGCCATTGGTGTTGAAAGTATAGATTGAAAGTATAGATTGCTCTGGGCAGTATAGATATTTTAACAAGGTTATTCTTTTGATCCATGAGCATGGAATGTTTTTCCATCTTTTTGTGTCTTCAATTCCTTTCATAAGTGTTCTGTAGTTTCTAGAGTATAGATCCTACACCTGTTTGGTTAGGTTTATTCCAAGGTATCTTATGGTTTTTGGTGCTATCGTAAATGGAATCGATTCCCTAATTTCTCTTTCTAGAGTTACATTGTTAGTGTATAGGAGAGCAACTGATTTCTGTGCCTTGATTTTGTATCCCACCACGTTACTGAATTGCTGTATGAGTTCTAGAAATTTAAGGGTGGAGTCTTTTGGTTTTCCACATAAAGTATCATTTCATCTGCGAAGAGAGAGTTTGACTTCCTCTTTGACAATTTGAATACCTTTTATTTTTGTTGTTGTTGTTGTTGTCTGATTGCTTTTGCTAGGACTTCTAGTACTATATTGAATAATAGTGGCAAGTGTGGGCATCCTTGTTCTTCATCTTAAGAGAAAGGCTCTAAGCTTTCCCCATTGAGAATGATGATCACCGTGGGCTTTTCATAGATTTTTTTTTTTTTATGAAAGAGGAATGTTCCCTCTATCCCTACCCTCTGAAGAGTTTTAATCAGGAAAGGATGTTGTATTTTGTCACATGCTTTTTCTGTATCCATTGAGAGGACAATATGGTTCTTCTCTCTCCTCTTATTAATGTGTTATATCACTGATTAATTTGAAAATTTTGAACCACCCTTGCATCCCAGGGATAAAACCCATCTGGTTGTTATGGATAATCCTGTTAATGTACTGTTGAGTCCTATTAGCTAGGATCTTATTTCCATATTCATTGGGGATATTGGTCTGTAATTCTCCTTTTTGATGCAGTCTTTACCTGGTTTTGGGAATCAAGGTACTGCTGGCCTCATAGAATGAGTCTGGAAGTTTTCCTTCTGTTTCTGTTTTTTGAAACAGCTTCAGGAGAGTAAATATTATTTCTTCTTTGAATGTGTGGTAGAATTCCCCAGGGAATCCATCAGGCCCTGGACTCTTGGTTTTTTGGAGTTTTTGAACGCTGCTGCAATCTCTTTATTGGTCATTGGTCTATTCAGGTTGTGAATCTTTTCCTGTTTCAGTCTTGGTAGTTTAAAGGTTTTCAGGAAGGCATCCATTTCCTCCAGGTTGCTTAATTTATTGATACAGAGTTATTGATAATTTATGATAATTGTTTCTATTTCCTTGGTGTTAGTCATGATCTCTCCCCTTTCATTCATAATTTTATTAATTTTGGTTCTTTCTTTTTTCTTTTGGATAAGTCTGGCCAGTGGTTTATTGATGTTTTTAATTCTTTCAGAGAACCAGCTTCTAGTTTCATTGATCTGCTCTACTGTATTTCTGGTATCTATTTCATTAACCTTTGTTCTACTCTTAATAATTTCTCTTCTTGTGCATGACTTAGGCTTCATTTGTTTTTTTTGTCTCCAGTTCTTTAAGGTGTAAAGTTAGTTGTTGAATTCGGGATTTTTCTGTTTCTTTTTTTGTTTTGTTTTGTTTTGTTTTGAGTGAGGCTTGGATAGCTATGTATTTACCCCTTAGGACCACTTTTGCAGTATCCCATGGGTTTTGGACTGATGTGTTTTCATTCTCATTGGTTTCCATGAATTGTTTAAGTTCTTCTTTGATTTCCTGGTTGACCGAAACATTCTTCAGCAGGATGGTCTTTAGCTTCCAAGTGTTTGAATTTCTTCCAAATTTTTTCTTGTGATGCAGTTCCAGTTTCAAAGCGGTGGTCTTTGAATATACAGGGAATAATATAATAATAATATGCAGGGAATATAATTTACATATTATATTACTTTATTAATATATAAATATAGTAAATTATTAATATACATATTATAGAAATATTATAATATATTAATATATATTAAATATTAATACATAATAAATAATAATTCACTATATTAATACATATTAATAATTAATATAATAATATATAATGATTAATATAATAATTAATATATTAATATATAATATATTATATTTTAATATATATTTATATATAATAAAATAATAATATGCAGGAAATAATCTCAATCTTTTGGTATTGTTTGAGACGTTTTTGTGACCCATTATACAGTCTATTCCATGTGCGTTCAAGAAGAATGAGTATTCTGTTGTTTTAGGGTGGAGTGTTCTATATATATCTATGAGGTCCATCTGGTCCAGTGTGTAATTCAAAGCTCTTGTTTTTTTGTTGATTTTTTGCTTAGATGATCTGTCTGTTGCTGAGTTGGAGTGTTGAGGTCTCCTACTATTAATATATTATTATCAATATTTTTTCTTATTTTGGCTAATGGCTGGTTTATGTAGTTGACTGCTCCCATTTTGGGGCCATAGATATTGATAGTTGTTACAGCCTCTTGTTAGATAGACCCTTAAAGAATGATATCATGTCCTTCTGTATCTCTAACTATAGTCTTTAGCTTAAAATCTAATTTGTTTAATATGAGAATTGCTACCTTAGCTTTTTTTTGAAGTCTGTGAGCATGAAAGATGGTTCTCTATCCCTACACTTCCAGTCTGGATGTATCTTTAGGTTCAAAATCAGTCTCTTGTAGACAGCATATGGATGGGTCCTGACTTGTTATCCAGTCTGCAACCCTCTGCCATTTCATGGGAGTATGTATGCCATTCACATTGAGAGTGATTATTGACAGATAAGATTTTGTTGTCATCATGTTGCCTATGAAGTCCTTGTTTCTATATATTGTCTCTAAATTTCTGTTATGTATCACTCTTGGGGTCTTTCTCCTTTTATAGACCCCCCCCCTTAATAGTTCTTGCAGGGCTGGCATAGTGGTCACATATTCTTTCATTTTCTCATTTTCTGCTGGTCCTGGATGTTATCTCTTCATCCATTCTGAATGACAGTCTTGCTGGATAAAGTATTCTTGGCTGTATGTTCTTCTCCTTTAGTACCCTGAATATGTCTTGCTATCCCTTTCTATTTTGCCAGGTCTCTGTGGACAGGCCTAACGTTATTCTGATGTTCATCCCTCTGTAGTTAAGAAATTCCTTCCCCGTCAACACTTCCAAGATTGTTTCCTTATATCTAAGATTTGCAAATTGTACTATTATATGTTGTGGTGTCAGTCTATTCTCATTAATCTTGGGAGGGGTCCTCTCTGCCCCTTGCATAGTAATGCTTGTGTTCTTTCCCAGATTAGGGAAGTTCTCAGCTATGATTTGCTCAAATATATCTTTTAGTTTTCTCTCTTTCTCCATGCCCTCAGGGATCCCAATAATTCTGACATTGGAACGTTTCATGGCCTCATTTATTTCCCTAATTCTGTTTTCATGGATTTTAAGGTGTTCCAGGCCTCCTTCTGTTCCTTCCTTTCTAGCAGTTTGTCTTATAGATCACTAATTTGTTCTTCTGCCTCGTTTACCCTAGCCATAGAGTATCTAGCTTAGATTGCATCTCATTCATAGCATTTTTAAGTTCGGCCTGATTAGCTCTCATTTCTGCCCTTAGAGAATCTATGTTGCTGTAATGGTTTTCTGCAGCCTAGCCATTGTCTTCATAACTGTTACCCTGAAGTTTATTTCTGACTTCTTGTTTATATCTATATCCATTAGGTCTAAGGGAGATTGTCTCTGGTTCTTTTCTTTGTTGGGAGTTCTTCCTTCTAGTCATTCTGTTGAGGGATGGTTGAGGGAATGTATAGAGTCAAAAATATCAACCATAATCCAGGCAAGGTGCACCCTGGGAAAGTTCATACCGATTGGATGCCACCACCAAGAAAACCCAGCCAAAATGAAACCCAAGAATAAGATTTATAATGTTAAGAACAAAAGTAAAAAAAGGGGAGGTGAGGGAATGTGGGGGCTATAATCTCTTAATGTGGGTGAGGTAGGGTGTTTCAGTTCTTCCTGGGTGTATTCTGTTTTCTTTGTTAGAGAGCACTACTTCCCAGTGTTACCGGGAAATTAAAACTGTATGTATATATGTGTGTGTGTGTGTGTGTGTGTGTGTGTGTGTGTGTGTGTGTATAAAGGTAGTATTGAATAGGGAAAAAAGGACTACATTGAAGTGTGTGTGTGTGTATATATATATATATATATATATATATGGAAAAGAGAAAAAAGTATATGTGAAACAGTAGAAGTTAGAAAGTTACTATGGAATATGTTGTATTAAGCATCTAGTTGAAATGCTAAGTGGGTAAAAAGAAAAAACAGAGAAGAAACATGAGAAAGAATAAAAAAGTTGTATCTAAGAAATGCACAGGGCCGTGAGACAACACCCAAAGTTCAGGATACTATTTCCCCCTGGTGTTGGGGTTTTACAATTTTATGGGGACCCTTGGGTTGTCCTCCTCTTGTTCTTCTAGCTTGTGTTCTGGGGGAGGGCCCTGCTGCATTGCTTTTCAGGTAACCCTGCTTGGGTGGAGTTACCCTGCCCCCTATCAAGGGGCTGGGCTCCATGGAAACTAGTTTTTTGGGCTTTTGTTCTCCAGGGGCTTTTTGTGCCTTTTCCAAGGGTTGGAGCAAAGGAAAATGTCCATAGCTGGACCTCTGCCCGAGAAGAGAAGCCACATTCTGCTCTTCTCTGAACCCTCTAGAACACACAGTCTCCCCCTCTGTAAGCGCCACTGAAAACTGGAGCCTCCCATAGGCAGTGCTCACCCCCAGCGATCCTCTCAGTGGTTGACCCAGATGCCTGCATGTCTCTGCCCCCTGGCCCTCCAAAATGCTGAGCAATTCTGGTCTGGGCAGGTGTGGCTGGTGGCAGCAGTGATGGCGTCCCCCTCCACAGGCACAGGTCTGAGCAAGCAGCCACTGGTCCTGACATTTTCCCCTTAAGCCCCTGGATTCTCTTTGAGTGCTGTTATCAGGACCTTCCCTTCCTGCAGCCACCACTCTGCAAGTTGTCGCTCTTCCTCAGGAGCAGGACGCTTTTGCCCTGGGGTATTGTGTTATTTTCCAGTGGCTTGCTTCTCGTGGCTCCCTCCCCGTTCTGTTTATCCTCCAATATCTATCTGCACAATACCAACTCTGTCCTTTGTACCTCTTGACTGAAGAACCTCTGCCTCCATAGAGATCTTACATCTCAGGCTGATTTTGTGGGTGTTCAGACTGGCTTGTAGATATCCAGCTAAATTCCGAGGGCTGGTTGAAGCGGGGTCCCCCATGCCTCTGCCATCTTGAGTCCCAACCTAAACCAATTTTTATTTTTTAATTTATATAATTTTTTAAAAGAGATTTTATTTTTTTTATTTGACAGAGAGAGACACAGCTAGAGAGGGAACACCAGCAGGGGGAGTGGGAGAGGGAGAAGCAGGCCTCCTGAGGAGCAGGGAGCCCAATGTAGGACTCAATCCCAGGACTCTAGGATCACTACCTGAATGGAAAGCAGACACTTAATGACTGAGCCACCCAGGTGCCCCAAAACAATTTTATTTTTAATTAATTTCTACACCCAACATGGAGCTCAAACCCACAACCCCAAGATCAAGAGTCATGTGTTCCACCAGCTGATCCAGGTGGGCATCTCCATTGATTTTTATTTTTTAAAGACTTTAAAAAAAAAGATTTATTTATTTATTTTAGACAGAGAGATGGGGGGAAGGGCAGAGGGCGAGGGAGAGAGAGTCTCAAGGAGACCTCATACTGAATGTAGGACCTGACATGGGCCTCGATCTCACTACCTGGAGATCATGGCCTAGAGATCATGACCTGAGCCAAAGCCAAGAGTGGGATGCTCAGTGGGATGCCCTTATGTTTTATAGATTTCTGGAATTTAGGGGTAATCTGGGTAGCTCAGTTGGTTAAGCATCTGCCTTTCGCTCAGATCATGATTCTAGAGACCTGGGATTGAGCCCCATGTCAGGCTCCCTGCTTAGCACAGAGTCTACTTCTCCCTCTCCCTCTGCTATACCTCTCTTGTACTTGTGCTCTCTCCATCAAATAAATAAAATTTTTATAAAATAAATAAAACTTAATAGCTTTATTGAAATATAATTCACATACCATAAACCTTGCCCTTTTAGGGTGTACAATTCAGTGGTTTTTGTATATCCTCAGATTTGTGCAACTATCACCATATCTAATTTTAAGAGATTTTCATTAACCCAAAAAAAAGAAATGTCTTGCCTGTTAGCGGTCACTCCTCATTCTTGATAGTAAGCACTTGAGTCTTCTTTATTCCCTTGGTCAGTCTAGCCAAAAGTTTGTCAATTCTGTCAGTTTTTTCAGAAAAACAATTTTTGGTTTTGATTTTCTCTATTCTTTTGTTAATTTCCACTCTAATCTTCAATTTCTTTCCTTTTACCTGCTTTACGTTTAGCTTGCTCTTCTTTTCTAGTATCTTTTTTTTTCTTTTCTAGTATCTTACCAGGAAAGTTACGTTATTTATTTGAGATCATTCTTATTTGTTAATATTGAACTTTACAGCTACACATTTCCCTCTAAGTACTGCTTTCATTTCAGTTATTATACTTTTCAATTCCAGACTGTCCATTGGGCCTTTTTAATAATCTCTCTCTCTTTATTGATATCATTTATTTGGTGAGATAGTGTTCTCATATTTTCCTTTAATTCTTTTTAAAAAAATTATTTTATTAACATATAATGTATTATTTGCCACAGGGGTACAGGTCTGTGAATCATCAGTTTACACATTTCACAGCACTCACCATAGCACATACCCTCCCCAATGTCCATAACCCAACCACCCTGTCCCTACTCCCTCCCCCCACATCAACCCTGTTTGTTTCCTGAGATTAAGAGTCTTTTATGGTTTGTCTCCTTCCTGATCCCATCTTGTTTATTTTTCCCTTCCTTACCCCCCAACAACCTCCTGCCCTGCCTCTCAAATTCCTCATATCAGAGAGACCATATGATAATTGCCTTTCTCTGATTGAATTATTTCGCTCAGCATAATGCTCTCTAGCTCTATCCATGTCACTGCAAATGGCAAGATTTCATTTCTTTTTTTTCAAGATTTTATTTATTTTTATTTGTCAGAGAAAGAGAGAGAGAAGAAGCAAGGGTAGCAGCAGGCAGAGAGAGAAGCAGGCTTCCCACTGAGCAAGGACACTGATGCAGGACTTGATTCTAGGACCCTGGGATCATGACCTGAGCCAAAGGCAGCCGCTGAACTGACTGAGCCATCCAGGTGTCCCAAATTTGCATTTTGTTTGATGGCTGCATAGTATTTCATTGTGTGTGTGTGTGTGTGTGTGTGTGTATACACACATACACACATACCACATCTTCTTTATCCATTCACCACATCTTCTTTATCCATTCATCTGTTGATGGACATCTAGGTTCTTTCCATAGTTTGGCTGTTGTGGACATTGCTGCTATAAACATTCTGGTGCATGTAGCCCTTTGGATCACTACATTTGTATCTTTAGGGTAAATACCCAGTAGTGCGATTTCTGTGTCATAGAATCGCTCTATTTTCAACTTTTTGAGGAACCTCCATGCTGTTTTCCAGAGTGGTTGCACCAGCTTGTATTCCCACCAACAGTGTAGGAGGGTTTCCCTTTCTCTGCCTCCTCGCCAACATGTTGTTTCCTGACTTGTTAATTTTAGCCATTCTGACTGGTGTGAGGTGGTATCTCATTGTGGTTTTGTTTTGTATTTCCGTGATGCCAAGTGATGTGGAGCACTTTTTCATGTGTCTGTTGGCCATCTGGATGTCATCTTTGCAGAAATGTCTGTTTATATCTTCTGCCCATTTCTTGATTGGATTATTTGTTTTTTGGGTGTTGAGATTGATAAGTTCTTTATAGATTTTGGATACTAGCCCTTTATCTGATACACAGTTTGCAAATATCTTCTCCCATTCTGTCAGTTGTCATTCGGTTTTGTTGACTGTTTCCTTTGCTGTGCAAAAGCTTTTGAGCTTGATGAAGTCTCAGTAGTTCATTTTTGCCCTTGCTCCCCTTGCCTTTGGCGATGTTTCTAGGAAGAAGTTGTTGCAGCTGAGGTCAAAGACGTTGCTGCCTGTGTTCTCAAGGATTTTGATGGATTCCTGTCTTGCATTGAGGTCTTTCATCCATTTTGAGTCTGTTTTTGTGTGTGGTGTAAGGAACTGGTCCAGTTTCATTTTTCTGCATGTGGCTGTCCAATTTTCCCAACACCATTTGTTGAGGAGACTGTCTTTTTTCCATTGGACATTCTTTCCTGCTTTGTTGACCATAGAGTTGAGAGTCTATTCTGGGCTCTCTATTCTGTTCCATTGATCTATATGTCTCTTTTTGTGCCAGTACCATACTGTCTTGATGATTACAGCTTTGTAATAGCTCTTGAAGTCCGGAACTGTGATGCCACCAACTTTGGCTTTCTTTTTCAACATTCCTCTGGCTATTCGGGGTCTTTTCTGGTTCCATGTAAATTTTAGGACTATTTGTTCCATTTCTTTGAAAAAAAAAATGGATGGTATTTGGTTAGGTATTGCATTAAATGTGTAGATTGCTTTAGGCAGCATAGACATTTTCACAATATTTATTCTTCCAATCCATGAGAATGGAACATTTTTTCCATTTCTTTGTGTCTCCCTCAATTTCTTTCATGAGTACTTTATAGTTTTCTGAATACAGATTCTTTGCCTCTCTGGTTAGGTTTATTCCTATTTTCTTATGGTTTTAGGTGCAATTGTAAATGGGATCGACTCCTTAATTTCTCTTTCTTCTGTCTTGTTTTTGGTGTATAGAAATGCAACTGGTTTCTATGCCTTGATCTTATATCCTCACACTTTACAGAATTCCTGTATGACTTCTAGCAGTTTTGGAGTGGAGTCGTTTGGGTTTTCCACATAAAGTCTCATATCATCTGCAAAGAGTGAGAGTTTGAGTTCTTCTTTGCTGATTCAGATGCCTTGTATTTCTTTTTGCTGTCTGATTGCTGAGGCTAGGACTTCTAGTACTATGTTGAATAGTAGTGGTGATAGTGGACATCCCTGCTGTGTTCCTGACCTTAGTGGAAAAGCTCTCAGTTTTTCCCCATTGAGGATGATATTCACTGTGGGTTTTTCATAGATGGCTTTGATAATATTGAGGTATGTACCCTCTATCCCTACACTTTGAAGAGTTTTGATCAAGAATCAATGCTGTACTTTGTCAAATACTTTTTCAGCATCTATTGGGTGTATCATATAGTTCTTGTTCTTTCTTTCATTAATTTTATAGCACATTGATTGATTTGTAGATGTAGAACCAACCTTGCAGCCTAGGAATAAATCCCACTTGGTCGTGGTGAATAATTCTTTTAATGTACGGTTGGATCCAATTGTCTAGTATTTTGGTGAGAATTTTTGCATCTGTGTTCATGAAGGATATTGGTTTGTAATTCTCCTTTTTGATGGGGTCTTTGTCTGGTTTTGCGATCAAGGTAATGCTGGCCTTATAAAATGAGTTTGGAAGTTTTCCTTCCATTTCTAATTTTTGGAACAGTTTCAGGAGTATAGGTATTAATTCTTCTTTAAATGTTTGGTAGAATTCTCCTGGGAAGCCGTCTGGCCCTGGGCTCTCATTTCTTGGGAGATTTTGGATGACTACTTCAATCTCCTTTCTGGTTATGGGTGGTTCATGTTTTCTATTTCTTCCTGATCCAGTTTTGGTAGTTTATATATCTCTAGGAATACATCCATTTCTTCCAGATTGTCAAACTTGCTGGTGTATAGTTGTTCATAATATGTTCTTATAATTGTTTGTATTTCTTTCATGTTGGTTGTGATCTCTCCTCTTTCATTCATGATTTTAGTAATTTGGATCCTTTCTCTCTTCTTTTTGATAATTCTGGTCAGGGGTTTATCTATCTTATTAATTCTTTCAAAGAACCAGCTCCTCATTTCTTTGATTTGTTCTACTCTTCTTTTGGTTTCTATTTCATTGATTTCTGCTCTGCTATTTATATTTCTCTTCTCCTGCTGGGCTTAGGCTTAATTTGCTGTTCTTTCTCCAGCTCCTTTAGGTGTGGGGTTAGGTTGTGTACTTGAGACCTTTCTTGTTTCCTGAGGAAGGTTTGTATCGCTATATACTTTCCTCTCAGGACCGCCTTTGCTGTGTCCCAAAGATTTTGAACAGTTGTGTTTTCATTTTCATTTGTCTTCATGAATTTTTTCAATTCTTTTTAAATTTTCTGGTTGACCCATTCATTCTTTAGTAGGATGCTCTTTAGCCTTCATGTATTTGAGTTCCTTCCAACTTTCCTCTTGTGATTGAGTTCTGGATTCAGAGCATTGTGGTCTGAAAATATGCAGGGAATGTTTCCAATCTTTTGGGACCGGTTGAAACCTGATTTACCACCCAGGATGTGATCTATTCTGGAGAATGTTCCATGTGCACTAGAGAAGAATGTGTATTCTGTTGCTTTTGGATAGAATGTTCTGAATATATATGTGATGTCCATCTGGTACACTGTGTCATTTAAAACCTTTATTTGCTTATTAATCTTTTGCTTTGATCTGTCCATTTCAGTGAGGGTAGTGTTAAAGTCTCCTACTATTATTGTATTATTGTCGATGTGTTTCTTTGATTTTGTTATTAATTGGTTTATGTAGTTGGCTGCTCCCTTGTTAGGGGCATAGATATTTAAAATTGTTAGATCTTCTTGTTGGACAGACCCTTTAAGTATGATATAGTGTCCTTCTTTATCTCTTATTATAGTCTTTGTCTTAAAATCTAATTTATCTAATATAAGGATTGCCACCCCAGCTTTCTTTGATGTCCATTAGCATGGTAGATTGTTTTCCACCCCTTCACTTTAAATCTGGTGCTGTCTTTGGGTCTAAAATGAATTTCTTGCAGACAACATATCAATGGATCTTGTTTTTTTATCCTTTCTGATATTCTGTGTCTTTTGATTGGGACATATAGCCCATCTACATTCAGGATAACTATTGAAAGATAGGAATTTAGTGCCATTGTATTGCCTGTAAGGTGACTGTTACTGTATATTGTCTCTGTTCCTTTCCGGTCTGTTACTTTTAGGCTCTCTCTTTGCTTAGAGGATGCCTTTCAATATTTCTCATAGGGCTGGTTTGGTGTTTGCAAATTTTTTAAATTTTTGTTTGTCATGGAAGCTTTTTATATCTCCTATTTTCAATGACAGCCTAGCTGTATATAGTATTCTCGGCTGCGTATTTTTCTCATTTAGTGCTCTGGATATATCATGCCATTCCTTTCTGGTCTTCCAGGTCTCTGTGGATAAGTCTGCTGCCAATCTAATATTTTTACCATTGTATGTTAGAGACCTCTTGTCCCAAGCTGCTTTCAGGATTTTCTCTTTGTCACTGAGACTTGTACGTTTTACTATTAGATGATGCGGTGTGGACCTATTTTTATTGATTTTGAGGGGGATTCTCTGTGTCTCCTGGATTTTGATGCTTGTTCCCTTTGCCATATTAGGGACATTCTCTATTATAATTTGCACCAATATACCTTCTGCCCCTCTCTCTTTTTTTCCTCTGGGATCCCAATTATTCTAATATTGTTTCTTCATATGGTATCACTTATCTCTCAAATTGTCCTTTCGTTGTTCAGTAGTTATTTGTCTCTCTTTTGCTTGTCTTCTTTATTCTCCATCATTCGGTCTTCTATATCACTAATTCTCTCTTCTGCCTCATTTATCCTAGCAGTAGGTGCCTCCATTTGTTTATTGCACCTCATTAATAGCTTTTTTGATTTCTACTTGGTTAGATTTTAGTTCATTTATTTCTCCAGAAAGGGATTCTCTAATATCTTCCATGGCTCTTTTGAGCTGAGCTAGTACCTTGAGAATCATCATTCTGAACTCTAGTTCTGACATATTACCAATGTCCATGTTAATTAGGTCCCTAGAGGTTGGTATTGCCTCTTGTTCTTTTTTCCATGGTGAGTTTTTCCACCTTCTCATTTTATCCAGATAAAAATATATGAAGGAGAGTGTAAAATACTAAAAGGGTGCCAAAACCCCCAGAAAAATATATGCTACCCAAATCAGAAGAGATCTGAAACTGGGGGGAGAAGAAAGGGGAGAAAAATTAAAAAATAGAAAAAATGCATATATATGTATACACACACACACACACACACATATATATATATATATATATTAGACTGTTGAATAGAACAGGGCCACCCACTTGATTTTGGGTATATTCTGGTGTCTTAATAGAAACTGCCTCCCAAATATTAAGGAAAGAAATACTTATGTATATACAAACATAAGGGTAAACATGATGAAGGGACGGAATATGAATATAAAGATGAAAATTTATAAAATTCTAAAAAAGGAATTGATAAGAGAAGTTGGTTGGAAAATGAAAAAAAGAGGAGAGAATGTGATCAGGCTGGATGCTAGATTTAGGGTAAATTTTGATCTATTAGAAGAAATTGTATCCCAAAATTTTAAAGAAAAAAGACTATATGTATTAAAAAATAATTTTAAATACAATGAAGGGATAAAATATGAGTATAACTGAAAATTCAAAAAGATTTTTAAAAAAGATATTGATAAGATAAAATAGTTTAAAATATTAAAAGAGGAAAGACGAAAAGTTATAAAAAGTAGAATCAGAAAAAAATAAAAAAAAATTTAACTTTGCAAGACTAAAAGATCATGGGGGAAAAAGCCATGAATTCTCTGTGTTGCTTTCCCCTAGCTCTGTAGTTCCACAGTTCTCTTTGAATTCGGTCTTGGCTGGATGTTCTTTTTGATCTTTTTGGGGAGGGGCCTGTTGCAGTTATTCTCAAATGTCTTTGCCTGAAGCAGAATTGCACCACCCTTGGCAGGGGCCAGGCTAAGTAATCTGCTTGGGTTAGCTCTTGGAGCTTTTGTTACCTGATCACTTTTCATAAAGCTTTGGAGGATGGGAATGAAGATGGCAGGCTCCCAATCCCTGGCCCCAGAGGAGCCCAGAGCTTGGGCCCCCACTCTCAATGTGCCTTCCGTGAGAAGCAGTCAGTCCCTCCAGTCTCCCTGGTCTCCGGCCACAGTCTGTGTTTACCTGGCCTGTGACTGAGCATTTCTGTCTCTGGCGCATGGCCCTGTTTGGAGTTTCCAAGCCCAGCAGATTCCTGCAGCATGCTCTCACGCTGCTCCTTCTGGAGGAGAAAGGAGGGGATCTCTCTGGATCTGCCATTTGTGGTGTCCCTGCTCGAGGAGCAATGGCCCAACTATGCCTTGGGTCACTGTTTAAGGTAACCCCGAGCTGATAGCTCACTCCTTGGCTCTGGCTCCATGTCTGTTGCCAGCTTCTCTGCTCTGATACCTGGCAGCCCTGCCACACTCAGACACCCCCGGTCTTTCTGTGGCCCCATGTGTCCTGAGACCACACTGCCCCCGCTAGGGCTCCACCCCCACTTAGCCTCTGGAGCAACATCCCTCAGTGGAGCAGACTTCTAAAAGTTCTGATTTTGTGCTCTGCTGATCCACCACTTGCAAGGAGCCAGCCCCTCCCCCACAGTTTATCTTCCCGTTGCTTTGGATTCACTTCTCCACACATCCTACCTTCCAGGAAGTGTTTGATTTTCTGTTCCTAGAATTGCTGCTCTTCTTCTCTTCTGTCTCCTGTTGAGTTTGTAGGTGTTCGGAATGGTTTGATAACTATCTAGCTGAACTCCTGGGACCTCATGCTATTTCAGTCTCCTACTCCTCTTCCATCTTGCTTCCTTTCCTCCCTTTAATTCTTTTTTTTTTTAACGATTTATTTATTTTAGAGAGTGCAAGTTGGGGGAAAAACCGAGGGAGGGAGAGGGAGAATCCTCACGTGGGCTGCCTGGTGAGTGTAGAGCCTGACATGGCACTCGATCCCAGGATCCTGAGTTCATGGCCTGAGCCAAAATCGAGTCAACCACTTAACTGACTGAGCCACCCAGGTGCCACCATCTGATTTTCTTGAATACATGCTTCCTGGATTGCCAAAATCTTTTATTTAATTTCCAAATTTCAAAAAAAGTTGGTTTTGTCAGTTTTTGCCAGTTTTCTCATTGTTTTTATGGAGTAGATAATTTTCAAAGGCCTTTAGTACACCATTACTTATATTCTTTCAGTATATATTCTTGAATAAAAACTTTGTAATTTGTTATATATCTTTTAATCACTTCCCAGAGTCTTTAAAGGGCTGTTTTTTGAACTTTTGTTCAATTTATCATTGCTTTTGGGGGGAGGGATTTGCTGAGCTGTACACACAGTCATTCCAGAAGTGCTGCTATTCCATTTTAGAATTTTTAAAATATTTATTTATTTACTTATTTATTTATTTGAGAGACAGAGATCAGAAGTAGGCAGAGAGGCAGGCAGAGAGAGAGGAAGGGAAGCAGCCTCCCTGCTGAGCAGAGAACCCGAAGCGGGGCTCGATCCCAGGACCCTGGGATCATGACCTGAGCCAAAGGCAGAGTCTTTAACCCATTGAGCCACCCAGGCACCCCTCCATTTTAGAGTTTAATACTAAGCTGAACTATAACCTCACCCAAGACATAAGGCAAAATGCATTTTTAGACAAAGGTATAATACTTTTGTCATCCATTAACCTTTGATAAAAGTAATACTGAAGACTAAGAAATCTAGGGAGAAACAAGACATTCAGTACAAGAAATGATTGATCCTTTATCACTGAGTAGTGATAGAGTAGTGACAGGAAGAGAGAGACTGACTTAATGAGATCCTCTTCTATTTAACCTGTTGTGGCTGGACCATATCTTTGTTCAATGTGATTTTATACAAAAACAGCATTCTAGTGAACATATCTGGAGGATATTAATAGTGCAGATAAGACCTTTTGTGTTCATCCCATGCTATAATTTATGTTTAATGGAGGAAAAGTAGATTTCTGAATAACAAAACCTTTGTCTTTAACAGGTAAGAGGAATGACATGTGCCTCCTGTGTACATAAAATAGAGTCTATCCTCACAAAACACAGAGGGATCTTCTATTGCTCTGTGGCCCTGGCAACCAACAAAGCACATATTAAATATGACCCGGAAATTATTGGTCCCAGGGATATTATCCATACAGTTGAAGTAAGTGGTAAGATTTTGGATTTCTGTGTTCTTACCTATTCAGTCAGCACTCTGTTGAATCACTTCTAGTTTTTATCAAAGACAATGAAAAAATATGGTTCCTTTGATTATTCTCAATTAACATGTCCCAAATTTAATATGAATATGTTTACAACCTTTTTTTTTTCTTAGTCTTTGTCAGGAAGAGTTAGGCAAAGGCATATTGGCACTATTAATCAGCAGTTGATTGAAGGTAGAATCACAAATCCTTTAAAAATATTTAGAAAATGGCAGTAAAGTACAATTTGTTGTAAGAGTAATTAATTATTTAAAAAGCAAGCATCACGCTAGATGCTTTATTGTACCTAGATCAAAGCAAACTGTAATTTTAAAAAATTTGTGTATGGTTGACACAACGACGTTATATTAGTTTCAGGAATATAAAATAGTGATTCAACAACTCAGTAGTTATGCATGCTCACCATAAGTGTAGCTCCCATCTTTCACCGTACAACGCTATTACAGTACCATTGTCTATATTTACCATACTGTACCTTGTTTTCCCATGACTTAGTCATTCCATAACCAGCAGCCTGTATTTCCCACTCCCCTTCACCCATTTTACCCATCTCCCATCTACCTCCCCTCTGGCAATCATCAGATTGTTTTCTGTATTTATAGATCTGATTCTGCTGACAAACGATGTATTTTTAAGTATGAAATTTAAAAGACCAAACCCTTTTATTTGTCACAGACTTATCTTGTGTTCTTCAGTAAATCAAGTGGTAGTACATGTGACAATGCTTTAAAAGTTTTAATGTGGTATACCCTTGGTGTTATAATGCTTGGAGCATATTAATATTCAGATAAGATCCTATTAATATAGATAATAATGCCATTAACATCTTTGTGAAGCTAGCATTATTGAGTATTTACTATGAGCCAGTTACCAAGATTGCAAAGCTTCAACTCTTAATTTAATCTCACAACAGTGCTGTCATCTTCATTTTAGAGATGACAAAACTCAGGTTCAGAGAAATTAAGGTACTTACCCAAAATCACATAACTAGTAAGTGTCATAGCTGGATTTGAGCTTATTCTTTCTTTAAAAAAATAAGTATTTATTTGTTTGAGAGAGAGAGAAAGAGAGAGAGTGAGCAAGCAGGAGGCGGGAGAGGGAGAAGCAGACACCCTGGCAGTCTGACACAGGGCTCAATCCTGGGACTCTAGGATCATGACCTGACCTGAAGGCAGATGTTTAACTGACTGAGCCACCCAGGCACCCCGAGCTTATTCTTTCTGACTGTGAAATGCATGCTTGCTTTTTTCACTGTGCTGTGCTACACTGCCAACAAATACAAGATGGCAGCATTTTCCCTAGTAGCTGAAAATATAGAGTATGTTACTGTCTATGTGCATATGAGTCTTACGTATGTGTAGTTTTCTTTAATACTTTGTTTTATTGGGGAAAATTTGTGTTCATGTTCTTTTTCTGATAGAAGAAGAGTAGAGACTGCATCTGCAAAGACTTCAATAACATACTTAGTATGGTACTAACTTTTGTGGCCTATTATTCAGTTTTCTAAATTTGTTCAGGAGATAGATGGATAGATAGATGTCAAAGCTAAAATTTAATGTATGTCCATACTAGTGGATGATGCTTGTCTAAATGTAAGATTTATGATTTTATTATTGAATTCTGTCTTTATTAAGTCATCAACACCATCAGCCTGACCAACCAACAGATTCTGCTTTTTTCTTTTCTTTTTTTCTAAAATTACTTATTAGACACTTTAGCTTACTTCTTGATATATTAAGAATCTTAGTGAGGATAGCTGAACTTGAGTTAAATCATTAGTTTGAGAACAGTAGGCTAGACATTAATTAGAGTAAAGGATCTATTCATTTCTTTGTTGAAAGATTATAAACAAAAGTAATTAAGGGAAGGGAGTATATCTTCACCTTTGCAATCATCAGAGTGACTTGCTTTCAGTAATTGAGTTGAATTGTTCTTAATGACAGTACCATGTCTTAGAATTTCTCTATGTAGTAGTTTTATATTCAGTGAAATAATTGTTTTCTCATGAATGTCCTTAGAGCTTAGGTTTTGAAGCTTCTTTGGTCAAGAAGGATCGATCAGCAAGCCACCTGGACCATAAACGAGAAATAAGACAGTAAGTGCTTTTGGTGCATCAATGAAAAACAGATTTTGACTCTTTGTTACAAATTTCTTTTAAGAGAGAGAAAGAGTGAGGAAGAGGCAGAGGAAGAGGGAGAGAGAATCTTGAGCAGGCTCCACACTCAGCACAGAGCCTGATGCAGGGCTTGATCTCATGACCCTGAGATCATGACCTGAGCCGAAATCAAGAATTGGACGTTTAACTGACTGAGCCACCCAGGTTCCCCCTTTATTACAAATTTAACATCCTGTTGACATGTCAGTTTTTACAATGTCATCCTTATATTGGGTGGAGTGGTCATAATTTGTATTTCCCTATACTGCATAGAATCTTTAACCACCAACTACTTACTAAAATGATGTTTCTTTTTTTATGTAAGGTGGAGACGCTCCTTCCTTGTGAGCCTCTTTTTCTGTATTCCCGTAATGGGGCTGATGATATATATGATGGCTATGGATCACCATCTTGCAACTCTTCACCATAATAAGAACATGAGTCAAGAAGAAATGATCAAAATTCATTCTTCTATGTTCCTGGAGCGCCAGATCCTGCCAGGACTGTCCATTATGAATTTGCTATCCTTTCTATTGTGTGTACCTGTACAGGCAAGTGAAATGTCAGCAAGTGTATATGTTAATAACGAAAAATAGCAAAATGTGACAGGCAAGGCTATTTTCAATATCAAAACAGATATTAGCCAGAAGTTTGATCATTTTATGCTAGATGCTTTATGAAAATAATCTTAAACTGAGCAGTTAAAGTGGATAATAAATTCTACTTAACTCCTAAGGATATTGTTTAACAACAAAGCAGAGAGAAAGAGTTCAATTCATATTTAGATATGAATTTAGCATTCATATCTGCTGTTGTATATAACTTTGTTTAAAGTTATTATTAAAAATATTTATATTTGTATTTAATATTCTATATTAAATATATTAAAATTAATTATACTACTATTATATTAAGTATATTTATAAATATTTTAATTAATAACTTATATAAAATAAAATGATAATTATAATTATCATAATTATAATTATATTTTTATATATGTAGTTATATTATAATTATTATATTATAATTATAAATGATAATTATAATATTATGTTATTATTTTAATTATTTCTCCCTGGTACTGATGTCCATTACTTTCTGTATGTTTTCAACTCTTCTTTTCTTTTTCTTTTTAAAAGATTTTATTTATTTATTTGACAGAGAGAGAGAGATCACAAGTAGGCAGAGAGGCAGGCAGAGGGGGAGGGGGAAGAAGGCTCCCTGCTGAGCAGAGAGCCCGATGTAGGGCTCCATCCTAGGACCCTGAGATCATGACCTGAGCTGAAGGCAGAGGCTTAACCCACTGAGCCACCCAGGCGTCCCTCAACTCTTCTTTTCAAATAAACTTTTACTGTGGAACACTTACATCTCATAAATCTATTCCTTTCTCTGATCCTTATAAAAGGCAATGATGATTTTAAGAACATCTTAGTATGTTTCTTCATACTAATGAAAAATAAACTTTTCAGTTGTTTACCAATGAAAACAGCCAGCCAGCAGTTCCAATAGCTTGTAATATTCCACTTAGGTTGAATTTTAGGCAGGGGAGCTGAGTTTTATGTATACATATATTAAAAAAAGTAAAAAAAAAATGTAATTGTTTTCTTAGTTCTTGTTTTTGCTAGCATCTAAAAGAAAAATCAGAGAATCATCTGACTTTGTTATACTATGGAATATCCCTTGGATCTTAGAGGACAGCTGCCAAGGACTTCTGCTGCAGTTTGCCTCAACACACACAGACCTGCTAAAATACAGACATTGTTATTTCAGCTTAAAATATTTCCTTAGTGTTTCTGGTTTAGATAAAAGCCAAAGGAAATTAATATTGAGACTGTATCTTTGTTCCTGAGCTATATATGTGAATTTCTGCATTTTATAAAAAAGCAATAATTATTGTTCCTCTGTTACAGTTTTTTGGAGGCTGGTACTTCTACATTCAGGCCTACAAAGCACTGAGGCATAAAACTGCAAATATGGATGTACTGATTGTGCTGGCGACCACCATCGCATTTGCCTACTCTCTGGTTATTCTTCTGGTTGCAATGTATGAAAGAGCCAAAGTAAACCCTATAACTTTCTTTGATACGCCTCCTATGCTATTTGTATTTATTGCCCTGGGCCGGTGGCTGGAACATATAGCAAAGGTACAGTAAGAAAGGGTGACATTTGTTAAAATCTTGGACGGATAAGTGATCATATTTTTTAGACCAGTAATTGTTGGAAATATACATAGATTTATATAGTTAAAAAAGAAGTGCTTCTATTTTGTAATGTTTTAAGTTAAATATTCCTGTAGAAGGTTTATAAAATTTATGGAATTAAAACTGTAGATAGTACACTATATCCATGCTTATTTCAAGAGAGAAACATTTGCTAAGTACTTACTTATATCACATTTTTAATGGAAAAATTGATGTGACCACAGGATTTAAAATAATGATGGAAAAAATATTCACCTGTAATCCCATGCTATAATGGAAATTACTTTCCAATCCTGTTCTACATACTTTTATATTTTTACAGAGTGGCAAACATTGTATACATACTAGTTTATCCTTAACACTAGAAAGTTTTTTCTCCATTTTTCCAGTCCAGATATAATTATTTGGTATTTTCTAAATAACATTTTGTCAAATCATTGTGCTATAACCCACTAAACCATTTTGGTTTTGTTCCCAATTAGACTGTTTCCAGTTTTAAATTTTAGACAATCCTGCATTAAACATATTCGTGTTTAATAGTAATTTCTGTTGAATTAGTATCTTAGGATAAATTACAAAGTATGTGAGTAAAGGGCATAAATCTTTTCATGGCTCATGCAACAAATAACATTCTTTTGGCAGTAAGAATATGTTAGTGAAGTAGTTTTACTACAACTTCACCAGCATTAACTCCTGTATAAATTCTTGCTAAGTTGGTAGGCATTAAATGGTATCATAGAGGTGCCTTTGTTTTTATTTCTTCCATTAAT
Organism: Enhydra lutris kenyoni; assembly: GCF_002288905.1. Classification (NCBI taxonomy): domain Eukaryota; kingdom Metazoa; phylum Chordata; class Mammalia; order Carnivora; family Mustelidae; genus Enhydra; species Enhydra lutris. The sequence goes on along the minus strand of NW_019154163.1, from coordinate 5,177,290 downwards.
AGGAGGAATAAACATTTTTCTCCACATCAGGTATTTTATGTCTTAAATGAATTGCCTAATGATGTCCATAAGCAAAGGACTTATGTGCCTGGGTTCCTGATGTTTTTCCTGTTAATTTACATCACTTATTTATAAATTATACCTAATAATACATTTTATATTTTGTAGACTTCACATTTTTGAAGTGAAACATTTTCTAATTTGAACTAATTAGTATTCCTAAAGCTATCTTTTTGGCAAATGTTAAGTTTTATATCTTTATTTTAGGTAGAACCTGAGCTTTTTACTTCCTTAGCATTGTTAACATGTTTGTTTTAATTTGTAGGGCAAAACATCAGAGGCTCTTGCCAAGCTAATTTCACTACAAGCTACAGAAGCAACTATTGTAACTCTTGACTCTGATAATATTCTCTTAAGGTATTTATTTTCATTCTTTCCCCTTATCTTTTTAACTTCTTACAAAAAATATCAAATATACCCAGAAGTAGAGAGAAGAGTATAATGAACTTACATCATCTGTCTCCCAGATTTAACAATTATTCACATTTTGCCCAACTTATCTATGCATTCTATCTTTATATTGTTGCAGTAGTATTTTAAATTCCAGTCATGTTGGTTTATTGCTAAATGTTCCTGTAGTATCTCTAAAAATAGGACATATTCCTATGTAACTATAATACCATATTGCACTTAACAAAATTAACAGTACCTTAATATCATCTAATATGTATGTAGTGTGTATTCTCATTTCTCCTGTTGTCCCTAAAAAGTTATTTATTTATTGTAGAGAGAGGGTGGAAAGAGAGAGAGAGTGTGTGAGAGAGTGAGAGAGAGTGCTTCTGCATGAGTTGGGGGAGGAGCAAATGGGGAAGAGCAGCTGGGGGGCGGGGCAGGAGGTGGGAAGAATCTCAAGCTGATCTTATGGTGAGCACAGAGCCTAGAGCCTGTTCCAGGGCTTTGATCTCACCCTGATATCATGACCTGAGCAAAAACCAAGAGTTAGTTGCTTAACCGACTGAGCTATCCAGGCACCCCATCTCCAAAAGTTTTGTTTCGTTGTTTGAAATGGAAATCAAACAAGGTCTATGTGTCAAAGCATTTGACTGACATGTTTCTTTTAATCAAGAGCAGCTCTTCCCTTCTGTTTGCCCTCCCTCCCCACCATGCCTCACCACTTACTGGTGACTTGTTAGAGAACCATCCATCAATTGTCTGGTAGAATATCACACAGTCTGAATTGAACTCTTTGCTCTTTGTGGCATCATCTAACTTGTTCTATAGCTCCTGTTACCTGTAAACTGGAAGTTAGAGCTAAAGACTTGATAAGATTTCATTCTTTTTTAAAATTTTCATTCTTTTGTATTTCTTATTTATATAGTCGTAAAATTATGTAGGCAAATTTACACAACAAATAAATTGTTTTTTAAGATTTTATTTATTTATTTGTCAGGGATAGAAAATGAGCACAAACAGGGGGAGCGGCAGGCAGAGGGAGAAGCAGGCTTCCCACTGAGCAAGGAGCCCAATGTGGGACTCCATTCCAGGACCCCGGGATCATGACCTGAGCCAAAGGCAGACACTTAACTGACTGAGCCACCCAGGCTTCCTATAAATTTTTAGTTAAATAAAACCCCTTATATTATTTTCTAAAGCTTTCATTTTTTCATTCAGTCACTATTCAACAAATATATCCTTTGTGCCAGGTACTGAGCTATTCCCCAGCAGTAAACCAGACTGATACTGTAGCTCCCAGCTTAAATGTTAGTTCTAGTTGCCATTGGTAACAATTATGGAGCGACAGGCTTGACATGAACCAATAAACTTGCATGGAAAGATCAGGGTGAGAAGCATATTTTCCTAGTGCTTTTTATTTTAACTCCGATCCAGTGAAGAACAAGTGGATGTGGAACTTGTACAACGCGGAGACATCATTAAAGTTGTTCCAGGAGGCAAATTTCCAGTGGATGGTCGTGTTATTGAAGGCCATTCTATGGTAGATGAGTCCCTTATCACAGGTATGTTCTTTCAGAGAATCATGACATGAAAGTAAAGTACACCCAAAGTGTTAATTAAAAGAAGAATAAAAAGTGGAGAGCTTTTTAAAAAATTATGGAATGAGTAAATGATGATTAAAGAGAATAGGAATTCTTTAAAAAATGGTATTAAATCAATTTCTGTAGATTTACTTTGTGTTTTTCATTATGCTACTGAAAGCTTTTTTTTTTCACTGAGCATTGTTAATGACTAGAATGTGTAACCAAAACCCAAGAGACTTTGGCAGGTTTTCCTGAGAAAATACCTGTTTATTTTTCCTGACCTAAAGACTGGTCTGGTCTGAGCTGGGATATGACTCTGGATTTTCCACATCAGGGCCTGCTCTAAGAAATTAGGCCTTGGAGTAGTTTTAGAGATCTTAGATAACTAAGGGCAGTCTGGAGCAGAACCAAAAGAATGCCTTTGCTGCCTGAACCCTCAAGATAGTCCCAGAAGACGCTCAGCTTATGGACTATAAGGAAATAATTTTGGACTCTTGTGTTTCTCAACAGGGTGCTATTGCCAGTTCAGATGGGACAATTCTTTTGAGGGGACTGCTTGCGCATTGTAATACATTTAGTATCCCCCGACCCCAGCCCACTAAATTAAGAGTAGCAGCACCCCATGCTCCAGCAGTAGTTATAAACAGGAACTCCCACATTTCTAAATGCTCCTTGGGAACATATTGAGGACCAGTGATCCAAGACTAGGGTGCAACTTTAAAAGTGTCCGTATATAAGAGCTGACTTAATAAAGTTTTCTAGTTTAAGGTATGTGTCCTTGGGGTTGGCCCAGAACTGACGTAAGAGAAAAGGGAGGGCAAGTTTCACCTAGGGATTTATCCAGATTCTGTTTCATGAGCTAAAAATCTCCTTTCTACATATTTTTGACAATTAATACATAATAGCATGTTTTAAGATAGTATGCATTTATGCTCCCTAAATCTGACTTCACTCCTTCTACAGGGGAGGCAATGCCTGTGGCTAAGAAATCTGGCAGCACAGTAATCGCTGGTTCCATTAACCAGAATGGGTCGCTGCTTATCCGTGCAACCCATGTTGGAGCTGACACAACACTTTCTCAAATTGTCAAACTTGTGGAAGAGGCACAAACATCAAAGGTAACTTAATTTCTTGGGAAAAATAAAGTATTTTTTTAAAAGACTGCTAAGAATAAATCCTGATCTAGTGTTTATATTTTCTTTTAACTCCAGTTACATTAATATGGAGATTATTAAAATATTTGTGTGTAATACCAAATATACCCTGTATTCATTATCAAAAAAAGGAGGCTGATACATGTATTATTGTTATTATTGTTGTTCTAGGCTCCTATCCAGCAGTTTGCAGACAAACTCAGTGGCTACTTTGTTCCTTTTATTGTTATTGTTTCCATTGCTACTCTCTTGGTTTGGATTATAATTGGATTTCTGAATTTTGAAATTGTGGAAACCTACTTTCCTGTAAGTGACTTGTAACAACTCTTTACATAAAACAGTTTGTGAATCTTTTGCATAAACTATTATTTGGAAAATAGCTTTAGTAATTACTAGTATCTTTATGGGCCTAGAATGGGAGGGTGATAATAATATTTGCATTTCATAAATACAAAAATTTCCCTCTGGAAGATTTTTTTCATTATTTTCATTACTTTTTAAATTATTTTCATTATGATTGTCCCAAAGTGAGTACTGAACTTTTATATCTTATACCTAGTCTCATTCCCAATATGACTGCTTTCTCAAAGGACTACGGATAATATTGAGGAAAACCTTGGGATCTCAGCTCTGCCATATACCATCAGGGTGATCTTAGGTCAACTTAATGTCTCTCTGAGCTTCAGTTTTCTCATTTATAAAGTGAGATTCTAATAATGCCCATCCTGCATAACTTGCAGTTGTTGTGAAAGTTAAATAAGATAATATATTGGAAATACTTTGTAATTTATTAAGTGCTTTATAAATATATGAAAATATTAGTGCCACTTCCTCTGTAGTACTATGATAGTCTCTAAAGTATGGTGTTGTAAAGTGGTAAAGTAGACCTGGATTGTGCCTCTTATTAGAGATATAACCTTTTTTAAAAAAATTTCTTGTTTTTTAAAATTATTTTTATTAACATATAATGTATTATTTGCCCCAGGGGTACAGGTCTGTGAATCATCAGGCTTACACATTTCACAGCACTCACCATAGCACATATCCTCCCCAATGTTCATAATCCAACCAACCTATCCCTACCCCACCTCCACTGCAGATACTGCACAGGTTTTGTGCCCATGTGCATTGGAGAAATATCTCCTACATGCCCTATGGTGTCAGGTGAGGGGGCTTTGGCATTCCCAACCAGCTAGGCATTGTTGTCAGGATTCTGATGGCTCGCATTTTTGGTCTGAAAGTCATGTTGGAGACTGAAGAGCTTTGGCCCCTGCTCTTGGGCTTCACCATCATTCTAGCTGTCCTACAAAGTATAGCCCTTCCATTTTGCCCTGAAAGTCCTAGATTTTTGGTCATTAACAGAAAGGAAGAAGAGAGTGCCAAGAAGATCTTCTAGTGATTGCAGGGCACCCAGAATCTGACCCAGACAAAACATCAGGGAGATGAAAGATGAGAGTGCTAGGATGGCCCAAGAAAAGCAAGTCATTGTGCTAGAGCTCTTCAGCATGCCCAGCTACTGACAGCATATTGTCATTTCCACCATGCTCCAGCTCTTCCAGCAGCTCTCTGGAATCAGTGCTGTGTTCTGTTACTAAATAGGAATCTTCAAAGATGCAGCTGTTGGGGAGCTGTTGGTGTGGATGTGATGAATACTGTCTTCATGGTAGTTTCTCTGCTTTTGATGGAAAGGGCAGGGAGGAAGACTCTACATTTGATTGGTCTTGGAAGGATGGCTTTTTGTTCCATCCTCATGACCATTTCATTGCTATTAAAGGATGAGTATAACTGAATGGGCTTTGTCTGTATCGCAGCTGTCTTGGTCTTCATGCCCTTTTTTTTTTTAATATTTTATTTATTTATTTGACAGACAGAGATCACAAGTAGGCAGAGAGGCAGGCAAAGAGAGAGAAAGGAGGAAGCAGGCTCCCTGCTGAGCAGAGAGCCCGATGTGGGGCTCAATCCCAGGACCCTGGGATCATGACCTGAGCCGAAGGCAGAGGCTTTAACCCACTGAGCCACCCAGGCGCCCCTTCATGCCCTTTTTTGAAACTGTTTTTTTGTGGCCAAACTCTTCGGCTGGGGACCCCACCCAGCTGCAATGGCAGAGGGCTTTGTTCCAGCTGGACTTCCAGCTTGTTGGTTGGGCAGCTCTTCCCCCTCAGCTGCATTCTATTTAGGAGTCTGCCTGTGTTTGTATTGTCTTCACTGGCTTCCTTTTTATCTTCTTGGTCTTTAGTCCCTGAAACCCATGGCAGAACTTTTGCGGAAATTACACGAGTCTTTGAAGGGCAGGTGGAAGAGGCAGGTAGAACTGACAAATGGCCCACTCTGGAGATAAACAGCATCCTTCCTACCACCAAGGTCTAAGCCGTGCATCCATACCAACATGAAAAAGCAAACTCTCCCTGAATGACAGAGAGAGAGAGAGAGACTTCATCAGCTTGTAACCCAGACTGTTTCTGAATGCTGCTACTTGATTCCTTTCTCTTCCCACATACTTCATGAGCACTCGGAGGAACCCAATGCTGGAGTTAGTTGTATCTTCAATGGCTTCTTAAACATTTTATTACTTGGACATTCTCTTCTGTTTAGGAGATACTAAGGGAAACTTCCTTTGTTTCTAAAGGAATTGGCTGCTTGGCACATGACAACTTTGCCAGCTTTTTCTCCGTTGGGTTGTGAGTTGAGTATTGCCTCACAAGGACATACAGGAGTTAAGAGTAAGGTACAGTTTCCTCTATCCCAGACTTAATAGGAAGTAGATCTACATGAGTGTGGAGGGCAAAGAGGGGTTAAATAAGAGCACCTTCCTCACTTCTGTACAGCTCTGCAGAGAAAATTAACTCGAGTTTTATTTATCTTCTGGTTTTATTACACAAATATTTAGTTCTTTTTTTTTCAAATATTTAGTTCTTTAAGTGTATAGCAATTTTACCAAATAATGAGAACATAAGGAAATTGAGGTTAGAGGGAGGTGCTTAAAGAGAGATTATAGGGTGGAAGATTTGATACTGGAAAAGTCAAGGTACAATAAGAGTCATATACATTTTGTAGAGACAAGAGTCTCTACATTTAGAGAGAAATGTAGTATGTCATTGAAGTGTGCATGAGGTGATGTGTGAGATTTGCACGTTGCCTCTTAACAATTTCTGTCCTTCAGGTGGAAACTCTCAAGTTTAACTTTTTAGAAAAGTCATGTGCCTATACTAAGAAGCTACTGGTTTCATTTGGAACTTTTTTCTTTGTTGAAGATTATACATAGTATTACTTGAAGTCTAGGATGATTATGAAAATAGGCATTGTAGTTAATGGTGGTTGATGGATTCTGATTTTGGATGGAGTCCAGAGAAGGGAAGTTTAATTCTAGAAATCCTTTCTCCCCTCACTGGACCAAAAAAGTTCTTCCCCATGTAGTGGACTCTTTTTTTTTTAAACTACTCCTAACTACCCATCTGGTGGGGGAGCCCTCCAAATGGGCAACCCAGTTTTGTTTTTTGGATTTTAGTTGCTGATTTTTATTTTTTTGAAAGTTTTAATTTTAATTCCAGCTAGTTAATATACAGTGTTATATTAGTTTCAGGTATACAATATAATGGTTCAGTAATTCCATACATCACCCAGTGCTATCACAAGTCCACTCTTTAATCTCCATCACCTGTTTAACTCATCCCTCCATCTACCTACCCTCCGGTAACTATTTTCTATAGTTAAGAGCCTGTTTCTTGGCTTGCCTCTCTCTCTCTCTCTCTCTCTCACTCTAGCTTTCCCCCGCTTTGTTCATTTGTTTTGTAACTTAAATTCTACATATGAGTAAAGTAATAATGGTATTTGTCTTTCTCTGACTTATTTTGCTTAGCATTATACTGTCTAGCTCCATCCATGTGGTTGTAAATGGCAAGAATTTATTCTTTTTGATGACTGAACAATATTCCATTATAGATATATGCCATATCTTCTTAATCATTCATCAATTGATGGACAGTTGGGCTGTTCCCATACCTTGGCTGTTATAAATAATGCTGCCATAAACACAGGGGTGCATGTATCCATTTGAATTAGTGGTTTTGTATTCTTTGGGTAAATACCCAGTAGTGTGACTGCTGGATCATAGGGTAGTTCTGTTTTTACTTTTTTGAGGAACCTCCATACTGCTTTCCAGAGTGGCTATACCAGTTCCCTCCAACAATGTAAGAGGGATTGTTTTTCTCCACATACTCACCAATACCTGTTATTTCTTATGTTGTTGATTTTAGCCATTTGGTCAGGTATGAGGTGATATCTCATTGTGGTTTTGATTTGCATTTTCTTGATGATGAGTGATGTTGAGCATCTTCTCATGTGTCTCTTGGCCATCTGGATGTCTTCTTTGGGGAAATGTCTATTCATGTCTTCTGCCCATTTCTTGACTGGATTTTTTGGGTTTTTTTGGGGGGGGTTGTTGAGTTTGGTAAGTTCTTTATAGATTTTGGAAACTAACCCTTTACCAGATATGTAGTTTGCAGATATCTTCTTCCATTCCGTAGGTTGCCTTTTAGTTTTGTTGATTGTTTACTTCGCTGTGCAGAAGCTTTTTATCTTAATAAAGTCCCCATAGTTCATTTTTGCCCTTATCTCTGGAGACATGTCTAGTAAGAAGTTATTGTAGTCGAATCGCTTCTTGGCTTTTGGCTAAGATCAAGTGTAGAAGTTACTGTAGTCGAGGTCAAAGAGGTTGCTGCTTGTGTTGTCCTCTAGGATTTTGATGGTTTTCTGTCTCACATTTAGATCTTTTGTCCATTTTGGATTTATTTTTGTATGGTGTAAGAAAGTGGTCCAGTTTCCTCATTTAGCATATTGCTGTCCAGTTTTACCAACACAATTTGTTGAAGAGACTTTTTTTCCACTGGATATTCTTTCCTGCTTTGTTCAAGATTGATTGACCATATAATTGTGGGTTTATTTCTGGGTTTTCTGTTCTGTTCTATTGGTCTATATATCTATTTTTGTACCACTACTCTACTGTTTTCATTCCTACAGCTTTGTAATGTAACTTAAAGCCTGTAATTGTGATGCCTGCAGCTTTGTTTTGCTTTTTCAATGTTGCTTTGACTATTCGGGGTCTTTTGTGGTTCCATATAAATTTTAGGATTGTTTGTTCTAGTTCTGTGAAAAATGTTGTTGGTATTTTGATAGGTAGTACATTAAATTTGTAGATTGCTTTGAGTAGTATAGACTTTAAAAAATTATTTATTTTAGAGGGAGAGAGTGAGCACAAGCAAGGGGAGGGGCAGAGGAAGAGGGAGAGAATCCTTAAGCAGACTCCTTGCTGAGTGCAGAGCCCAACATGGGGCTTGATCCCAGGACTCTGAGATCACAGCCTGAGCTGAAATCAAGAGTCAGCCACCCAGCCGAGCCACACAGGTGTCCTGGGTAGTATAGACATTTTAATAATATTTGTTCTTCTAATCATGAGTATGGACTATTTTTCCCTTTCTTTGTGTCATCTTCAATTTCTTTCATTGGTGTTTTAAGTTTTCAGAGTACAGGTCTTTTATCTCTTTGGTTAGGTTTATTCCTAGGTATTTTATTGTTTTAGTGAAATTATAAGTGGGATTATTTTCTTAATTTCTCTTTCTGCTGCTTCATTATTGGTATATAGAAATGCAACAGATTTCTGTAGATTGATTATACTTTACTGAATTTGTTTATCATTCTAGCAGATTTTGGTGAAGTCTTTCAAAAGGTTTTCTATATATAGTATCCTGTCAAGTGCAGATAGTGAAAGTTTTACTTCTTCCTTATCAATTTGGATGCCTTTTATTTCTTTTTGTTGTCTTATTACTGTGGCTAGGCCTTCTAGTACTATGTTGAATAAAAATGGTTCTGGTTAACATCCTTGTCCTGTTCCTGACCTTAGGGAAGAGCGCTCCATTTTTCTCTATTAAGGATGATGTTAGCTGGGGTTTTTCATAAATGGCTTTCATTATGTTGAGGTGTATTCTCTCTAAACCTACTTTGTTGAGTGTTTTTATCGTGAATGGATGTTGCATTTTGTCAAATGTTTTTTCTGCATCTATTGAAATGATGGTATGATTCTTATCCTCTCTCTTATTGACGTGGATTTTTATTTTGTTGTAAGCCATAGCTTTTAAAGAATTCAGAGAATGTTCATAGCTAATTTTGAATTGGTAACCTCAGCTCTGGGAGAGGACTTTTCCTGAATGATTATTATCTTGTTGATGTATGTTGTTGCTTTGGCATCATGATGTTATTGTTCATCTGTTACTATGTCAGGTTACCCTTGTTACCATGTTTCCATTGTATTAGGTCAAGTGCCCTTAGGAGTCATACATTTGAGATAATGTGAGTAAATGTGCAGTGTAGCCCACTGCAGAGAGTATGAATGTATATATACTGTCACTTTGCTCTAGTTGGAAGTAGTTTGTTTGTAGCTTGCTTCCTCTATGTTCCTGCAGCCTCCTTTTGGATAGAATCTGTTAAACATTTCAGTGTGTATAAATACCACTGCCTTTGCTTTGCAGAATTTGTGTCTATGGCTTTTTTCCAAACATTAGTGTTCCATCTCTTGCTACTTTTCCTTGTTGGAGATTTGGGGGAGAACTCCTTAAACCCTGAGATTGAGGGTGGAGGACTCTTTCTCACTCTAGACCCAGACAATGGAAATAGTTAAGAAGAATGTGAAATCAGGACATGTGGCTTCTTGGGGGTGTAGGAGGGGAATTGTAGGGGAAAGGGAGACTTTCTTTTAAGGGGATAGAAACAAATAGAGCACTGGATGTGGTGCATAAACAATGAATTTTGGAACACTGGAAAGAAATAAAATAAAAAAAAAAAGAAAGAAACAACAACAACAACAAAACAAATTGAAGACTCCTAACTCTGGAACATTTGTGAGAGTTAGATGAGATGGAGGGATTTACACTTGCCACAGGTCACAGACACCTCCACAAATCACCTAGTTTCCTGGTATTTTTTATGAATGGAAATTGGGCCCCATGACAGTTACCGCCTTTTCCCCTTTTCACATGTTGCTTGATCTCCCTTTCTGTCCTTTGTGCTCACACACTTAAGGCCCTTTAGCCAAACCCTTGCCTATAACAGTATTTTAGTTACCAGCTATCACTGTTCCCTCTGGTTGTTGAGCCTTGAGATAAATACTGACAGAGCTATGAAATTGGAGAGGGACTTTGTTGGAACAGGTGACTTCTTCTAATCATATCTGTGCTTCTGGTTCCTTAAAAACAGTGGGTTGTGAATAATGCAGTGTGGACATCTTGCTATTTCTTAGTGACCAGATTGTGAATACTTCCAAGTGTATTTTTCTGTTATAATGTGACTGTGGGTCTTTGTTTTTGAGATAAAAAGTTCTGAGTGAAAAAAAAAACAGAACAGGTAGAATCATAAAACTATGTATTTATTTCATGATATATGGTCATTAGTATAATATAAAATTTTAGGAAAATGATTCACCTTGGTTAATTACACATTGAACCAGAAGATTGCTGAGAAGTATTTTGGATGTGTATCCCTTAGGGATTTTTCTCATGAGTTCAGGGGGTGCTTAGGAGATTTCCCTTAATACTGTCAATTGTATTTGCTCACACAAGCAAATATTCAGTGTCACTAAGAGCTGTGCACTACCTTATAGACTCAGTTCAACTGTTATGTTCAAAAGAATTTTCCTGAAATAAGATTAAGCTTCCTTTGTATGCTGGGTGATTTTTCCCTTGTCTTTAAAGTATAATGTGAAAGGCAGATTTATGGTCTTGGTATACAGAGATTCAAAATTCATTTTCTTCAGGATCAGATTTGCTGAGAATTAGGTCCTATGTGTGCAGCTATTTTTTGAAAGTCCTTAGGAAAAACACTTATTCTCAATGTAGAGGTAAAAAGCTGACTTTCATGTTCTTTAGATTAATTAACATAGTTTGTAACTCTGGAATCTGCAAAACTGAATTCCTGATTTTAGGACTATGGCTTATTTAACAGTAATGTTACAATTTCTTATATTGATACAAAAAGAAAACAAATTTCTTCCTAGTAACCAAAATGTGTATGTTGGAAGCTAAATAGGATTCAGTGTGACTTAAAAAAGGTGGTTTTATTTAAATAGAGTTAAGCTTTGTTCCTTTTGTTTTATACAGCTCTAGATCAATAACCAAAATTCATGCCTTTCTTCTAAAGGGATATAACAGAAGTATCTCCCGAACAGAAACGATAATACGCTTTGCTTTCCAAGCCTCTATCACAGTCCTGTGCATTGCATGCCCCTGTTCACTGGGACTAGCCACTCCAACTGCCGTGATGGTGGGTACAGGAGTAGGAGCTCAAAATGGCATACTAATCAAAGGTGGCGAGCCACTGGAGATGGCTCATAAGGTAAGATAGTCCCTGGAACAAAGAATTGTCCCATCTAACCTGGCAATAGCACCCGTATTGAGAGACAGAATCCAAAATTATTTCTACATGGTCCATAAGCTGAGCTTCTTCTGGGACTATCCTGAGGGTTGAGGTAGGAAAGGTGTTATTTTGGTTCTGTTCTGGATTGGTCTTAAGTTACCTAAGATCTCTAAAACTACTCCAGGCCTACTTTCTTAGAGCAGACCCTGATGTGGAAAACTTGGAGTCCTATTCCAGCTTAGATTAGAAATGTTGTCGTGTCAGGAAGAAAGAAGGGGTATTTGCCCAGGAAAAATGTGACTCCATGTTTGTGTTCTTCATTGTGAGACAGTGCTTATAGTAACATTGCAGTTCCTTTGCCTTTGCCACTAGCTGACAGTTTGCAGCTATGACTCCAAAAATATAATCATCCCTCATCTCTCTCATATTAGGATTTCCAAAACAATTTCAATCAAGGCTATTTGACTTCACCTAAAACCATGTTCCTTCTGATATGTTCTTATTATTGAGGATGTATAAACTGTATACAGATGTATGTAGTAAACACAGAACATAGCTTAAAATGGATTTGGAACCTCATTTAACCAGTGAATACAAGCTGTTAGTGTTTATAGTAATTTTTTATTTACTTTGATAAATTTCAAACTTAAGAATTAAAAGAACAGCATAAAGAACTCATATATACCCTTTACTGCAGATGTTGGGCTCCTTTCCTAACAACAAGGACATTCTTTTTCATAATCATAGTACAGAGATCAAAATCAAGAAACTGACATTGCTGTGATACTGTTACCTAACCTTTAGTCTATATTCTAGTTTCCTCAGTTGTTTCCATAATACTCTTTATAGCTATTTTTTCTCTTGTTCAAAATTATGCTTTGTATTTAGTTGTTGTATCTCTTTTCATCTTGGTTCCTCAAGCTATTCATTTTTCAAGGTTTGTATTCCAAGTTTACTGTGGGGTGACTGTGTTCTCTAATTCCAGGTTCTTCCGGTTTCCTGTCTGGGCTCAATTTCCCTTATGGGTTCACAGAGCTGTCTCTTCTCAGACCATGCTTCTCATTTAGACCCAATAAAGTCAAAGCAAACCAGCAGGTCTTGTCTGGTGCTCACTTCAATTTAATTACTTACCCTTCTCTTATAATAATATGCCTACTGCCTAGATTTCCACAACAGTTCTGGAATTCATTAGTATCGAAAGCCTTTCTCTTTCCCTGAGGCACTGAGTCATCTCTTAAGTATTATTAACAGTCAACTATTAACAATTAGTTCTAGTTGTTTAACATATATTTACAGTATGGTTGAACATTTGCAAGGGAAGGCTATTAGATGTCACTAGAGTATTTTTTCCCGTATTCTCCTTTACTTTTGCTCACTCAAAGACAGTTTAATTTATCAAGAAACAAAATATTCATCTGTTGAAGGAAACTTTTTTCTTATTTTTGGAAAAGTAGTATTAAGGATTATGAAGTCATATACGTGCAGTGTATTTTAATTTTCTTACAGGTAAAGGTAGTGGTGTTTGATAAGACTGGAACGATTACCCATGGAACCCCAGTAGTGAATCAAGTAAAGGTTCTAGTGGAAAGTAACAGAATATCACGCAGTAAGATCCTGGCCATCGTGGGAACTGCTGAAAGTAACAGTGAACATCCTCTGGGAGCAGCCATAACCAAATACTGCAAGCAGGTACCATTTTTCCTTTGTTTATTAATGGAGTTGTCTTCTACAGGAATTACACAGACCAAATCCAAACTGGTGTTTGACTATGATTTACATATATAATTGGTAGGAGGCTAAAGAGTCTTGTATTTTCTCATTTTATTTTTTATTTTTTTTAAAATCTTAAAGCCCTAATTTTATTTCTTTCTTTTTAAAAATTTTTATAAACATATAATATATTTTTATCCCCAGGGGTACAGGTCTGTGAATCTCCAGGTTTACACACTTCACAGCACTCACCATAGCACATACCCTCCCCAATGTCCATGACCCCACCCCCTTTCTCCCAATCTCATTTTATTTTATAATATGTGTTAGTTTCTTCATACAGAAGAGTATAAAGATGAAAACAGAAATTAACTATAATTTTATCACACAGATAACCCCTGTTGACTAAAAAATTAAAATGTAATTCATATTTATGATAGGAAAATTCAGATAGTTCAGAGAGTTACATATGAAAAAAGAAAGCCTCATTCCCTGCCCCCTTTCATAATTCCTCTCTCCAGAGTTTACAGTGTTAATCTGTTAACAGTCTTTTAAAATATAGTGGTCTTCCCTTATCTGCAGGGTATATGGTCCAAGACCTGAGTGGAAGCTTGAAACTGCAGAGCACTGAATCCTATATATACATGTTTTCTTCTATACATACATACCTATGATAAAGTTTAATTTATAAATTAGTCACAGTAAGAGATTAACAATAACTTATAATAAAATAGAATAATTATAAAAACATACTGTAATAAAAGTTATGTGAATGTGGTCTCTCTCTCTCAAAATTACTTGCCCTACTGTACTCACCCTTCTTGTGATGATGTGAGATGGTAAAATGCCTGTGTGATGAGATGAAATGAGATGAATGATTTAGGCATTGTGACTTGGCACTAGACTACAATTGACCTTCTGACGCTATGTCAGAAAGAGGATTGGCTACTTTCAGACTAGAGTTGACCACGAGTAACCGAAACCAAGGAAATGTGAAACCGTTGATGGGGGAGGGAGGACTACTGTAGCAGCTTTAGTGAGATACAATTCGCATACTCCAAAGTTCATTATAGATTGTACAATTCAATAATTTTTAGTATAGTCCCCAAAGTTTGCATTTGTTAACCATTTTAAATGCATATCTGAACATATATGCATTTATTTCTTTTTAGACTTTATGTAGAAAGATCACAGAGTGACCAATCTTTGATACCTTGTTTTTTTTTAATTGAGTGATTTTTCTCATATTAGGACATATAGATCTGCTGCATTATGTTAATAGCTATATTATGTTCTGTATGATTTTTTTGTTTCTTACAGTGTACAGTTAATGTTCTTGTCAGCTTTTGCAAGTTTACCTTTATGTTAAATTCCTATCAGTGCAATTGCTAGATCAAAGGATATATGCAGTTAAATTTTGATGAGTTTTACCAATGCCCACATAGCAAGTATTACCAATACCCACATAAAGGGTTGTACCAGTTTATACTTTCACCAAACGTTATTTGTGCTTATTTCCCCACATTCTTACTTTATTTTTTCCAGTTTAATAAATAAAAAATATTTACTCATTGATGGTTTGCTTTACATTTCCATAATTATAAATCAGGTTGAACATCTTTTCATTGGCTGTTTGAATTGCTTATTGTGTAACTTTTCTGCTTGTATCCTTTGTCTGTTTTTTTTTTATGGGATTGTTTACCTTTTTTTCATTGATTTGTGTAAGTTCTTTGTAAATTATCCAATTTTACAGTTTTGATGTGGTAATTCCTATTATTGGTGTTCTTTCCTTTTTACCAATTTACTACTACTGACCTGGCTTCTTTACACCCAAACCAAACAACAGAGAGGATGAAGATATAAAGAGTCAGGAAAACAATGATGGCCCCCAAATTCTTTGGCTTACTAAGGACACAGAATCATACTAGAGAGGCACTCTGGTAACTAAAGGCCCTGTTCTTTGTTACCCTTTGCCCTGTACTGAATAGAAAATCTGACTTGACAATAGAATTAAATATTTAACTTGTAATTCTCTATTGGAAAGGGCAGAGAATATTTTTAAACTTTCCGTGTTTTCTTTCTCTAAACTTGGTATGAATTTTAGAAAGTGGGATTAAAGTAAACAATTCTGATGTTTTGTTCTAAACATTTAGAAATAACTAGGCATGTAACATGTGTCTAAACATTTAGAATTAACCAGCAGTATGCTCTGATCGTGCTATTGATGACCTTGGATTATTAGAACAGCAGAAGAAATCCTTCTGTTTCTGTTTGTTAGGAGCTGGACACTGAGACCTTGGGTACCTGCGTAGATTTCCAGGTTGTGCCAGGCTGTGGTATTAGCTGTAAAGTCATCAATATTGAAGGATTGCTACATAAGAATAACTGGAAGATAGAGGAAAATAATATTAAAAATGCATCCCTGATTCAAATTGGTGCAAGTAATGAACAGTCATCAACTTCATCTTCCATGATTATTGATGCCCAGCTCTCAAGTAAGCTAATTTTCTTCATGGTACCAATTATGGGACAAATATTAACAGATGTCTAACTTTATAATCCTGAACTGTTAGATCAGAAGCAAAAATTTGACATCATGGTTTCATTCTGTCAGATAATTTTACCATAGGCCTTCTGGTCACTTCACTTGAGTTACTCAAAAACATTTCCCAATTGTGCTCCTGTGATTCTACCATAGGGTGATGAATTCTAGTCTTAGCTGATCTTCCATATTAGTTCATCTATCTTTCTTTTATTTCTTACCACAGCTACTCTAAACCTTTTATATCTTTCATGGGCTACTGTGGCCTTCTCCCTAGTTCCCTAAGTGAATTATCAGTTTTATTTTTCACATAGAAAATTAAGGTTCTCAGGCATTTGTTCTTTCTGCTTTTTGCCCAGAATGATTTCTCTTTCAGGGGAAAAGATATCCCGCATCTTGCATAATGAATCCTCTCATCTTTGTTCTAGATCCCACCCTTTCTTGATTCTTCAGGGACCTTACTCTGTTACATCCCCTCACTTCTTTATTTTCCAGCTGTGTATACTGGCTCCTTCTCCTAAACATATAAACATTTCTTCCATCAATATCACTATAATCCCTTCTAGATTGTATCCTGTCTCTTTTTTTCCTTTATATCTAACCTTCTAGAAAGAGTAGTCTCAGTTTGCTGAATTCACTTATTCACTGTGCAGCCTTGCTTCTGCCCTGTCCATACTACTGAAACTATTTTTTCTAAGAACATTAATGACCTTATTCAGTACTCATTCCAGTGGTTTCTTCTCAGTCTGCCTCTGGCATTTGAGATTTGAGAATATTGACCATTTTGTCTTTCAAAGCTCTTTCTTCTCTTAATTTCATGACCATTCGTTCTCTAGATTATCCTCTCACCTACCTGGCTGTTGCTTCCGGTCCTTCTCTGATTCCTCTTTTCTCCTGCTCTCAGATATTTGGTATCCCCAGGGTTTTGTTTTTTGTCTTTTTCTTCTTTTATATACTCTCTGTACAACCTCATTCATGTCTGTTGCCTGTTCTGCCTTCCGTAGGCTTCTACTACCACTCTAAAATCCACATCTCTAGCCAAAGCCTGTTTTCTGAGTTTCTGGTTGGTCTATCCATCTGCCCCAGAACATAATATACCCACCTAAGTGTTCTAGCACCTCCCTACCCATTTGCACTTGAGAGTAATTTTGCTAACCTACAAATATGATTATATATAACTGTCTGACTAGTACCTTTTATTATAGTGGTTTATAACTTATTTTTGAATCGTGAACCTTTGGAGGAATGTGATAAAAGTTATGCACACCCCTCGGAAAATTTTTGTTTTGGAGGTTTGCTTGTACCCTAAACCCTATCAGTGTGATTCTGTTAGGGATCCTGGCTTTGTTCACTGTCTCTCTGGACTTTGTTCCAGGTCCGTTCCCCATGATATGTCTTCTGCCTGCCTATACCACCCATTTTGTATTTTTCCACTGACCTCCATGTACTCTGTGTTCCATTCATACAGAACTACCTACAGTTCCTTTTTACAATGTGTCATTTCATGCTTATTAGATCATTTCATTTACTGTTTTCTCTGGGTAATGTTGTTGTCTCAGTGGCATCTACCTCATGGACTTATTTTCATCTTTCATCTTTCAAAACTCAGCTGACATCTCTCTTCAGCGAAGCCTTTGCTGACTGACATGTATAGGCAGATATATTTGCTCTTTTTTTAAAATTATAACTGTACTTCATCTTTGTTTTTTTTGTGCTAGGTACACTGCATGATAATACTTTATTTACCTGTGTGATTCTACCAAACTATAATTTATTTTTTGCAAACTTCTAGTGTCAAGCATACTGACACATAGAAATTTTGTTCATTTGACACCTTTTATTAAGCTCTTTCAAGACACTAAAGAATCAGCAGTAAGCAGAAAAGATAAAGTCACTATCTATTGGAGCTTCTATTTGTGGTGGGAGAACACAAAACAGTGAGCAAATAGATAAGAAAATATAAGATGTCTGATGGAGATAGTGCTGTAGAGTAGAGGGGTATAGGGATTACCCTATTTTATATAGGGTAATCAGGGTAGACCTCATTGAGAAGTTGGTGCTGGAGCAAAAACCTGAGAAGGGGGAGGGATAAAGCTATGTGAATATCTGTGACAAGAGCATTCCAGGTAGGAGGGATATTAAGTACCCAAGCCTAGTTTGAGAAACAGCAAGGAGAACAGTATGCCTAGGGCAGAGTAAATGAGTGGCAAGGGGGTAAGAGACGAGGTTAGAGAGTAGTACAGGACTAGATTAAGGTCATTAAAGAATTTTGGCTTTTACCCTTGAGACAGGAAGCCATCGAAGAGTTTTGTGTATAGGAGTGACGGAATCCAACCTATAAGTATTACCCTGGCTGCTCTGATAAAAATGCACTGTTGAAGGAATGGGGAGGGGAGGACAGAAGCAGGGAGATGAGTTAGTAGGTTGTCGCCATAATCCAGGTGAAAGATAAGAGTGGTTTGGACCAATGTGGTAACAGTGGAGGTCATAAGAAGTGGTCAAAATCTGAATGTGTTTTGAAGGGAGAGCTGGCTGACAAATTTTCTCACAGATTGGGTATGGGGTATGAGAGAAACAGGAGTCAAGAATTATGCCAAGGTTTGTGGCCTAAATGTTTATTTTAGAAGGATGAAGTTACCATTTAAATAGAATGGGGAAGACCATTGGAAGAGCAATATTGAAGAGAACTCCCCAGGAGATCAGTTTTTTACATGTAAAATTTGAGTGCCTACTAGATATTCAAGTGGAGTTGCCATGTAAATGGACATAACAAGTAGGCAGTTAGCTGCACAAGTCTGGAGTTCAAGGAAACAGAGTAGGTTGGAGATGTAGATTTGTGAGTCAACCACCTATAGATCTGTGCCTTCCAATATGATAGCCATTCAGTACATGTGACTACTGAAACTTAAATTACTTAAATTTAATTTAAAATTCAGGACTGCCTGGCTAGCTCAGTCAGAAAAGCATGTGACTCTTTTTTTTTAAAATTTTATTTATTTATTTGACAGACAGAGATCACAAGTAGGCAGAGAGGCAGGCAGAGAGAGAGGAGGAAGCAGGCTCCCTGCTGAGCTGAGAGCCTGATGCAGGGCTCCATCCCAGGACCCTGGGATCGTGATCTGAGCTGAAGGCAGAGGCTTTAACCCACTGAGCCACCCAGGCACCCCGAGCATGTGACTCTTGATCTTGGGGTCATGAGTTTGAGCCCCATGGTGGATGTACAGATTACTTAAAATAAATACATAAATAAACTTTAAAAAATAAATTTAATTTAAAATTCACCCCTTCAGCCATACTAGCCACCTTTCACTGCTCATATAGCCACATATTGTTAATGGCTACTGTATTAAACAGCAGATACAGAACATTTCCAAATTCTGTTGGACAAAGCTGGTATAGATTATATTTAAAGCTATGAGACTGGTTAAGATCACCAAGGAGTGAGACTAGATTGGGGGGGCGGGGAGAAAGTCTTTAAGGATTGAACCCAGCAATACAGTACATTAAGAGATCAGGGAGATCAGCAAAGAAGACTGAGAAGTGATGAGTGAGGAGGTAACTCAAGAATTTGGTGTCCTAGAAGCCAAGGACAGAAATTATTTCAGGAAGGAGGGAGTGATCAACTGTGTTAAATGCTGCTGATAGGGCAAGTAAGATAAGGAACAAGAATTAGCCATTAGGTTTATGAAAATAAGGGTCACTGGTATACTTCGTGAACAATTCTTTGGAGTAGTAGACACAAAAGCTTTATTGGAGTGGGTTCACAAGAGAATGGGAAGATATGACTTGGAAATAATCAAGTGAGACAACACTTCCAAGAAGTTTTACTGTGTACAGAAGCAGAAATTTGGGGCAGTAGTAAAGAGGTAAGTGAACTCAAGAGGGGTGTTTTGTTTTGTTATGTTTTGCTTTGTTTTTAAAGATAAGACTATGTGCAACAGAGATAGAAAATGTGGTTATGCAGGAGGAAGAGGAGAGGTTTTTTTTTTAAAGATTTTACTTATTTATTTGTCAGAGTGAGCACAGGCAGACAGAGTGGCAGGCAGAGGCAGACGGAGAAGCAGGCTCCCGCTGAGCAAGGAGCCCGATGTGGGACTCGATCCCAGGACGCTGGGATCATGACCTGAGCCGAAGGCAGCCGCTTAACCAACTGAGCCACCCAGGCGTCCCAGAGGAGAGAATTGTAGGAGAGATATTCTAGAATAAGCAAAGGAAGAGGGTTTACTGCCTAAGTGGAGAGGTTGGCCTTAAATAGGAGCAGGGGCGGTTTATAATAACAGGTGAGAAGCTAGATTGGTGGGTACATAGGCACAGGTAGTTGGTTAGATGTGGCAGTGAGAGCTTGCAGAAGTTCTCTTCTGATTGCTTTTAATTCTTTCTGAAGTAGGAAGCAGATTCATCATCTGGCCATAGGTGAGGGTGGGAGAAGAGAAGGTATAAAATAGCCCTCTAGAAGGAATGGAAAACGAATGGACTAGGGAAGTATAGAATTGCCAGAAAACACCAAGGACCTATATAAAGTTAGTGGTCACATGTTTAAAATGAGACATTTCTACAGTTGTATGTTTTCATCCAACCATATTAAGCTGCTGATGATGCACGATAAATATTTCAAATTTAATTCAGTTGTGTGGAAGATCAAAGAGAAAGCTTCACCAAGAAAGTATCATTTGAGTTGACTCTTGAAGAATATGATGCAGTTTGATAATTGGAGAGTAGGGGTAAGGACATTCCAGGTGGAGACAGCAACATGTGCAAAGGCCCAAAGGCATAGAAGAGCAGAGTATTTTCCTTGAAAATTTGGAAATCACTGTTGTAGGCTGTGGTCTACCAAAAATACAACATAGTGAGTGTGTAAGGTTAGACAGGAAGAACGTGCCTCACAGCATTGTTATAAATATTAAACAATCTCACTAAATGTTATTTCTGTACTTTATTTCAGGTGCTCTTAATGCCCAGCAGTACAAAGTCCTCATTGGTAACCGGGAGTGGATGATTAGAAATGGTCTTGTTATTAATAATGATGTAGATGATTACATGATTGAGCATGAAAGAAAAGGTCGGACTGCTGTATTGGTGGCAGTTGATGGTAAGGTTTTCCCTAAGTACCCTATGACTCAATGTTGCGATCTCAGTTATTATTTTATGTATATATTTTTAAGATTTTTTTATTTATTTGATACAGAGAGAGAGACAGTGAGAGAGGGAATACAAGCAGGGGGAGTGGGAGAGGGAGAAGCAGGCTTCCCACTGAGCAGGGAGCCTGATGTTGGGCTCCATCCCAGGATCCTGAGATCATGATCTGAGCTGAAGGCAGACGCTTAACGACTGAGACACCCAGGTGCCCCTATTTTATGTATATTTTTGAGAGACTTCTGAACTTGAGGGCTTTTGAAAAGAAGCCTGAATGCAAAAGAAAATGTTAGCAATACATAATTGTTACTGATTAATTTAGAATTCTCTTGCATTTGCCTGACTTTGTTATTTTCCTCCATAGCCTATGCTTTTTATTTTTTTTTAAAAAGCTAATCAGTAGTTGTATGTAACACCCATTGCTCATCACCACATGTGCTGTCCTGAATATCTATCACCCAGTGTTATAAGCAGCTAATGAATCGTTGAACACTACATCAAAAGCTAATGATGTACTGTATGCTGGCTAATTGAAGATAACAGTAAAAAATAAATAAAAATAAATAAAGGTTTTGTTTTTAGTGATTACACACCCCCAAAATAAAAAAAGCAAATCAAGGATTTTTTTAAAACCTAAAAATAACAAAACATTAAAGGAATAGGCAAGGGCGCCTGGGTGGCTCAGTGGGTTAGGCCTCTGCCTTCGGCTCAGGTCATGGTCTCAGGGTCCTGGGATCGAGTCCCACATCAGGCTCTCTGCTCAGCGGGGAGCCTGCTTCCTCCTCTCTCTCTCTGCCTGCCTCTCTGCCTACTTGTGATCTCTCTCTGTCAAATAAATAAATAAAATATTTAAAAAAAATAAAAAAATAAAGGAATAGGCAAAATAATATCTATAATTTCATCATCCTAACTCAGTGTCAGTTTTAATTGCATGTATTCCATTTCTGTTTTTGTGTGTGTATGTATATTTATATATATAAATATATATTTAATATAAAATTAAATATAATATAATTTATAATATAATATAATATTTAATATAAAATTAAATATATTTATATATATTAAATATTTATAACACATAATATATTAAATTATTAAATATTTATATATAATATATTATATATTTAGTTTTATATAAAATATATACAAACATACATATTTATATATGTATATATGTTATATACAATATATGTACAGAATTATAGGATTAGTATATATTATTTTTAAGTGGTTATATTTTGCATATAAATTTTACCTCAATAATTTGAGTAAAAATTTAAAATCCCTGTATACCTATTATATTTTGCTCTATACATTATTTGCTATATTCATAGTATTTTCTAATTTTATTTTACTTCCGATTAATTTATTATATACTTTAACTAACTTAATAATTCCCTCATTGGAAATTTAAGCTATTCCTAATATTTCGTCATTATAAATAATGCTATGATAAATATTTATGAGGTTTTAGGTGCTTTCTTTTGTTAAATTTTTTCTTGGGTAAATTTCTAGCTGTGAGATTAACTAGTCAACATTTATAATCCTTGCTAAGTATGAAGGCAGTATCTTTTTTCTTTTTTTAAAGATTTTATTTATTTATTTGACAGACAGAGATCACAAGTAGGCAGAGAGGCAGGCAGAGAGAGAGGAAGGGAAGCAGGCTCCCTGCTGAGCAGAGAGCCGGATGCGGGACTCGATCCCAGGACCCTGGGATCATGACCTGAGCTGAAGGCAGCGGCTTAACCCACTGAGCCACCCAGGCGCCCTGAAGGCAGCTTAACTATGATGTTTTTAGGCCCAGGAAGAAGCAAAAAATGCCATTTACTTTTGTTTTTTAAAATAAAATAACTGCTTGCAGTGATTTCCCCCCCCAGTTTAAAATGCTGGTTTTGTCTCAATCCACCCTGTTCACCTTAAAAAGAAAAGAAAAAAAAAAGTATCAGTTTTCAGTTTCATTTGCCTTTAAATGAACTAAAGGGTTTGGGAGGATTAACCAGTACTTCTCAAAGGAAAAAAAGAGTCTTTAAGTCTGCAATAAAGAGCTCTCTTTTCATTTTCCAGTTACTGCTTTTATTAGTAACCCTACCTCACTCTGAAATTTTCATAACGAAACATGGAGGTTTGTTGCAGATTTTGTAGAGTACAGCCTGTGTGGCCTTGGAGACATTCTGAGTTAAGCTTAAACCCCGAACAACTTTGCTTAACAAGATTAATTTCTTTCTCAAGTTTTATGTTAGAATATTATTCCTGCTTTCACCATATTCCAAACTCTCTCCTTTTCTGGTGCTCCTATAATAGATGAACTGTGCGGCTTGATAGCTATTGCTGATACAGTGAAGCCGGAAGCAGAATTGGCTGTCCGTATTTTGCAGTCTATGGGCTTAGAAGTAGTTCTGATGACTGGAGACAACAGTAAAACAGCTCGATCTATTGCTTCTCAGGTAATTGGTTTACTTAGTTGTTGGGGTGTGGGGAGGGTCTGTGGTAACTTCTGATTTTTTTAAAAGATTTTATTTATTTATTTGAGAGGGAGAGAGAGAATGAGAGAGCAAGAGAGCATGAGAGGAGACAGGTCAGCAGGAGAAGCAGACTCCCTGCTGAGCAGGGAGCCCAATGTAGGACTTGATCCCGGGACTCCAGGATCATGTACCAAGCCGAAGGCACTCATTTAACCAACTGAGCCACCCAGGTGCCCATTTTTAAATTTTTTTTCTTTTAAGATTTTATTTATTTATTTGAGAGAGAGAGAAAGAATGAGAGAGACTTCTAATTCCTCATATACATTTTGTTTCTTGCTTTCAAGTGCTAAAGATTCATATTACCTATTATGTTCCTTATCACTGAATATTGATATCTGGTTCTTTCAAGAACAGTTGGCATGCTGTGTTAGAAGGCGTTTGGGCTTTGTGTTACTGTTAACAACCAAAAAACCATTTACTTACTTCATGAAATGCTTCTGTGACACCATATACTAGTCTTTGTTGATACTTCCTTTGAAATGTTGCTCAGATTCTTTACCAGTGCTGCCAGCCTAAGTCGGGCACTCAGGCGCCCAATCTCTCTTGCCTAAATTACAGCAAGAGCTCCAGGCACTTCCCTCCCTGGTCCATCCTGAACATCACTGGTGGAACCATCGCCTAATGCACCACTTTGACATATTTTTCTGCTCCTGACCCCCATGATTGCCTTACCTACAAAACTTTTCTCATATTGGTCTTTTCTACTTCAGAATGCCTCCTCCCTCTTCTATTAAATAACATGAGTGATATATGAGTAAATTCTTATATAAAAATGCAGAAGGATATAAAGTAAAAAGTTGAAGTCACCTTTGCCCCAAGCTCCCTGTCTAGTCCTATCCCCAATTTTTCATAGGCATGTGTGTTCATACACAAATGTAGAGTTCTGGTATTTTTCAACATAAATTACATCACTTTTCTAAAGATTGCTCATTCAGTAGTTTGCTTTTTATTTTTTATTTATTGTATTTTGTTTTTTAAAGATTTTATTTATTTGAGAGAGAGAGCACAAGCAAGGGGGAGAGCACAGGCAGAGGGAGCAGCAGACTCCCTGCTAAGCAGGGGCCCCGATACAGGACTTGATCCCAGGACCCCTAGGATCATGACCTGTGCCAAAGGCAGACACTTAACTGACTGAGCCACCTAGGAGCCCCAGCAGTTTGCTTTTTATACATAATAACATATATGCCTTTGTCCATATCTGAACATACAAAATTATGTTAGCCTTTGAACATTACTACATGGAATTCTATGGTATGGATATATCATAATTTACTTAAACATTCTTCTAAAGATGGGTATTTAGGTGGTTTTGAAGGTTTTGTTACAAACAGGCAGTGATGTAAATCTTTGGACATACAAATCTTTTTTGGGGGGGGCTGGTTTTCAAAGACCTTTCATTTTTCATTTTTTATTTATTTATTTTTTAAATTTTATTTTAGTTCCAGTATAGTTAACATACAGTGTTATATTAGACTCAGGTCTACAACACAGTGACTCAACAGTTTTATACATTACTCAGCACTCATCATGGTAAGTGTACTGTTAATCCCCTTCACGTATTTTATTCATCCTCCCACCTAACTCTTCACTAGTAACCATCAGTTTGTTAGCTATAGTTCAAGAGTCTGGTTTTTGGCTTGTCTCTCTGTCTTCTTTTGTTTGTTTGTTTTGTTTCTTAAATTCCACATATGAATGAAATCATATGATATTCGTCTTACTCTGACTTATTTCCCTTAGCATTATACCCTCTATATCCATCCATGTTGTTTTAAATGGCAAGATTTCATTCTTTTTATGGCTGAGTAATATTCCATTGTATAAATATACTACATTATATATATACACACACAAACACACACACACACACACACACACACACACACACACATTATCCGTTCATCTATCAATGGACACTTGTACTACTTCCATATCTTGGCTATTGTAAATAACATTACAGTAAACACAGCAGTGCATATATTTTTTTGAATTAGTGTTTTCATATTCTTTGTGTGAATACCTAGTAATGGAATTACTGGATCATATAGTAACTCTATTTCTAACTTTTTGAAGAACCTCCATACTGTTTTTCAGAGTGGCTGCACCAGTTTGCATTCCCACCAACAGTGTAAGAGAGTTCCCCTTTTTCCACGTCCTTGCTAGCATCTGTTTCTTGAATTTTTGATTTTAGCCATTCTGACAGGTATGAGATGATATCTCATTATGGTTTTGATTTGCATTTCCCTCATGATGAGTAATGTTGAACATCTTTTCACGTGTCTGGTGGCCAATCTGTATATCATCTTTGGAGAAATGTCTGTTCATGTCTTCTGCCCATTTTATTATTGGATTATTTGTTTTCTGGGTGTTAAATTTGGTAAGTTCTTTATATATTTTGGATACCAACCCTTTATCAGCTGTGTTATAGGCAAATACCTTCTCCCATTCTGTAAGTTGTTTTTTAGTTTTGTTGATTGTTTGCTGTGCAGAAGCTTTTGTATTTTGATGTTATCCCAATAGTTTATTTTTGCTTTTGTTTCCCTTGCCTCAGCAGACCTATCTAGAGAGATGTTGCTACGCCCAAAGTTAGAAAAATTACTGCCTGTGTTCTCTGCTGGGAGTTTTATGGTTTCCTGTCTCACATTTAGTTCTTTAATCCATTTTGAGTTTATTTTATTTTAGTGTAAGAAAGTGGTCCAGTTTCATTCTTTTATACATAACTGTTCAGTTTTTCTAGCACCATTTGTTGAAGAGACTTTTTCTATGGCATAGTCTCACCTCTTTTTTTCAAAGACTAATTGGCTATATAATCCTGGGTTTTTTTTTTGGACTCCATTCTGTTCCATTGATCTGTATTTCTGTTTTTGTGCCAGTACCATACTTTTGATTACCACAGCTTGGTAGTATATAGCTTGAAATCTGGGATTGTGATACCTCCAGTTTTGTTCTTCTTTTTCAAGACTGCTTTGGCTATTCAGTGTGTTTTGTGGTTCCATACAAATGTTAAGATTATTTGTTCCAGTTCTGTGAAAAATGCTGTTGGTATGTTGATAGTGACTGCATTAAATCTGTATATTGCTTTGGGTTGTATGGACATTTTAACACCTGTTCTTCCAATCCATGAGCATGGAGTATCTTCCCATTTGTTTGTGTCATCTTCGATGGCTTTCACTGGTATTTTATAGTTTTCAGAGTACTAATCTTTCAGCTCTGTGGTTAAACTTATTCCTACGTATTTCATTATTTCTGGTATAATTGTAAATGCTATTGTTTTCTTAATTTCTCTTTCTACTACTTCATAATTAGTATTTAGAAATGCAGTGAATTTCCGTATATTGATTTTGTATCCTATGACTTAACTGAATTCCCTTATCAGTTCTAGTAGTTTCTCAGTGAAGTCCTTAGGCCTTTGTATGTATAGTATGTCATCTACAGGTAGTCAAAGTTTTACTTCTTCCTCACCAATTTGGATGCCTTTTCTTTCTTTTTTTAAGGATTTTTTAATTTATTGGGTGTAAGTAAGGGGCAGAGGCAGAGGGAGAGGGAGAAGCCGACTCCCCGCTAAGCAAGGAACACAGTGCAGGGCTCTATCCCAGGACCCTGGGATCATGACCTGAGCTGAAGGCAGATGCTTAACCGACTGAGCCACCCATGTGCCCCAGATGACTTTTATTTCTTCTTGTTATCTGATTGCTGTGGCTATGATATCCAGTACTATGTTAACTAAAAGTGGTGAGTGGACATCCTTGTTCTGTTCCTGACCTTAGGGGAAAAGATCGCCGTTTTTCACCATTGAAGATGATGTTTGCTGTGGGTCCTCTAGTCTCCTGTTTATTCTCTCTAGCATATTTTTAATTTCAGCTGTTGATTTCTTCAGCTCCATTTGCTTCTTTTTTGTGTTTTCTGTCTCTTTGTTGATGGTCACCCTGAAGTCTCCACTGTTTTCTTAAGTCCAGTGAGTATCCTTATGACCATCACTTTGGGTTATGTATCAGGTATATTATTTATTTTCATTTCTTCTAGCTCTTTTGCTGTGATTTTGCCCTGTTCTTTCATTTGGGCAATAGTCCTCTGTCTCCTCATTCCAACTTTCTTCTTTGAGTCTATGTGTTAGAAAAGTCACCTACATCTCCTGCACTTGAAACTGATGTCCTTATGAAGAAAAGCTCATTTAGTACCCTGCAGTGCAGTATGCCCCTCCACCCCCTGTTCACTAGATTCTGGCACTTCATGGGTGTCTCCTATCCGTATTGCATGCACCAGACTATTTTGGCTGAGCCACTTTTGCCTTTTGTCCAGTTGTCTGCAACGTCTCTTTTTGCTTTTTGGTAGCAAGATTTAGTCCCCATGGCATTAGTGGGCCAGTCTGGGGCTGCCTTGACATGAGTTGAGTCAGACCAGTTTTTTGCCAGAGATGTGCTAGCACCAACCTATAGGGTGTTCTCCCCGTGTTGTCCCCTGAGAAGCTTGCTTTGGTGGGTAGAGCCTGCCACCAGACCCCATATCGGCCTCCAGCACACTGCTGGGCCCCCAGTTAGTCTTGGGTGTGTGTTTGTCTTCCCCTCTGCCTGGGGCCAGAGCTACGTTGGTAAGGTTCTGACCCCTTTCAGGGCTGCTTATGCACTGCCAGGCTGTGGCACTGCTCTGGAAGGGCTCCGGCCAAGGGCATGCTAGAGGGGGCAGGTCTATGGGAGAGAGTGTGGGCAGGGTGTGGGGTTCCAGCAGGGTCTGCGCTAGCCTGCTGTGGGAAGGTACCTGTAGCCACTAGGGAAAACTGCTGTCGGAGGGGGTGGATCTGCAGGATTGTCTGGCAGCAGGGCACACTGTTGGTAATCTATGTGGAGAGAGTTGGCACTGGGCTAGTTACCACAGGCGTTGGGGTATCTTGGCTGGGGGCAGGGGAGGGAAATGCTGCCTACCAGGTCTTTTGTTCTTGGAGCAGTCTCTCAAAGATCCTTGCCCCTACTGCACACACTCTGAGATTAGTAAACAAATCTCTGTCCTGTATACCCCAGGCATTTTTCAAACTGCTGTTTCTATGCTGTTGAAGCTGTTTGTTGTGCTGTCTGCATGGGGTGGCTGTGGGGAGCGGGGGGGGGGGGGCTCAGTTTCTTATTGCCATCTGGCTCTCCCAGAGCTGAACTAGCTGATTTTTGAAGTGCCAGGTGTTAAGCCCCACTGATTGTAAGAACTTGCAAAGCCAGGCCCCTCTGGTTCTCAAAGCCAACCTCTGCGGGGACTTGCCTTCCCTCTGCAGGCCCCTGTACCTGGGGCACCCACTGTAGGGGTCTATTCCTCTCCCCTCCCAGGCCCACTACACTCCTCCCTCTCACAGACTGTCCCATGAGTCCACCCAGCTCCAGACCTTATCTCCCCCTCCACACCTTCCTCAACATGGCCTCTTCTCTATACCTAACTGTGGAGAGTCTATTCCACCAGTCCTTAGACCATTCTCTGAGCCATTCATACTGATGTGGGTGCATCCAGTTGTGTCTATGGGACAAGGTGAGCCCAGGATCCCCCCACTTTGCCATCTTCCCTGGAAGTCAAACGTATGTCTCTTTATACTTGTATAAATATGTCCAGAATATGGCTGGAAGTGGAACTGTGCAATCAAATGATGTGTGCACTTTGATAGATCCTACCAAATGCCTTCCAAAAAGACCATAACAGTTTACACAACCACCAAGAATATATAAGAGAGCTCACTTCTCCATATCCTTCCTATCACTGGATATTATCAATTTTTGAAATTTTGGACCTCTGGTGGGTGGAAAATGATGGTCATCATTGCTGTGTTATATTTAAGGGACCAGTAATGTTTCTTCAAATGAATTGAGTTTATTTCTCTCCCTATAGGTTGGCATTACAAAGGTGTTCGCTGAAGTTCTCCCTTCTCATAAGGTTGCTAAGGTGAAGCAACTTCAGGAGGAGGGGAAACGGGTTGCAATGGTAGGAGATGGAATCAATGACTCTCCAGCTCTGGCAATGGCTAATGTTGGGATTGCCATTGGCACAGGTACAGATGTAGCCATTGAAGCAGCTGATGTGGTTTTGATAAGGGTAAGTCCTGTGGCCTGAACCTTGAGGTCTGTGATAATGGTACACATGGTCAGGGATAGTGTTGTAAAGTATTTCGAGTAGGACATTCTTTTCCTTCTAATTCCTGTCCTCCCAGCCTTTGAGACTAGGAGAATTCAGGATGGGAGTATGAGAAGGAATACTAATTACTTCCAGATTTTCTCAATCAAGTGAAGCAGATGAGAATGACAAGCTTCTAAAGGAAAGAATAAGATTGGGGGATATACTTATAATAAAACTATCTTCAACAAACCCTTGCTGAGATTGTTTTATGTGTGGTAACCTACATAGCAGCATATAACCCAAAAAGTGTTTTTAGATCCCTGAGAAAAATTCCTGGAAAAGCATCTTCCAAAGCTGACTGAAATTTTTAGCAATATTTGAAATTTATAGTTAATTCATATTACCCACCCTAAGGTACACATGATCTTCAAAATCGCAGTGTCAAATATAAAGTATTCATTAATTTAGAGTCTCTCACTAATATTACAAATATTTCTGTTCTCAGAATGATCTTCTGGATGTAGTGGCAAGTATTGACTTATCAAGGAAGACAGTCAAGAGGATTCGGATAAATTTTATTTTCGCTCTGATTTATAATCTAGTTGGAATTCCCATAGCTGCTGGTATGTGACTATTAGCTAGTGTTACTTTCTCCTCTGAAGTCATTAGAGACCTATCATATTGGAAAGTTTAGTCTTATTAGCTTTGAGCTCAGTTTTTATATGTAGCTTGCTGGTGTGGTGAAAGGTAATATTAAAATCAGTAATTGTAATTTTGAGCAATGTTCATTATAGCATAAAATGTATATGCATTCTGATAGGTTTATTTTAATTTATTTTCCCCTCCAACTTTATATTTTGAAAAATTTCAAAGCTATACATAACCAGGGTCAAAGATACAATGAAAACCTATATAATCTTCATTTAAGTTAACCAATGAGTAGTACTTTCCCACATTGTTTCATCTCTTTCTCCATATGCTCTCACATTTATATTTATGTTTTTATTTATTTATTTATCTTTTGCTGAAGAGAACAAATTTACTTTTATTTTTATTTTTTTTTTCAAATTTACTTTTAAAGATTTATTTATTTATTTGAGAGAGAGAGAGAAAGTTAGCATGAGCAGGGGGAGGAGCACAGGGAGAGAGAATCTACAGCTGACTTCCTGCTGAGCAGGGAGCCCAATGCAGGACTCAATCTTAGTGAGATCATGACCTGAGCCAGAATCAAGAGTCAGATGCTTAGCCAACTGAGCCACTCAGGTGCCCCAAGAACAAATTTACTTTTAATCTCACTACCCAAACACAAGCACTGTTAACATTTTAGTGTATTTACTTCCAGTCTTTTTTTACTTTGCATCAGTTTTTCTGTCTTGTTACATAGTTATAATTATAGCATGCAGAGAATGTTTGGCTCTTCACTTAAAATTCTAATAGCCGGGGACGCCTGGGTGGCTCAGTTGGTTAAGCAGCTGCCTTCGGCTCAGGTCATGATCCCAGTGTCCTGGGATCGAGTCCCACATCGGGCTCCTTGCTCAGCAGGGAGCCTGCTTCTCCCTCTGCCTCTGCCTGCCATTCTGTCTGCCTGTGCTTGCTCTCTCTCCCTCTCTCTCTCTCTGACAAATAAATAAAATCTTAAAAAAAAAATTCTAATAGCCAACAGGGTTTATCTTTTAAGTTTGGGTACCAGGAGAGAGAGACAGGGAGAGATGGAGAAAGAGGGAAGAGGTGGGGGAAGGGAGAGAGCGAGAGGAAAAAAGCAGGGGAGAAGGAGGGAGATTGATGGATTGAGTAAAGGAATATGACCAAGCAAAAGCAATTTAGAATTTTTAAACAAACATTTGATAATGTCTTGTACTTAGAGACTTTGTGGGAGTTAGTAATAAATTGTATTTTTTTTTTTAGAGAAAGAGAGTGCAGGGGGAGGGGCAGAGGGAGAGGGAGAGAGAGAATCTTAAGCAGGCTCCACACCTGCTCAGAGTCCAGTGCTGGACTTGAGCTTATGACCCTGAGATCATGACCTGAGCCGAAAGCAAGAGTTGGATGCTTAACAAACTGAGCTACCCAGGCACCCCAGGAATTAGTAATAGTAGAGTTATCACTTTTTTCTTGTTATCTCTGATTTGAGAGCCAAAGAAGGACATGAAATGATGTAAGAACAATTACAAACCTGTTTATAAACAAGAACACAAAATGCTGAGGAAACAAAAAATGAACAATCAAAATCCAGAAAGATTAATTCATAGAGCAAGTGATTTTTTAAAAATTATGTAAGTAGTTTTGGGGTGGAGTCTTTTGGGTTTTCCATATAAAGAACCATGTCATCTGCGAAGAGAGAGAGTTTGACTTCTTCATTGCCAATTTGGATACCTTTTATTTCTCTTTGTTGTCTGATTGCTGTTGCTAGGACTTCTAATACTATGTTGACAAGAGTGGTGAGAGTGGGCATCCTTGTCGTGTTCCTGATCTCAACGGGAAGGCTGCAAGCTTTTTCCCATTGAGGATGATATTTGCTGTGGGTCTTTCATAGATAGATTTTCTGAAGTTGAGGAATGTTCCCTCTATCCCTATACTTTGAAGCGTTTTCATCAGGAACAGATGCTGGATTTTGTCAAATGCTTTTTCTGCATCAATTGAGAGGACCATGTGGTTCTTCTCTCTTCTCTTACTGATTTGTTCTACAACATTGATTGATTTGCGAATGTTGAACCATCCTTGTAACCAAGGGATGAATCCCACTTGGTCATGGTGGATAATCTTTTTAATGTGCCATTGGATCCTGTTTGCTAGGATTTTGTTGAGAATCTTAGCATCCATATTCATCAGTGATATTGGTCTGAAATTCTCCTTTTTGGTAGGGTCTTTGCCTGGTTTGGGGATCAGGGTAATGCTGGCTTCATAGAAAGAGTCTGGAAGTTTTCCTTCTGCTTCAATTTTTTGAAACAGCTTCAAGAGAATAGGTGTTATTTCTTCTTTGAAAGTTTGGTAGAATTCCCCAAAGGAATCCATCAGGTCCTGGGCTCTTGTTTTTTGGGAGGTTTTTGATCACTGCTTCAATCCTGTTACTAGATATCAGTCATTCAGGTTGTTAATTTCTTCCTGATTCAATTTTGGGAGTTGATAGTTTTCCAGGAATGCATCCATTTCATCTAGTTTGCTTAGCTTATTGGCATATAACTGTTGATAATAACTTCTGATGATTGTTTCTACTTCCTTGGTGTTAGTTGTGATCTCTCCCTTTTCATTCATAATTTTATTAATTTGGGCTTTCATCATCACTAGCCATCAGGGAGATTCAAATTAAAACCACGTTGAGATACCACCTTACACCAGTTAGAATGGCCAAAATTAGCAAGACAGGAAACAACATGTTTTGGAGAGGATGTGGAGAAAGGGGAACCCTCTTACACTGTTGGTGGGAATGCAAGTTGGTGCAGCCACTTTGGAGAACAGTGTGGAGATTCCTCAGGAAATTAAAAATAGAGCTTCCCTATGACCCTGCAATTGCACTACTGGGTATTTACCCCAAAGATACAGATGTAGTGAAAAGAAGGGCCATCTGTACCCCAATGTTTATAGCAGCAATGGTCACGGTTGCCAAACTGTGGAAAGAACCAAGATGCCCTTCAACGGATGAATGGATAAGGAAGATGTGGTCCATATACACTATGGAGTATAATGCCTCCATCAGAAAGGATGAACACCCAACTTTTGTGTCAACATGGACGGGAGTGGAAGAGATTATGCTGAGTGAAATAAGTCAAGCAGAGAGATCAGTTATCATATGGTTTCACTTATTTGTGGAGCATAACAAATAACATGGAGGACATGGGGAGATGGAGAGGAGAAGGGAGTTGAGGGAAATTGGAAGGGAGGTGAACCATGAGAGACTATGGACCCTGAAAAACAATCTGAGGGTTTTGAAGGGGCGGGGGGTGGGAGGTTGGGGGAGTCAGGTGGTAGGTATTATGGAGGGCACGTATTGCATGGAGCACTGGGTGTGGTGCAAAAACAATGAATACTGCTACGCTGAAAAGAAATTTAAAAATTATATAAGTAGGGGCAGAATGGAAAAAATTATGCAAGTAATATATGATCACTGTAGAAAAAAGAAAACTAGATAAGCACATAAAAAGTTATAAGTACTATAAGTCTATCTTATCCCTGTCATATAAGCCAAATGTTCAAATGTCTGTCAAGTTCATATGCTATTCATTCACTCTTGGTGGGATTATATGGTGCAAGGCACTCTGGAGAACTGAGGAATATCCACCTAAAGTTGAAGATGTGCCCATGTCATAATCCAGTTTCATCTCTAGGCATGACCCTAGAGAAGTTCTAATATGTGCACAGGGAGACACGTACAAGAATGTTCACAACAGCACTCTATCCTCCTATTGGTGGAGACTTATGTCGCTGCCAATTTTTCCACATAGAAAGTACTGAATAAATATCAAACAAGGAATTGATGTGTATGTATGTATTAGAAACACATTAATAATCTGTTTAATGCTCTTTGCTCTAACTAATCCACACTTGTTTCCTAGGAGTTTTTATGCCCATTGGTTTGGTTTTGCAGCCCTGGATGGGATCTGCTGCAATGGCTGCTTCATCTGTTTCAGTAGTACTTTCCTCTCTCTTCCTTAAACTGTAAGTATGATGGCTCACTCATGTTTGTATTTTTTATTCCCTTAATCATCCACAGTCAGTCTTGGTAGGTCTCATTCTTATAGGATGGGCCCCAACTGTTCTTAATAATAAATGTTAGCTATGTGATTATCATCTTATGTAGTCTCTACCTAGCCACTACAGCACTGAGTGGGGTAAAATGTAGTACATTGGCTCTGAGAAGTAGAATTTCTCACCATGTGACTCTATACAATTTTAGGGGGGTGAATTTCCTAGCAGGAACCACCTTTGTAGATTTCATACCAGGCAAATAGATTTGCAGGTTTGACTGTAACAAGTGTCTAGTTCACATTTGCTTATTTCACACTAGTGTATTTTGCATGTGTTCAGTTACAGAAAACCAACTTATGAGAATTACGAACTGCATGCCCGAAGCCAGATGGGACAGAAGAGGCCTTCAGAGATCAGCGTTCATGTTGGAATAGATGACACCTTGAGAAACTCCCCTAAACTGGGTTTGCTGGACCGGATTGTTAATTACAGCAGAGCCTCCATAAATTCACTGCTGTCTGATAAACGGTCCCTCAACAGCATTGGTACCAGTGAACCTGATAAGCATTCACTTCTGGTGGGAGACAGTAGGGAAGATGATGACACCTCATTGTAACAGGCCGCACAGAGTACTACTAGCTGATGTTGTAACGTGCTGATACAGCATTAACGATATCTCCTTAACTTCTCGAAATACTGTGGAAGGACTTTCTGTTGGTCTCATGCCCTTATGTTAGGGAATATCTTTGAATTGCATTTGTCTAATGGCAAAAATATCTTTTTTTCAGAGCATTAGCTCTCAACCTAGCTTTATTTAAGGTGAATTGCCAATACTTTTTGTTTTCACTAGGAACAGATAAGGTAGGCCAGTGAGGTTTACAACAAGCCCCACAATTGAAGATTGCGGAATTGCTGCTAAAGTGACAGATGACTTTTTCTTTGACCAAAAAGAAAAGGCTCAAGAAAAAGGATACTTAAAAGTTTGAAGATCTGAGACCATGATCTTGAGGACATTCTTGAGCTCTCAGCCCTGCCAGGTTGGGGAACAAGGGCTTTTAAAACACTGTATAAAGCATCTGGTTTTAGACGGAAAACAGTAGAAACTGTTTAAAAATAGACGTGCCTTATTTATTATAGGCTTTCTTCTCCCCTGATTGTCCCTGCATCTTTGTCTTTGCAGTTGTTTCTTAGATGCCTTAGTATGATTCTTTATTGTTGTTGTTCTTTACAGTGAGTTAAGTGTAGGTGATTTTTGATTGATAAAAATAACTGATAACTTTTCTAATATCATCTTCCTTTATTTATCTTGTAGCCCAAAAGACCGTAAGGGTCCAGAGGGTTCCTTGTTTCCTATATTTCCACTGTAAAAAAAAAAATGGATTGGATTCTTCTTTCATTGACACCCTAGCTCTGTACAAACCTTCAATTCACTCCTGCTGACTTTCACTGTAAATTGTTCTTAATCTATCAGCCTCAGTCCAGAAACTTAAGATTTTTTTTATTAACATATATTATTTGCCCCAGGGGTACAGGTCTGTGAATCATCAGGTGTACACATTTCACAGCACTCACCATAGCCCATACCCTCCCCAATGTCCATCACCCAGCCACCCCATCTCTACCCCCACTCCCCAGCAACCCTCAGTTTGTTTTGTGAGATTAAGAGTCTCTTATGGTTTGTCTCCCTCCTGATCAAAACTTAAGATTTTGAGCCTCTTCCACAATTGACTTTTTCAAAGATTAATATCTTATCATCTTTAACATATACGGGTCATATGAAATTACCTGGACTCATTAAATTTGTCCTTCTTTTGGAGAGAATACAAGGACTTTAGCTGGTATATATAATTTAATATATTTTAATGATATTTTAGTATTTTATATGACTTCTCAAAATGACTTTAAAATAATACTATTATACAAAGCAGCACTTACCAAAAAACACAATAGTTGTAATACAGAAATGAGAATTTCCCTAGGTTGTGATACCTTTTAGTCAAATTTCTAATTTTCTCTAGTATAAAACATTTGCTCTTGCTAGTTAGCGTGGGTCGTAAATTCAGGGGCTATTCTCAGTGCCATATACATTTAGAAATCCCCTTCTGAGTGCCTAAGAGTTAACACACTGGTCAGAGATCTGGCACTTGCACCACTATCTAAATTCCTTGTTAATTGCAAGATGGATTTCATATGCAGAACATGGAAGTGAAAATAAATAAATAAATTCCTAACATTTTGTTCCTATCACCATATGTAAAGCTGTTAGCACAATGCCTAGCACATAGGATTTACACTTAGTACTTTTTTCCCCTTGAGGTCTGTAATGAATATTAATAATCAATTTTTTTAGGGGAGAGTCTACAATCAGGTGAGAGTGGGGGATGTGTTTCTTTCTCTCCTATTTCCTTTCTCTCTTATCCTTTCATACACACACAAAAAGTTTACCACATTATTCCATTTTGTCTTTAAAGATTTGGAAAAAAACTTATTTTTATCTCCACTATCTTAAAGAGAGAACTGAAACTACTGATGAAGGTGCTATTAATCTAGAAAGGCAAAACCATCCTAATGAAATATGAATGTGTTTGTATGTGTAGGCTCTTTAAATGCCTCTGCCATCTTCCATGCTTCCGCTTTGAATTTTAATATTTGTTTTTTATTTTTAATTCTAGTGGTTCATCATACCACAACTTGTTTCTTCTAGAAGAAACAGCTAATAAGACAAATGTATAATAGACTTTTGAAAAAAGAAGCACCTCTCTTTCTTTCTCCCCTACTCTTTCTCTGTCTTTGAAACACTTGAACATAGTCAGTTACTACTTTGATTTCCATGTGTGTTTGTGAATTGTCCTTTTGGTTCCCACTTGCCAAGGGACCCACATGTCCTAGGACAGTGAGAAGAGCAGCCTATAGTCTGGGAATAATGAAGGATCTAATTTCAACCCTTACTATTAGAACAGAAAACATGTTTAGAAAGAATCCTATTTTAAGTATCTGTAACCATCTTTGAATTCTCTACCACAAGTCTCTTTTGTAATCCTGAACTCCCAATTAGCTTCATAGAGCAGCTGTATTCACAGGAGAGAGAGAGAGAGAGAGAGAGAGAGAGAGAGAGATGATAATCAGGATTAAAAACATTGGTTTTAGTTAGTAAGTAGCTTTAAGTAACTAGTGACTAGTGAGAACAAATGTTATAAATGTATATGTGTGTATGTGTATGTCTATACATACATATGTACACACACATATTTACCATATAGAAGTAAAATGGATTTATATTTGAATTTGATATTTGACTATCTGAAGATCTTTATTTGTCCTTCCTTTATCACTCTTCTATATTCACTCAGTAACCATGCTGTCAGTCTGAAGATAACAAGGATGTTTTGATATCCAGTGCTGGTTCTTACTCAACTATGGGGCACCTTTTATCTTGAATATCCAAAGATGCCTTTTGAATTTCAAAGGTTAAAACACAACTAGAGTATTTAGTGTCCTAGTCTAAAGAAGTATGGTGGTCAGTTGTGCAAATAGAGATGTTCTTAGTTTAGTATCAGCATTTTAGAGTGTTAAATTTGATGCCTTGTGAACAAAAAATTTTATATTGTGCTTTAACTTTTTAAAAGTTTATTTTTTTCTTTTTTCACATGTCTTCTTCAGAATGCTTAAAATAGCACTGTAGACAAGATGTTTCCAAAAATTTAAATGTGCGTCTCTTTTATGTACACAGCTTAAAATCAAGAATATATGTTCTTTGAGAAATTTTTTCCCATTTCTTGTGAATCTTGCTTTAAGATTATTTTTCTTAATATTTATTTTACTCTATTTTGTTACTTTCTTTGGGTGAGGCATCTGGTTATTGGTTGTTTTAACAAGAATAAAAACATTCCTAGAATCACTCCCTTTGGATTTTTTGCTTGCTTATTTCTTACTTTTCTATATTTAAAAATCTTATCTTACCAAATATAGAAAATACGGATTCATGCTGAATTATTAGCTGTTTTTGACACTAAGTTTCTGTAGTCCCTCTGGAAGTTTATCTGGTGTAAATAACCAGGTAAAGCACAAAAACATGAAATCTCATTCTTCAATTAAAAGAGCTTCTATCATGGCATTGATAATAGATACCTTTTGTAGCCAAAACCAGGCGTCTCAACCGTATGTTTTTAGTTAAGTGTTTAACTAATCATTGTTAAACATTGGTTGGTACCCAAAACAGGACAATGTGCAATAATCGTCTTCTACAGTTAAAATATTCAGTAGTTTTTCCATAAGCATGTAATTGATCATATTTCTGCCAGGGATGTGCCTTCAATTTTATAATTATAGTATTGTAGAGAAATGTTTTTTGTCAGTGTCTCTTTTGTTAAACCATCCAACTCTTCTTCTGGCAGTTGCAAACTACCCTGGTTTAGTTATTTTTTTTTTTTACTGTTCATCAATGATGGGGCAGGATTGGAGGCAGCATTACACATTAACTAAGAGTGGGAGAAAAGAAAACTCTGGTTTCCTTCAGTTCTATCCCACCTGCTGTATTGTTTTAGTGAGGGTGGAAAAGCAAAGGAAGGAATATAGTTGTCCTCAAAAGGGGTTTTGTGCTCTCTAATACATTCTTGAGATTGTCTACCCCAAATGGGTTTAATGGAGACAAGAGGTTTTCTTGCATTTGGGCGTCCCTATACAGTGTTTGAGGATCCCACCCAAAATATATTCCCACACCA
This sequence comes from Enhydra lutris kenyoni, assembly GCF_002288905.1. Classification (NCBI taxonomy): domain Eukaryota; kingdom Metazoa; phylum Chordata; class Mammalia; order Carnivora; family Mustelidae; genus Enhydra; species Enhydra lutris. The sequence continues at coordinate 5,138,308 of NW_019154163.1, read as the reverse complement.
AGCACTTTTGTGGGCTAAGGAAAGGGTTTTAAACTTATTGTAAGGAAAACCTCGTTTTCATTTCTCTCCCCCAGTCTTGAGACTATTCAGGTTGATGAGATAGGATTGGAAGTGGAAACAGAAGAGTAAAATTCCTGAACCATCCACTTAGCTGCTCAGCTCCCCCTCTTCTATTTGGGTCTTGACTAACCTCCAAGAAGGGTGTTCAGGATAGCAACATCCCAGGAGAGGTTTCAAAACCTTCCAGACAAAAAATAAAACAAAAAACCAGAAAAACCTTCCTATTAGGGAATGTTTGCTAGGTCAAGGCATTGAAGTCCCTGCTAAAATTCAGACAGATGAGAGAGGGAGAGCTGTTATCTTTCCCAAAGCTGACCAGAACCCACCAATCCTACTTGCTTAATAGCTTTCTCTTCGTAGACATAACTACTGGTTATGGAGATGAGTTAGAAGTGAGGGGTGAAAGGCAAGACTCCAGGACAAGGTTTAAGTGAAGATGCTATTATAAATAGGATCTCATGCAATTTAAGAAATCTGAGAACTTCCATGCAGTCTTCTCTCTGGAAAAGTTTGAAATAGGCTGTGTAGCCTTTTGCATAATGTACCCATGGCCCTGGAGTGGCCCCCAGCTTTTCACTGTCAGCATCCAGCTCCATGGCCCCAGGCCTATCAATAAGCCGAAATGCTGCCATTACTTTAACATTACTTGCTTCACCTCATCCAAGCAAAACTTCCATTTCCTCACTGCAGTTTTATCACCCAGTAATAAGACAAAAACGGAGATTAATTTCACCCATCCTAAAATGCCAGTGGCCTTTAAATCTGGCCAGAAGTATTTGCAATTATTTGGAAAGATTATTCTTAATCCATATAACTTTATTGAAATGAAAAACATCTGGCCATGTAGAAGAAGTTTGGGGGAAAGTAGAGCCCAGGATCAACTCTCTTCAGCTCTTCTTCTTGCAGCTTTTTTTTAAACCTTCCACTTTACTTTTTAAAAGATTTTATTTATTTATTTGAGAAAGAGAGTGAGTGAGCATGGAGGGGGCCAAGGGGAGGCAGATTCCCCACTGAGCAGGGAGCCCAGCCCAGGGCTCCATCCAAGGACCCCACGATCATGACCTGAGCAGAAGGCAGCTGCTTAACCAATTGAGCCACCCAGGCACCCCTACCCTTCCACTTTTCTATCCACCATTTCTTTATTTTTTTTAATTTCTTTTCAGCGTAACAGTATTCATTGTTTTTGCACCACACCCAGTGCTCCATGCAATCCATGCCCTCTCTAATACCCACCACCTGGTTCCCCCAACCTCCCACCCCCCCGCCCCTTCAAAACACTCAGATTGTTTTTCAGCGTCCATAGTCTCTCATGGTTCACCTCCCCTTCCAATTTCCCTCAACTCCACCATTTCTTTAAAAAGCATCATATCTCCCATAGTGATGGGAAGAGCACTGATTTTGTAGCCTACGGGACCTTTTTGCAAACTCACAGTTCTGCCGCTTACCACCTGGGTGACTATTAGTTTCCTCTTGATGCTGTAACAAATTACAGCAAGCTTTGTGTCTTTTTTTAAAGATTTTATTTATTTATTTGACAGACAGAGATTACAAGTAGGCAGAGAGGCAGGCAGAGAGAGAGGAAGGGAAGCAGGCTCCTTGCTGAGCAGAGATCCTGATGCAGGGCTTGATCCCAGGACCCTGAGATCATGACCCAAGCCAAAGGCAGAGGCTTTAACCCACTGAACCACCCAGGCGCCCCAAGCTTTGTGTCTTAATACAAATTTATTATCTGGAGTTCTGGAAGTCAGAGTCTGAAATGGGTCTCAATGGGTCAAAGTGTCAGCAAGTCTGTATTACTTCTATAGGCTTTAGGAGAAATCCGGTTCCTTGCCTTTTTCAGTTTCTGGAGGCTACCTCCATTTGTTGGCTCAGAGCCCCTTCTTCCTATCACTCCCAACCTCTTGCTTCCTTCATCCCATTTTCTCACATTACCTCTGACCCTTCTGCCTCCCTCTTATAAAGACCTGTGTCATTGCACTGGGTCCACTCTGGTAATCCAGAATAATTTCTTCATGGCAACACCCTTAATTGTATCTGCCAGGTCTCTTCTTGCCAGATAAAGTAACATTATTCTGCCTACCACAGTGAGCAAGGACAAGTTGCTTAATCTAACTGAACCTCAGTTCCTACGAGGGCAAAGTGAGGATAAGAATACCTACCTTGCCTAATTGCGAGACTCACTAGTGATGGAGAGAATATTTCCAAAACACCAAAACCACTGTGGAAAATGCTGCCGTTTCTTCAGCCTGAGTGTGGGGATAGAAAGACAAACTGGCCACAACCACTTGGGTCTGTAGATCAGTCTTTGGTCTGGAGCTGCCTGAGATGCTAATGCCCCGTTTTGAAGAGAGCTTCTTTTGCCTGTAGGAAGGCCTCATCTGAGGTTACTGAAGGAGCATCAATATAGCAACCCGCGTGACCCAAACGTTGCCGATACCAATCCCATTCTTTCGAGTCCTTAAACTTGGCAATGTTAGCCTTTCCTTTTCCTCCACAATTGCCAGTTCAACTAGAATAACACTCCTACGCTGAGTAGCTAAGCACGTTCTTAAATTTAGGATCATGGCTGTCAGACAGTCCTTTCACATAGTCACAATGATCCAGCTGTCTCTGTTCAAAATAAATTACTCTGTATGTGTTGTAATGAGCACTGGGTATTATATAAGACTGACAAACCACAGATCTTTACCCCTGAAGCAAATAATACCCTATACATTAATTAATAGAATTTAAATACAAAAAAAATTTACTCTGTTCCTTATTAGGTTGAACCACCGGTTCCGCTTTTGGGAAATGCAAACTCTCAGCTTTCCCGCTCCAGACCAGGTAAACCAGAACCTGCATGTTAACAGGATCTGTTTTTATGTGTGTTATAATATAAAAAGCACCACCTTGAAAACTGAACTGCTTTGGAGTAAGTTGGAAATGCCTACAAATCTGTCAAAGAGTCTTCCAAACTGTAATCATTTGAAGACAACCTTCATAATTGTTTGTTTTGCTGTTAAGGAATGTTTAAAAAATTAAAAATTAGGATGAGGATAAGATGGCTGAGGAGTAGGTGGACCACAAGCTTGCCTTGCCACCCCCCCCAACACAGCTAGATAAACAGCAAATCTTTCTGAACAACCAAGAAATCCATCCAAGGTCTGAGAGAACAAACTGCACAACAGGAGATTTAAAACAACAACAACAACAACAAAAGAAACAAACAAAAACAGAAAAACAATCCCTGCCACATCCGGGAAGAGGTAGGAGCTGCAGAGAGTTAATTGTGTGGAGAAAAGAGCCTTGGGTACTGCAGAAGGGAAGGAGCCCTGATCACAGAGAGAGGAGCAAGAGAGAAAGAGAGAGAGAGTACAAACACGCGCAGGGGACTGCACAAGAAAAACTTTTCCCCAAAACCATGACTAGGTAAAGGAGGGGGGGGTCCCCGAATACTGCAAGATTTTAGAAGCCATGGAGTCAAAGTCTCAAGTTTTAGAAGTCGGCGCCGTTGTCAGGGCCTCGACTGGCAGGCTTAGGGGATCTCTGGAGGGGAAGGAGGGCGGCCCCCTGGTGTGGACAGCCTGGTCTGAGGATCCCCTGGGTCACCCGGGAAGAAACCGGTCCCCTTATTGGAGTGCGTTTGGGGAGGTGGCAGGGCCTTGCTGGGGACAAAAGACCTGACAGGCTCCTTCCAGGCTCCTTCAAGCTGCTCCGTACACTAACAGGACTGGGGATGCCGGCTGGTGGGCAACCTTGGCGCTGGCTCTTTGCTGTGCTTTGCCCTGAACTCTGAGAGGAGATGCCACTATGCGGGCCAGTGTTTGGGATATGCTGGCACCTGGCAACGGGAAGTGACACCCTCCCCCAGAGGATCAACAAGGGCCTGTGCCATGCCAATCTCTCAAATTTGGGGTTTTGAAAGCCAGCCACATGCTGGAGATAAAACACAGGAATACTGTGCTGCCTGGCAGACACTCAGACTCAGGCTGTGTGAAGGCAGAGATCTGGTGGCAGCAGAGGAGGAAAGGCGGGTGATTACTCTTCCATGAGGGCTTCCTGAAGACTGGCAGGTGCAAACATCCCACTCCAGGACCCAGGCGGCAAAGCAACGTCATTCCTGCCCCTCATCCCCCAAGCCGCCCATCAGCACCACCAACTTAAGTGGGGGCCAGAGGTGCTTACACCAAACCCTGACCCCCTGAGCCCTGCAGGTGCATTTCCACTAGGGCAAGTCAGACCGAGAACTAGCACCCACCAAGTCCCACCCCCCAGGCGACCAAAATGAACTTCTCCCACACCCCGTAGGCTGTGGTGATCATATTGTGATCACCAATATGAACTCTTCCCACACACCAAGTCTGCTGATCATAGAGTGCTCCAAAGCTTCAGCTCTGGGGAAAATAGGATCCAGTTTCCTTTTTTTGTTTTGTTTTGTTTTAGAGAGGGAGACAAGTGTGGGGAGGGACAGAGGGAGAGGGAAAGAATCTTAAGCAGGTTCCATGCCCCCAGCTGAGCCCTAGGAGGGGCTCAATCTCACAACCCTGAGATCTTGACAGCTAAAATCAAGAGTTGGACCTTAACTAACTGAGCCACTCATTTGCCCCCCATGGACAGATGGACTTAACAGATATATTCAGAACATTTCATCCTAAAGCAGCGGAATACAGATTCTTTTCCAGTGCACATGGAATAGTCTCCAGAATAGATTACAGACTGGGTCATGAATCAGCCCTTAAGTACAAAAAGATTGAGATCATACTATACATATATTCAGACGATAATGATGTGAAACTTGAAGTCAACCACAAGAAAAAGTTAGGAAAGACCACAAATACACGGAGATTAAAGAACATCATAATAAAGAATGAATGGGTTAACCAGGAAATTAAAGAAGAAGTAAAAAAAAATATATGGAAGCAAATAAGGATGAAAACACAAAATTCCAAAAACCTTTGAGATGTGGCAAAATCTATCCTAGGAGGGAAGTATATTGCACCACAGGCAAGGATCAAGAAACAAGAAAAGTCTCAAATGCACAACCCAACCTTACACTTAAAGGAGCTAGACATGGAAAAGCAAATAAAGCCTAAAGCCAGCAGGAGAAGGGAAACAATAAAAAGTAGAACAGAAATAAATGATATGGAAACACACATAAAAGCCAGTAGAACAGATCAATGAACCTAAGAGCTGATTCTTTGAGGCTTACTAAAACTGAAAAACCACTATACAGACTTATGGAAAAGAAAAGAGAAAGGAACCGAATAAATAAAATCTCGAATGAAAGAGGAAAAATTACAAAAACACCACAGAAATACAAGCAATTATAAGAGAATATTATGAAAAATTATATGCCAACAAACTGAGAAATCTGGAAGAAATGGATACATTCCTAGAAACATACAAACTGCCAAAACTCGAACAGGAGGAAATAAAAAATTTGAGCAGACCCATAACTGGCAAAGAAATGGATTCAGTCATCAAAAATCTCCCAGAAAACAAAACCAAAAACCAAAAACCAGGGCCAGATGGCTCCCTGGAGGAATTCTACCAGACATTTACAGAAGAGTTAATACTGGCTCTTCTCAAACTGTTCCAAAAAATAGAAATGGAAGGAAAACCTTCAAACTCCTTCTCTGAGGCCAGCATTACCTTGATTCCCAAACCAGACAAAGATTCCACTATAAAGGAGAATTACAGACTGATATCCCTGATGGACATGGATGCAAAAATTCTCAACAAGATACTGGCAAATCAAATCCACAGTATATTAAAAGAATTACTCACCATGACCAAATGGGTTCTATTCATGGGCTTCAGGCGTAGTTCAATATCTGCAAATATATCAGTGTGATACACCACATTAATAAAAGAAGGGTTAAGATCCTCTCATAGATGCAGAAAAAGCATGTGACAAAATACATGCTCAACAAAGGAGGGAGGGAGGGAGGGAGAGAGAGAGAGAAGCAGATTCCTCGCTGAACAGGAACCTCAATGCGGGGCTCAATCCCAGGATCCTGAGATCATGACCTGAGCTGAAGGCAGACACTTAAACAACTGAGCCACCCAGGTACCCTTTCATTTTTATTTCTTTGATGCCAGTGAGGTAGGACTACTTCATAAATTTAAAAGTCATTTTGTGTGTGTGCTTATAGGATGTCTGTTCATTTTCATTACCAATATACCTATTTTGGTCTTAGTGTATTTTGCTTAACAATTTGTTGATAAATTTATTTTCAAGATCAATTTATTTTCCTATTAAGACAATTAACCTTTTGGTATGTTTTTTACTAATATTTTCTCTGGTTTTTTTTTTGTTGTTGTTGTTGTTTCCTGCCATAGTTTAAGTTGTACATTTACCACGGTGAAATTTGGCAATATACCTCAAAAGGAGAGTTTACCAGTGTTCAAACATTTAGATCCAAGGATTCCATTTCTAGAAATCTATTTGAAGAATAGATTAACATTTAGACAAACATTTACTCTCAAAGATGTTCTTTGTGAGATTCCCAGGGCTTATCATTCTTGAGTTATTAGTCATATACAGAAAATCAAATCCTATGTTTTTTTTCTTTTTAAAAAACTTGTGATAAAGTATGAATACATAAAATTTTCCATTTTATGAGATTAAGGTTCTCTTATGGTTTGTCTCCCTCTTGATCCCATTTTGTTTCATTTATTCCTTTCTTACCTGCCAAACCCCCCACGTTGCCTCTAAACTTCCTCCTATCAGGGAGATCATATGATAATTGTCTTTCTCTGATTGACTTATTTCGCTAAGCATAATACCCTCTAGTTCCATCCACATCATCACAAATGGCAAGATTTCATTTTCTTTTGATTTATATAAAATGGAATACTATACACACACACACACACTATATATACTATACTATACAGTATATACTATATATATACTATATATAATATACTAATGAAATCTTGCCATTGTGATATATAAATATATAGTATTCCATTATATATATACATTTCATTATATATAGATATAATAGAATACTATATATATAGACTATACATATCACATCTTCTTTATCCATTCATCTGTTGATGAACATCTAGGTTCTTTTCATAGCTTGGCTATTGTAGACATTGCTGCTATAAACATTCGGGTGCACGTGCCCCTTCGGATCACTACGTTTGTATCTTTAGGGTAAATACCCAGC
>NW_019154163.1:5087626-5126082 GCF_002288905.1 Enhydra lutris kenyoni | reverse complement strand
AATTAACTGCAAGACTAAAGAATCATGGGGAGAAAGCCATGAGTTCAGTGCTTTGCTTTCTCCTCCTCTGGAATTCCGCTGCTCTCCTTGGTATTGAAACTACACTCCTTGGTAGGTGAACTTGGTCCTGGCTGGATTTCTTGTTGATCTTCTGGGGGAGGGGCCTGTTGTAGTGGTTCTCAAGTGTCTTTGCCCCAGGCGGAATTGCACCGCCTTTACCAGGGGCCCAGCTGAGTAATCCGCTCGGGTTTGCTTTCGGGAGCTTTTGTTCCCTGAGCGCTTTCCGTAGAGTTTCTGGAGGACTGGAATGAAAATGGCGGCCTCCCGGTCTCCGGCCCAAAGGAGCCGAGAGCTCCGGGCCTCCCTCCTTAGTGCGCCTTCAGAGAACAGTGCCCATTTACTCTCGTTTCCCTGGCCCCTGGCTGCGCTCTGAGCTGACCGAGCCTGCGACCGGTTCAAGGTAACCCCGAGCTGTGAGCTCACTCCTTGGCTTTGTCTCTGTAGCCGGCTTCCCCGTTCTAATACCTGCAAGCTCTGCGATACTCAGACACCCCTGATCCATCTGTGACCCTGCGGGACCTGAGGCCACACTGACCCCGTGTGGGCTTCACCCCGGTTTAGCCTCTGGAGCGATGTCCCTCAGCGGAACAGACTTAAAAGTCCTGATTTTGTGCTCTGTTGCTCCGCCGCTTGCCGGGAGCCGGCCCCTCCCCCCCACAGTCTATCTTCCTGTCGCTTTGGATTCACTTCTCCGCCAGTCCTACCTTTCAGAAAGTGGTTGATTTTCTGTTTCTAGAATTGCTGTTCTTCTCTTCAATCTCCCGTTGGATTTGTAGGTGTTTGCAATCTTTAGATAAGCTATCTAGCTGCTCTCCTGCTACGTGAATTAGTCTCAGCCTGCTACTTCTCCGCCATCTTGACTCCTCCCCCTCCCTTGCCGTTTTTTTGAGCATACCAAACGCAGTGCTGTCTCAGGGTCTTTGCACTCTCAGCTCCTTCTACCTTTCAGCGCCTCCTCCCTTTCCTTAAACTCTTTCACTTTACCCTCTAAGAAGGAGATACTTCCTTCAGGTCTGTACTCATTGCTGTTTCCCTGCGTGTCCGCTGTAGTGTATTCTCAGTCCAATAGCCAGAATGATCCTTGGAATCAGTTCATGCCATTCCCCTGCTCAGAAGCCTCTAATGGTTTTCTGTCTCACTCAGAAAAAAACAACACACACACACACACACACACACACACACACACCAAAAAAACTACTCACAGTGGCCTCCTCTATCCAAAAATACTTACTCCAGCACACTCCTACAATAAAGTTGCACCATTAGTTACTCTTTTATGTTAAGGTATTGGCCATAAACATGTTACCTATCACTCATTTACAGAGTACGTGTTCACCTCTAAAATGGGATAAATGATGCCTGCCTCCCTCATAGGGTATCAGTAGGAGAAAGTGAAGTGGTGCATGTAAAGATGCTTTTGAGATGTAAAAAGCTGGGTTGATGTGAGGAGTTATTAAGGTTCTATCATTCATCTTTTTTATTAAAAAGCCTTCTAGATTGTTCTCCATTAATATTTCATTTAATTATTTCAATATAACTTATTAGAGGTTCAATGTTTACTTTTTAAAAACCAAATGAAGGGCGCCTGGGTGGCTCAGTTGGCTAAGCGACTACTTTCAACTCAGGTCATGAACCCGGAGTCCCAGGATGGAGTCCCACATCAGGCTCACAGCTCCATGGGGAGTCTGCTTCTCCCTCTGACCTTCTCCCCTTTCATGCTCTCTCTCACTCTGTCTCTCAAATGGATAAATAAAATCTTTTTAAAAAATGGAACGTTAACGTGTCAACGAATAACAACATTTAACATCTATTTGTGAGGAACGCTTTTAGCTACAAGTAACAGGAAATTAAAGTGGAAGTGGCTTTCAGGATAAGGGAAACATTATCTCACGCAAAAAGAAGTCCCGAGAGGGGCAGTTCCAGTGTTGATTGTCACTGACATTAGCAAGGCCAGCATGGTGATAGCAGCTGCTGGAATCACATCTTCATTTAATAGCATCCAGAAACTTTGTGTCATGTTTTTTTTTTAAACTTCTTATTTTAAAAAATTTTACTTCTTAAATGAACATGTAATAAAATTGGTTCTTTTGATGTACAGTTCTATAAGCTTTGATACATGTGAAAACCACTGTAATCAGTATACAGATGAGTTCTACCACCCCCACCCCAAATTCCCTCATGTTATCCCTTTGTCACACCTTTCCTTCATTCCTAATTTCTGGTAACCACTGATCTGCTTTATGTACTTACAATTTCATCTTTTCAAGAATGCCATATAAATAGAATCATACAGTGCATAATATTGTGAGACTGACTTCTTTCACTCAACATAATACCTTTGAGATCCATTGAATTTACTGGGTATATTAATGACCCCTTCCCTTGTACTGCAGATTAGTATTCCACTGCATATCTTTGGCAGTGTTTGATGTTCATTTGCCTACTGAAAGGCATTTGAGGGGTGCTGGGGTGTCTCAGTCAGTTAAGCTTCTGCCTTTGGCTAAGACCCTGGTTCCAGGGTTCTGGGATCGAGCCCCAGATCGGGCTCCCTGCTCAACATCCCTGCTGAGCTCTCCCTCTCCCCCTGTTCATTCTCTCTCTCTCTCTCTCTCTTTCTCTCACTATCTCTCTTTCAAATAAATAAAATCTTTAAAAAACAAAAAGAAAGACATTTGAGTTGTTTCTAGTTATTGGCAATTATGAATAAAACCTCCATAAACATTTGGGTACAGGTTTTTAGACAAACATGTTTCATTTCTCCAGGGACATGGTTCTCAACCAGGGGCAATTTTGACCTGCCCCCCGCCAAGAGATGCTTGGCAATATCTGGAGGCATTTTCATTGTCTCAACCTGGGGGGTGGGGGAGTGCTACTGGCATCTATGGAGAGGCATCTACCAAGGATGCTGCTAAACTTTCTACAATGCATAGACTAGCTCCCCACAGCCCAGAGTTAGTAGGCCTGAGATGTCGATAGTGCCGAGGCTGAGAAACCCTGGTCTAGGGTAAATGCCCAAGAATATGATTTCTGAGTCAAACGGTAAATGTATGTTAATAAGAAATTGCCAAACTCTTGTCCAGAGTGGTTGTGCCAGTTTACATTCCTACCAGCAATATAGTAGAGTTCTAGTTGCTCCACATCTTTGCTAGTGGATTGGGATGGTTTGAATAGGGAGGTAGTGATATTTCACTTGTGTCACTTTTTGAGAGTGAGGAAACATTTCTAGAAGTCCCAGGCAGAATCCACTCCATGTCTCATCGATTAAAATTGCATCTCCTTCTGTTTCCTAAATCAGTCACATGCCAGGGGAATGAAATTATCACTGGTATAGCCACAGAACAGAGCCATAGAACAGGTTACACGAGGTAGTACCTCTGATTTGATTAAAGTTTCTTTCATGTACATTGACATCGTATAATGAATGTGCTAAGTTGGTTATTTGCACTTTCTACCCTGGAATGGGATGTATAAACTTTCCTCTTGGCTTTGTATCATGTCCTAAGAGATACTGTTGGGTTGGTGTATACCTGCAATAGAGAGTAAATAGCTATTTGGTTTGGCAAATGCTTCAGAAGCGAGAGGGATAGAATGATGGCAGATACCTGCTGGGAGGGATCAGAAACTATCTGTGCTGAAATGCTATTATCCTTATGTTTATCTCCAACCTATCTTGGGCTTCTTCTTTCATTGGCTTTGTTTGACCCTCTTTCTATTTCCCTTGAGGGAAATAAGTTCATCCGTATTCTGTCACTGTTCCAGTTTTACAGTGGGATCTTGTATTTCTGGTTCATCATAACAAGAAAGAATTCTCAAAAAACAAAAAAAAAAAACCCCACACCTTGACCCTGTTCTTGAAAGAACATGCAGTGACACCTTTAATGTGTGTGAATTTTGTGGGCGAGGAATTGAGACTCAGCCATCTCCCATGCCCATCCCTGTTCCTTGGAGGGGTTATGGCAGTTAACATAAGCAAATCACTCACTCCTAAATCTGCTTCTCCTTCCTCCCTTCAACCTTCCTCCCAGTGTTTCTCCAGTAGCTCTGACTGGGAAATTGGGTGGCCTCATGTCAGATCCAAGAGAAGTGGGAGAGAGTTGTGAACTGATTTAAGAAAAGCATCTGGGGGCGCCTAGGTGGCTCAGTGGGTTAAAGCCTCTGCCTTCGGCTCAGGTCATGATCCCAGGGTCCTGGGATCGAGCCCCACATCGGGCTCTCTGCTCAGCAGAGAGCCTGCTTCCTCCTGTCTCTCTCTGCCTGCTTCTCTGCCTACTTGTGATCTCTGTCAAATAAATAAATAAAATCTTAAAAAAAAAGCATCTGACAAAAATATAGTTCTTTTAAAAAAACTTTCAAGGAGTTATTAAAGTACATAAACATAAATGTTCCTTCTTTGTAGAATCACACTTCATTGGTTTGTAGGCTGTGTTTGGTTAGAGGAGCTTGTGTAAATCAGAGTGTCCAGATCAGTATATTTGTCCACAAACATAGCACTCACTAGCATCATGAATTTCTCCCATAAATTGCTTATGTGATGAGTCAGAGTATGGCTTTGACCTTGTCCTTCTTGCTGCTCAGTTGGAAGAACTAATCACAAATGGTTTCTGGAAAGAAAATGTAAAGAAGCCATCTCTGAGTGGCAAGGAAGGGGAGGATGTCTTGCTGTTTTAGGAGTGGTGTCACTTAGTGTGACTTACCATTTAACTTTTTCTGTTGTTTTCTAAATTGTCTCAGTCAAAATAAATAATTTTTCACGAAGGTAGAGGCTCAGAACATATGCAGTGTTCAGAATCGCTGGCAGTGGCTTGAGTAAGAAAGATCCAGGATCTCAACGAGGAGGAGACACTAGCCCAACCCACCAGCAGAAAGTACTTTGGATCAAGGGAAGCCACACAGGTGCCTGGGTGAACAGAGATACCATCACAGCTCTGTTCCTTACTGGATGGGTGACCTTGGGCTACTTAATTATTCTGTGTCTCAGTATCCTCATCTAAAACCTGGGGCAGTAATAATATTTCCTTCATAGAGTTGTTTGTTAGTTGCATAAATACATCTACAGTACTTATTACAATGCCTGGCACGTAATTGCTCTAATTTTTGTCATTAGCTATTGTTATTATTATAAAACAAGCTAGGGCACATGATATGAATAAGAATATTGAAAAAGTCAAAAGAGAGTATTACTCAGCACCCCGACCCCAACCCCCTCACCCCCACCAAGAAGGCATTGCCACAAACCTCAGGAATCATGCTAGGGGATGTGTCCTCACACACACATACACAGAAAGACTTTGTCCAGGGGTATCCCAACCCCTCCTCACTATGATGTTATTGCAAAATATATTATTCTGCTTTTACCTTTATTTCTGAGCTACAGCTCTTCTGAAACCTTTAGTACATAAAAGGGAAGAGCACTGGACTATCAAAGGAGGGTGGACCCCCAAGTTTCTGGAGTGTGACACATACAATAGAAGGCAATCTTGGCCCCTGATACTCTAGAGATGTATGAAGAAGAGAGCACTAGGGTTAAACTACCAAAACCTGGCTAGAAATCCCTCAGTTCGGCCAAGGGCTGGCCTGGTAAATGGGTTTTTGTGGTGTTTCTTCTTCCCACCCTCTTGTAATCATTTTGAATCAGTTCTTAATAGTGTGGCAGCTTCAGGATTCAGTCTCTGCACAAACTTCTCTTGGCCATCATTAGGGGAAAGAAACCAATTCTGCACCTCAAAAGAAAGAAACTGCAGGACAACATGGAGATCCCTTCAAGTGGGCAACCAAGTTTGTGGTAGAAAAGAGTCAGAGGGGGAGGAAGCAGGATCAGATAGCCCAACCACAAGGTTCAAATACAATTGGGACCTAGAGGAAGATTAAACATGGCAGTTCCAGGAGGGAAAAAGAAGAGAAGCTTCGCCTTACCAAGCCACATGTGTCATTCCAGGCATGCTGGCTGGAATTGTTCCCAACATAGGGCTTGAACCAGCTGAATGACCCCAGGAGCTCCCAGGAAGCAAGCAATCTGGAGGAACTTGTGATGGACGGAAGGTGAAATCTCACTAAAAACCTGCTTGCTTCCCAACACACACCAAGCAGGATTTTGGCACTTCTGAGGAAACTCGATCTGTTCCCAGACACACATACAAAAGGATGAGGTCTGAAGAGGAAGAAAATGCTTTTAGCTTTTGGTAACATATCCTAAGAGCTCAGAACAATCATCTTGAGATTTTGAAGCTTCCTGAAAGAGAAGTAGATTATTTTAAGGAAAATCTGAATGCAGAAAGTGAGCAATAGGAACATGTACCAAGGGCTTCTCAGTAGTGTTGTTTTCTTTGACCCTTGATTGCATCCCAGCAATAGACAAGGAATTATGGAAAGGAATAATGTCTCAGAATAATACCAAGACACGGATGGCTTTACTAGAGACTGAGGCATTAATAATTTTTTCTTCAAAGAAACTTATGCAGAAATTCCACCACAGACAGTGGTATTACATGGAGGAAGCAAAGCATTCATCTTCATATCATCCAACGAGTCTTGTTCCCTACTGCTTACACCTTTCCACCTACATATCCAATGACTTAAGCAGCTGTTAAGAATTTGGGATCAGAAATATTACATATCTTTACGTTCATTTCAGAATTAGTACAATAGCGAAGACAGGGAAACATCCTAAATGTCCATCCATGGATGAACAGATAAAATATGATATATATATATCACATTTATATATATGTATATGTATATATATATATATATACACACATACACACACACGGTGTGTGTGTATATATATATACACATGTGGTGTGTGTGTGTATAGATATATATGTATATAATGTATTATTACTCAGCCATAAAAAATAAAGAAATCCTGTCTGCCATTTGCAACAACACAGATGGACTTTGAGGGCATTATTCTAAGTGAAGTAAGTCAGACCAAGAGACAAATACTGTATGCATGATCTCACTTTTATGTGGAATCTAAAAGGATAAAACTCACAGTAACAGATTAGATTTGTTGTTGCCACAGGTCGGTTGCAGTGGGGGAATTGGGTGAAGGGGGTCAAAAGGAACAAACCTCCAGTTGTAAGATAAATAAGTTCTGGGGGTGAAAGATACTACATGATGACTATAGCTAACAATTCTTTGTATATCGGTAAGTTGCTAAGAGAGTACATCTTTTATTTATTTATTTATGTACTTATATTTAGTTAACTGCTGTGTAGTACATATAGTCCTTGATGTAGTGCTCAACAGTTCCTTAGTTAAGTATTACACCTAGTGCTCATCACAGCACGTGCCCTCCTCAATACTTATCACCTTGTTACCCCCTCCCCCCACCCTCTTCCCCTCTGGCCCCCAGATTGTTTCTCACAGTCAATAGTCTTTCATGGTTCGTCTTCTTCTCTGATTTCTCCTCCTTTGGATTTCCCTCCCTTTCCCCGTGGTCCTCCGTGCTATTGCTTATGTTCTAAGAGAGTAGACCTTAAAAGATCTCATGACAAGGAGAAAAAACTTTGTAAGTATGTGAAGTGATGTTAACTAAACTTATTGTGGTAATCATTTCGCAATATATACATTAGCAAATTATTGTGTTGTACACCTTAAACTTACATAATGTTATATGTCAATCATATCTTTTTTTAAGGTTCTATTTATTTGTTTGAAAGGGAGAGAGAGAGAGAGAGAACAAGCGAGAAGGACAGGCAGAGGGAGAGGGAGAAGCAGACTCCCCATTGAGCAGGGAGCCTGATGTGGGGCTCAATCCCAGGACCAGGGATCATGACATGAGCCGAAGGCAGATGCTTAACGACTGAGCCACCCAGGTGCCCCTATTGATTATATCTTAATAAAACTGGGAAAATAAGAATATGGGCTTCCCATGTGCATCCTAAGCTAGGTGAGTTGTACTACACTGTGCCCCTTGTCACAGTGCCTTAAAAACGTACTTCCACTCTCAGCCTAGTAATCTCTCTAAAATAACATATGCGAGTTTAGAGTGAATTTTCATTTTGACCACTATAATGGTTCTTGATTACATTTCACCACACCTCAGAAGTGCCAGGAGTAAGTAGTTTGAAGGAGGTAGAACTATAGATAGCGGTTTTGGCTCCCCTCACTCATAGGTCATGCAGTAGCCTTTGAGGAACAGGCATCAAGTTCCATGTTTGCACCACCTGCGTCGAAGGGGCAAAAGCACTGGATTTGAGATAAAGAGGCCTGAGTTTGAATCTCCGTTATATATACCACTTACCAGCTGAGTGCAAAGTCAGGCTACTTCTCTTCTGTAAAACTTTCCTTTCCTGTAAAACTTTCCTCTTCTGTAAAACTTCACTGCAAGTTATGGAATAGGATTTTTATGATAATGTGCTAAGCAATTTGAGGCATCTCCTCTGGGCCTCAAGTCCTTTGACCCCCCTCAGACTAGAGCACACACTGTGTATCACCTTCTCATTCATCTTCCCCATCCCCAGCTGAATTTTCAAATACTAGCACTATAAAGGAATTTCCAAGAGTAGAAGTGGAAGCAAACATTCTTCCCAATTTTACAAAGAAAGCTCAGAAAAACAACAGCAACAACAAGGTCTGTACAGTTTGATTTGCAGCAAACTTTCAACTGAGATTGTTTGTTAGAGTGCCTTTTTGGGATGTGGGGTGTTATTTGTTATTTGGGATTTTTAAAAAAGATTTTATTTATTTATTTGAAAAAGTGACAGCAAAAGAGCATGAGTGGGGGGGGGGCGGCAGAGGGAGAAGCAGACTTCCCGCTGGGCAGATGCTTAACTGACTGAGCCACCCAGGTGCCCCATGGAGTGTTATTTGAAGGAGTGTCACACTCTTTGGTTTCATGTGATTCATGAAACCCTGTTTTCTAAAAACCCTCCCCAGGACTTTTCCCCACATCTTAGGGGTAAAATCCTTTAGTCTCTGCTCTTTTGTGCAAGCTTGGGAATGCCTTTGAAGGATAAGGGGGGTACGGTTGGGGGTGGAGGAGTGGGAGTAAAAGCAAAAGTTCATCGGCCTTGGAAAAGAAGCTTGAAAGTTCTCTTGAGGCAGTGATAAACCTTGTAATTGTGGTAGGATTAGGCTTCTGTTCTCAGAGTTATGTCCTGCTGGAAAATTGTTTTATTTGGTTGCAGACACATCTGCCTGGAGACTGAGGTCCCCTGGTTGCACTCTGAATTAGGTAGGCCCCAGCAAAACAGTGAGGTCATGGATGGCTGTTCCCTGTTGGGCCAGCTGTGCCCTTCAGGGGCCAGCAGTTGTTGAGAAATTTGATATTATGCAGCAGGTGGCCTGAGGTGTGTTTATGTCTGTCATACTTGACAACCTTGAGAGGCTTGTGACTGATTGTTTTCTGTAGTGGTACACAGGGTAAAGATTGTCTTGCTAACTGAGAGTTTGCTTAGCTCTAATTCCCTCTACACTTATTTGGTGGAGGGGCAGAATGAGGAAGAGGCTGTGGGAATTGTTTGATATCAAGGCCAAACTCACACAGGCTTTGCCAGTTGTTCCGAGTGTGGTCCTTGGACCAGTAACATTGACATTACCTGGGAAATTGGAGGAAATTCAAATTCTTGGGCCCTTCTCCAGACCGAATGAATTGAAAACTCTGGGGCCGGGGCCCAGCAATCTGTTTTTAAAAGCTTTCCAGGTGAGTCTGATTCATGCTTACACTTGAAAACTACTGCATTAATAACTCATCCCTGACTACACACCTAAGGCATTTGTTTAAAACACAGAATTTTAATTTTTTTCTTCCAAGTTTTTATTTAAATTCTAGTTAGTTGGCATATAGTGTCATATTGGTTTCGGGAGTAGAATTTTGGGATTCATCACTTACATATAACACCCAGTGCTCATCACAATGTGTGCCCTCCTTAATACCCATCGCCCATTTAACACCTCCCCCCATTTCCCCTCAGTTTGTTTTTAAGAGTCTCTTATGGTTTACCGCTCCCTCTCCTCCTTTTTTTTCCCCTTCCCATGCATTCATCTGTTTTGTTTCCTAAATTCCGCATACAAGTGAAATTGTATGGTGTTTGACTTTCTCTGGCTATTTCTCTTAGCATAATACTCTCTAGCCCCATCCACATCATTGCAAATGAAAAGATTTCATTCTTTTTGATGGCTGAGTAATATTCTATTCTTTCCATAGTTTGGCTATTGTTGATAATGCTGCTATAAACATCGGGGTGCATGTGCCCATTCAAATCAGTACTTTTGTATCATTTGGGTAAGTACCCAGTAAAGTGATTGCTGGCTCATAGGTTAGTTCTATTTTTAGCTTTTTGAGGAATCTCCACACTGTTTTCCAGAGTGGCTGCACCAGCTTGCGTTCTTGCCAACAGTGTAAAAATGTTCCCCTTTCTCCACTTCCTCACCAACATCTGTTTTTTCCTGTGTTAATTTTAGCTATTCTGATAGGCATAAAACACAGAATCTTTAGAGGGTCCCAGGAAATCTCTTTTTAATCCACAGGTGATTCTGTTGCTTAAGCAGGATTGAGAACCACAAATGCATTCTCTCCTTATGGACAAGTTACTCAGGAATATGCTGAGTTTTTGTCATGGGCCTTCTATCCTCTTGTCTGGATTATAGATTAGATTTTTGGGATTAGATGACAGTTCCAGGCTCAGGGCCTATCTCTGATGGAACTGAGGTCTAGGCAGAAAGTGATGCTTGTGTTTTTTGGTAGGTAAGCTAGAGTGTCTCTGCCTATTAGTTCACTCTCACTTCTCCTTTAAAGGTCTAGAAGAAGTAATTAGCTGCTTCCTGGATAGAGGTCTGGAAATAGAGGCTCTGGAAAAAGAGTGAATAGGGACAGTGCTTGTTAAAATGCAGGTACTCTAGACCGTGGATCTTTTCTATTTCAAAATAGACATCTCTAGTTCCTTCAGTTCTTTTATCTTCTCCCAATTATTCCCAGCTCCACTAGACCCATATTTTATAACCTTTCATTTCTCCATTTTAGAAGTGGGACTAATGTCTGTAGTCATCCAAAGTAGGAAGGCAGGGAGGGCTGAGGGAAGGACCAATGGAGGGACACTACCTATATTTGTCAATGTATAAAATGCATAAGACAATAAATCGTTTCCATTACACAGTGAAAGGTTTTTGGGGGAAGAAGTCTGAACTCATCATACTTGTTTTGAAAAAGTGGTTTTCATGAGCAAATCTATTTCATTCATGTAAACATTGAATACTGGAGTAGTAGTGAAATAATGTGAACTTCTGTTTGCAGTTAAGTCAGTCTATTATTTCACAGCACCTTCTCTTGGCTTTCTGTTATAATAGGGGTATATAGAAACAGGGTAATGTTCATACACATGTGGGGGAATGTATGTTGAATACAGGTAAATGTGGTTATATTAACTGAGGGTGTATGTGAGGAACATTTTACTCTCATCTCTATTTTTAATCCTTACAATAACCTTGTGAAATTATTATTGCCTTTTACAGAAGAGATAGCTGACATGATCTGATTTCCCAATGGAAGCACAGTCTCAGGCAGAGCCTTGATTTGAATACCAGTTTGCATTCCAACTAACAGGGCAAGAAGTTTCCCCTTTCTCTGTATCCTCACCAAACCTGTTGTGTTGTTTCTTTTCCTTTCCTTTCCTTTCCTTTCCTTTCCTTCTTGTTTTGGAGTTAAGATTATGTTCCCACTCAGATATTGAAATAAAGCACTATGATAGTCATTAAGAGTCTGCCTTCAGCTTCGGCCATGATCCCAGGGTCCTGGGATTGAGCCACACACTGGGCTCCCTGCTTGGCAGGAACACTGCTTTCCCTCTCTTACCCCACCTGCTTGTGTTCCTGCTCTCACTCTCTCTCTCTCTCACATAAATAAATAAAATCTTTAAAAAAATAAAAAAAGATTTAAAACATAATAGCTAAAGCACTTCCTAATTTTCATTGTTTACTTTTTTTCCTAGTTACTTTTTTTTCTTTTTTGGTTAGGTAACATATAGTGTAATATTGGTTTCAGGAGTAGAATTTAGTGATTCATCACTTACATATAACACCCAGTGCTCATCACAACAAGTGTTTTCCTTAATACCCATTACCCATTTAGCCCATTCCCCACCCAACCTTCCCTCCAGCAAGCCTCAGTTTTTTCTCTATAGTTAAGAGGTTCTTGTGGCTTTCTTCCCACTCTTTTTATTCTCCCTTCCCCTATGTTCATCTGATTTATTTCTTAAATATCACATATGAGTGAAATCCTATGGTATTTGTCTCTCTCTGACTGACTTGTTTCACTTAGCATAATATACTCTCGCTCCATTGATGCCATTACAAATGGCAAAATTTCATTCTTTTTGATGGCTGAGTAATATTCTGTTATATATATATATATATATATATATATATAACAACTTCTTTATCCATTCATCATGTGATGGGTATTTTGGCTCTTTCCATAATTTGGCTATTTTTTATACCAGTGCTATAAATATCAGGGTGCATGTGTTCCCTTAAATCAGTATTTTTGTATTCTTTGAGTAAATATATAGTAGTGCAATTACTGGGTCATAAGCTAGCTCTACTTTTAAGTTTTTGAGGAACCTCCATACTGTAGTCCAGAGTGGTGGCACCAGATTTCATTCCCACCAGCAGTGTTAGAGGGTTCCCATTTCTCTGCATCCTAGCCAACATCTGTTGTTTCCTGAATAGTTAATTTTAGCCCTTTTGAGTGGTCTGAGGTCAAATCTCATTGTGGCTTTGATTTGTATTTCCCTGATGCTGACTGATGCGAAGCATTTTTTCCTGTGTCTGTTGGCTATGTGTAGGTCTTCTTTGGAGAAATGTCTGTGTCTTCTGCCCATTTCTTGACTGGATTTTTTGCTTTTTGGGTATTGAGTTTGATAAATTCTTTTTTTTTTAAAAGATTTTATTTATTTATTTGACAGAGAGAGATCACAAGTAGGCAGAGAGGTAGGCAGAGAGAGAGGAGAAGCAAGCTCCTGCTGAGCAGAAAGCCTGATGTGGGGCTCAATCCTAGGACCCTGGGATCATGACCTGAGCCAAAGGCAGAGGCTTTAACCCACTGAGCCACCCAGGCGCCCTGAGTTTGATAAATTCTTTATAGATTTTGCATTTTAGACATTTATCTGATAAGACATTTGTAAATATCTTCTCCAATTCTGTAGGTTACATTTCAGCTTTGTTGACTGTTTCCTTTGCTGGGCAAGAGCTTTTCATCTTAATGAAGTCCCAATAGTTCATTTTTGTGGTTGTTTCTCTTGTCTTTCAAGATGGGTTGAGCAAGAATTTGTTGTGGCTGAGATCAAAGGAGTTGTGGCCTGTATTCTCCAGGATTTTGATGGATTCCTCTCTCACATTTAATTCTTTCATCTAAGAATTTTAAGTTTATTTTTGTGTATGGTGTAAGAAAGTGGTCCAATTTCATATTTCTGCATGTGACTGTCCAATTTTCCTGGGAGGCCATCTGGCCCTGGACTCTTGTTTGTTGGGAGATTTTTGATGCCTGATTCAATTTCTTTGCTGGTCATGAGGTCTGTTCGGGTTTTCTATTTCTTCCTGTCTTGAAAGTTTATATGTTTCTAGGAATACATCCATTTCTTCTAGATTGCCTAATTTGTTGGCATATTATGTCTCATAATGTTCTCTTAAAATTGTATTTCTTCAGTGTTGGTTGTGATCTCTCCTCTTTCATTCATGATTTTATTTATTTGGGTCCTTTCTCTTTTCTTTTTCATAAGTCTGGCTAGGGATTTATCAATCTTATTAATTCTTTTTTTTAAAGATTTTGTTTATTTATTTGAGAGAAAGAGAGGAAGAGCAGGGGGAGAGGGAGAAGTCTCCCTGCTGAGGAGGGAGCCCAACATGGGGCTTGACCCTAGTACCCCAGGATTATGACCTGAGCCAAAGGCAGATGCTTAACTGAGTCACCCAGGTACCCCTCAATCTTATTAATTTTTTCAAAGAACCAGCTCCTAGTTTTGTTGATCTGTTTTACCGTTTTTTAAATTTCTGCTCTAATGCTTATTATTTCTATTCTCCTGATGGGTTTAGGCTTTCTTTGCTGTTCTTTTTCCAGCTCCTTTAGGTATAAGGTTAGGTTGTGTAGTTCAGACTTTCCTTGTTTCTTGAGAAAGGCTTGTATTGCTATATACTTCCCTCCTAGGACCATTCTTCCTGCATCTCAGAGGTTCTGAACTGTTGTGTTTTCATTTTCATTTGTTTCCATGTATTTTTAAAAATTCTTCTTTAATTTCCTGGTTGATCTATTAATTCTTTAGTAGAATGCTCTTTAACCTCCATGTATTTGTGTTCTTTCCACATTTTCTATAGTGATTGAGTTCAAGTTTTAAAGCATTGTGGTCTGAAAATATGCACAGAATAATCTCAGTCTTTTTGTACCGGTTGAGACCTGATTTGTGGCCCTGTATGTCATCTCCTCTGGAGAATGTTCTATGTGTACTTGAGAAGAATGTGTATTCTGCTGCTTTATGATGTAATGCTCTGCATGTATCTATGAAGTCCATCTGGTTTGTCATTCAAAGCCCTTGTTTTCTTGTTGATCTTCTGATCTGATGATCTGTCCACTGCTGTGAGTGGGATGTTAAAGTTCCCTACTATTATTGTATTATTATCAATGAGTCTCTTTTAAATTTGTTATTAATTGATTTATATATTTGGGTGCTTCCAAGTTAGGGGCATAAATACTTATAATTGTTAGATCTTCTTGTAAGATAAACAATTTTATTATGATATAGGGTCCTTCTTCATTTATTATTACAGTCTGGTTTAAAATCCAGTTTGTCTGATATAAGGATGCTACTGCAGCTTTCTTTTGATGCCCATTGGCATGATAAATATTTCTCCACCTCCTCACTTTCAATCTGGAGGTGTCTTTGGGTCTAAAATGAATCTCTTGGGACGCCTGGGTGGCTCAGTTGGTTGGATGACTGCCTTCAGCTCAGGTCATGATCCCGGAGTCCCGGGATCAAGTCCCACATCGGGCTTCCAGCTCCATGGGGAGTCTGCTTCTCCCTCTGACCTTCTCCTTGCTCATGCTCTCTCTCACTGTCTCTCTCTCAAGTAAATAAATAAAATCTTAAAGAAAATTAAAAAATAAAATAAAAATAAAAATGTTAAACTGAATCTCTTGTAAACAGCCTATTGATGGATCTTGTTCATTTATTCATTCTGATACCCTATGTCTTTTGATTGGCACATTTAGTCCATTTACATTCAGAGTAATTATTGAAAAATATGAGTTTAGTGCCATTTTATTACCTGTAAAGTTGCTGTTCCTGTACATTGTCTGTGATCCTTTTTGGTCTTTATTGCTTTTGGGCTCTCTTTGCTCAAAGGATCCCCTTTAATATTTCTTTCAGGGCTGGTTCAGTGATCACAAATTCCTTCACTTTTTGTTTGTCCTGGAAACTATCTCTCTTATTCTGAATGACAGCCTTGTTGGATCAAGTATTCTTGGCTGCATATTTTTCCCATTTATCACACTAAATATATCATGCCAGTCCTTTCTGGTCTGCCAGGTCTCTTTGGACAGTTTTGTTGCCAGCCTTATGTGTCTATCCTTGTAAGTTAAAGAATTCTTGTCTCAAGCTGCTTTCAGGATTTTCTCTTTATCTCTGAAATTTTCAAGCTTCACTATTACCTATCAAGATGTTGACCTATTTTTGTTGATTTTGAGGGCATTCTCTGTGCCTCCTGGACTTGAATGTCTATTTACTTCCCCAAATTATGGAATTTCTCAGCTATGATTTGTTCAAATAAGCCTTCTGTTCCTCTCTCCCTCTCTTCCTCTTCTGGGACCCCTATTATCTGGACATTATTTTGCTTTATGGAATCACTGAGTTCTCTAAGTCTCTCTTCATGATCCAGTAGTTTTCTTCCTCTCTTCTTTTCAGCTTCCTTATTTTCCACCATTTTATCTTTTATATCACTTACTCTCTTCTGCCTCATTTATCTTCCTTTTTAGAGTCTCCATTTGGGATCACATCTTGGTAATAGCATTTTTAATTTAGGCCTGACTAGATTTTAGTGCTTTTATTTCTATAATAAGGAATTCTCTAGTGTCTTCTATGCCTTTTTAAAGTTCAGCTAGTATCTTTATAATCATTGTTTTAAAATTCTAGTTCATACATCTTATATCTGTATTGATTAAATCCTTGGGAGTGAGTACTACCTCCTATTCTCTCTCTTGGGATGAATTTTTCCATTTCATGATTTTGTTCAGAAAAGAAGAAAGAAAAAGACAACAATAACAACAATGACAACAGAAAAAAACACAAAACAAACCAGAAAAAAAAACCCCAAAAACAATTAGAAAAAAAAACAAACCAGAAACAAAACAAAATACTAGATTCTGGGTGTGTTTTGGTCTGCTTGTTAAAAGAAACTAGATCCAAAATAAGAAAGAAAGAAACACACACACACACACACACACACACACACACACACTAAATTAAAATATAGAGACAGGAAACAAAAGATAATATATTGAACGTATATATAAAAATAAAAAATTTAAAAAAGAATACAAATAGAATTGAAAAAATAAAATAATTGAAAAAATAAAACTGAAAGACTTAATAATAAAACCCACAGATGCTATATACTGTTTTGCCCAAGAGCTGATGCTTTACAGCTCTGATCGGTAAACTTGGTGTGGACCAGTTGTTCCTGTTGGTCTTCCAGGGGAGGGGCCTGTTGTGCTGATTCTCCTGTGCCCTTGCCCTGCTGGAAATGTGCTTCTCTTGCCAGGGACTCGCGCTTAGTGTAAGTGGCTCCGGATTCTACCATGTGGCACTGTTTTGCTCCCTGAAGGCCTTCAGCACCAATGGGCAGGATGAAAATGGCAGCATCCCATACTCTAGCCCCAGAGCTGAAAGTTCATGCCCCCCACTCTTTAGCGATCCCTCCCAGAAAAGTTGTCAATCACTCTTGTCTTCACAGTTTCCATCTGAACTCTGTATTCAGCCAGCCTTTGACTGCCCAGGCCTTTTTATCTCAGGCAGGCAACTAAGTTTCAAATCTCCAAACTTTACAGACTCCTGTGGTGTGAACCCATGCTGTTCCTCCCCAGCAAGGGAGGGGGATCTCACCATGGTTCTGTCTTTTGCTGGACCCCTGGGGGTAAAGTGGTCCCTCAACCGTGCAGCAGTACACAGTTTATGGCAGCACAGAACAGAAAGCCAACACCTGGACTCACTGTTTGAGTCCGCTTCCCGACTCCTATGCCTGGGAACTCTGCCACAATCAGGCACCCTTGTTCTTCTTGTGACCATGGGGATCCTGAGACAATACTGCCCCACCTGGGATTTCACCCTACTTCACCACCTGAGCATCTTTAAGCCAGGGACATCCCCCACTCTAGCAGACTTCGAAAAGTTCCGATTTTGCACTCCACTGCTTCTAATACTTTGCAGTAGCCTCCTTAAGCAGGCTCCCTCCCCTCTGCTATATCCTCCAATAGAATACCTCAGATTCAAGTCTCTGCTCGTCCTACCTTCCAAAAAGTGGTCACAGTTCTATCTGTAGAATTGTAGCATTTCTTTTCTCAGATCTCTGATTGGGTTCACAGGTATTCAGAATGATTTGATAACTATCTATACGTATTTGAGGGACTAGAAAAACTTAGGGTCCCCTACTCCTCCACCATCTTCAGTATATCTCCCACATATATTTTAAAATATCAACATAAGGGCCACCTGGGTGGCTCAGTTGTTAAGCATCTGCCTTCAGCTCAGGTCATGATCCCAGGGTCCTGGGATTGATCCCCACTCTGCGGGAAGCCTGCTTCTCTCTCTCCCTCTGCCTGCTTGTCCCCCCCCCCCCACTGTCTCTCTCTCTCTCTGTCAAATAAATAAATAAAAATCTTAAAAATAAAATAAAATATTAACATAAGAGCATCTTTCTATATTGACCTTAATTGAGGTTTCTGCCATGAATTCACTTTAAGCACTTTAGATTAATGGACAAAATGTTCTGTTAAGAAGTCTCATTAGGGGGCACCAGGGTGGCTCAGTGGGTTAAAGCCTCTACCTCTGGCTCAGATCATGATCTCAGGGTCCTGGGATCGGCCCCACATGGGGCTCTCTGCTCAGCAGGGAGTCTGCTTCCCCCTCTCTCTCTGCCTGCCTCTCTGCCTACTTGTGATTTCTGTCTGTCAGATAAATAAATAAAATCTTAAAAAAAAAAACTTAAAAAAAAAAAAGAAGTCTCATCAGGGGGCACCTGGCTGGTTCAGTTGGTAGAGCATGTGACTCTTGATCTCAGAGTCATGAGTCTGAGCCCCATTTTGGGCATAGAGATTAGTTTTTAAAAAAGGTTTTATTTATTTATTTGACACAGAGAGAGAGAGAACGCACAAGCAGGGGGCGTGGCAGTCAGAGGAAGAAGCAGGCTTCCTGCAGAGGACGGGGAGCCCAATGTGAGACTCTATCCCAGGACCCCTGGATCATGACCTGAGTCAAAGGCAGTTGCTTAGCCAACTGAGCCACCCAGGCACCCAGAGATAACTTAAAAAAATAAGTAAAATTTAAAAATATATAAATAAATGTAAAAAAAGAAGTCTCATCTGTATCATGACTAAAATCTAAAATCCAAGTACCATGAGTTCTAGGACCAGCGGCAGTGCTGCCACTCTGTTGGGTTCTGTCCAAGTCCCTTATAGCCTTTAGGGACAAGGGCATCCACCCACATTCACTCCATTTACAGCTGCAGTTTCTGTAGTAATTCAGCATGTGTCACAGATTCATTGTATATCTACAAATCTTTAAGTATAACTTCTTGGGAACAAAAGTTGACCTAAACATAGAGGGAAAATATTTAGCTTCAAGAGACAAAATTTTACTGAGCTAGGGAAGTACAAAGATAAAAGAAATGATATGATGTTTATGCTTCTTAATAAAGTTATTATGCCATATAAATATTTATGCACAACTTCTGAGAGTTCAGTATGTATGAATGGGTATAAAGATGTTATTTATATGCATTTTTTGAAATCTTGAATCAATCTAGAATTAATATTTGTACAGTGTGCATATATATAAATAATTCCTACTCTTCATAAACATACTTTTTCATGACTGTAAAATATTCCATCATAGATGAACCATGATTCGTTCAACTATGACTCTAAAGGTAAACATTCGAGTTGTTTTCAACACTCAAGAGTACCATAAAAAATGCTATGTATAAAACTTCCTGTATTCTGATTATTTCCTTTTTAAAAAAAGATTTTATTTATTTATTTGACAGAGAGAGATCACAAGTAGGCAGAGAGGCAGGTAGAGAGAGAGGGGGAAGCAGGCTCCCTGCTGAGCAGAGAGCCCGATGCTGGGCTCAATCCCAGAACCCTGAGATCATGACCTGAGCCAAAGGCAGAGGCTTAACCCACAGAGCCACTCAGGTGCCCCTCAGATTATTTCCTTAAAACAGATTTCTAGAGGTAAAATTACTGGATAGAAGTATATGATATATACTTCTTATATATCATATACAATTATATATATCATATACAATTATATGTATATATGTATGTATATATGTATATATAATTATATGTATATATATATATATATATGTATATATAATTGTTCTCCCTAAAAAGATTTTACTAGCTCTATCAGTCTCACCAGCAATGTTCAAGAGTACCCATTTCCTTATAGAAGATTTGGAGGCTGAGAACCACTCACATTCTGTGTATTAAAAACAACAAAAATTAAGTATTGGCTCACCAGCCCTTTCTTAGCCTTTGTTATATATTCTCTCTTCTATACCTACATGCCCAAGGTCCTATCTGTGATATCCTGACCACCGGGCAGCAAGTAGGTCTTACATATTAATTACCAACAATGAGTTTTAAGAGAATAAAGAACAGATGTGAGTTTTAGGCCAAAAATTTGTCCTCAAGAGATATCCACATCAAAATCCCTGGAATCAATGAATGTAACCCTATTTGGAAAAGAATCTTCGCAGATGCCAACTGAGTGAAGCATCTTCAAATGAAGAGAAACCTTAGATTTTTTTCCAAGCAGGCCCTAAATGCCATTACAAGTGTCCCTATAAGAGAGAGAGAGAAGAAGATCAGACACACAGAAGAGGAGAAGGCCATGTAAAGAGGGAGGCACAGATTGGGGCAATGTGGCCGCAAGCTCAGGGACGGTGGCCATCAGCCACCAGAATCTAGAGAAGGCAATAACAGATTCTCCCCCACGGTTTTGGGATCATGCCCTCCCCCACACCTTGATTTTGGACTTCTGGCCTCCAGCACTGTGGGAGAATACATTTCTGTTGTTTTAAGCCACCATTTTTGTAATAATTTGCTACAGCAGCCACAGGAAATGAATACAATGTGTCACTGTGTTCTCTCAGCACTAGGCTGCGCCATTAAGACAAGACCTTTGATGGGGGCGGTGGTGGTGGTGAAAGTATGAATCTTTAGGTGTGCCTGGGTGGCTCAGCAGGTTAAGCCTCTGCCTTTGGCTCAGGTCTTGATCTCAGGGTCCTGGCTTGATCTCAGGGTCCTGGGATCGAGCCCCGCATCGGGCTCTCTGCTCAGCGGGAGCCTGCTTCCCTCTCTCTCTCTGCCTGCCTCTCTGCCTGCTTGCGATCTCTCTCTGTCAAATAAATAAATAAAATATTAAAAAAAAAAGAAAGAAAGAAATAAAAGAAAGTATGATTCATTAAATAACCACCAGGTGGCAGTGCTATGTAGGAGCGAGCGAGGAAACAGCTACTTCCCTTCTCTCTTCCCCTTGGATATCGACTTTGCTTTCATGACTCCATCCCACTAACTTGGAATCTTCTTTCTGGACCTAAAATGCTGCACGCTTGGGCCTTGGCCATCCACAGGTAGTTTAGATTATAAAGAAATTAGGTTGGGCGTATCAAGCGGTGGTAAGCAATGAAATGAAAATCTGGCTTTCGGTACTCTACATAGTAAAGCTTGAAGTATCAACAAAGCTGTAAACTTTGGGGCAAATAACACAAGTCTCCCTTTAGGGATATCTTTGGTCGAATAGTAAAAGTAGTCAAAGCTGGTGGCCTCTGTATTTCTAGCGGCTTCTCTTCAGCAAAAGCCCATTCTCAGACACCCATTGCTCCTTCTGCCCTAGGTCTTTCAATCATAAGGAAGGTGAATTTCTTAGCTAACATCTATGGGTC
This sequence comes from Enhydra lutris kenyoni, assembly GCF_002288905.1. Taxonomy (NCBI): domain Eukaryota; kingdom Metazoa; phylum Chordata; class Mammalia; order Carnivora; family Mustelidae; genus Enhydra; species Enhydra lutris. The sequence continues at coordinate 5,104,863 of NW_019154163.1, read as the reverse complement.
ATGCATCCTACTGAGCCCTTCCACACATCATGAAATTTAATCCTTGAAGCAGCCTAGAAAAAGCTATTACAATTTTCCTGATTTTACAGAATGGCAAACTGAGGTTTGGAGAGGTTGAGTAACAGAGTTGCCTTTACTAAGAGGTTGAGTCAAGCCTCAAACCTTTGTCATCTCATATTGATTGCCATATCTTTTTTTTTAAGATTTTATTTATTTGACAGAGAGAGATCACAAGTAGGCAGAGAGGCAGGCAGAGAGAGAGGGGGAAGCAGGCTCCCTGCTGAGCAGAGAGCCCTACGCGGGGCTTGATTCCAGGACTCTGGGATCACGACCAGAGCTGAAAGCAGAGGCCCCAACCCACTGAGCCACCCAGGCACCCCTGATTGCCATGTCTTACTGCCTCTTGGGCTTCTGGCTATCTTTCCCTTCTCTAGTTAATTGAGCATTTACTGTCTGTATCAATCATTTGACATTTTAACCCCACCATTGCCTAACATTTTAATTATCTTTTTACATGAATATGTTATCTAATTAGACAGCAAACTCCGTTAAGCTAGGGGCTATACTTAGCTATGTTTGTATCCCACCCAGCCCTGTGGCACTGAGCCTGAAAGTTGTAGCTTTTCACTAAATGCTTGTTAACATCTTTCACCTTGGGGAACAGTTTCCCCCAGTTACAATCCTGTCCCATCACTTTGTTTAATAATTTTCCATTTAGAAAGATTCTATTGAGAACTTTATCTGATAACTACAATATTGTTAGGACTAGATTTAGAACTACCATAATCTGTAATAGCTTTATCCCCATTCTTCCTAAATGCTTTAGGATGCAATAGGCCACCTAGCAAAGGTTTAAGCTCCTCCTGGAGGTACAGTATAGGGAAATCAAAGATAATTGTAGGAAGTGACATTATTGGGTCAACGTCAGCTTTTTAAGGTTTTTTGTTTTGTTTTGTTTTAAGATGTTTGTTTGTTTGTTTTATTTGACAGACAGAGATCACAAGTGGGCAGAGAGGCAGGCAGAAAGAGAGGAGGAAGCAGGCTTCCTGCTGAGCAGAGAGCCCGATACGGGGCTTGATCCCAGGACCCCAAGATCATGACCTGAGCTGAAGGCAGAGGCTTAACCCACTGAGCCACCCAGGTTCCCCTAAAAGTGAAACTTTTAAAATATCTTTTTGTTAATATTTTAGTTTGATTTTTTTTTCAAATTAATGACCTGGTTTTATATTTAGACTTCTTCCCAAGCACTTTTGCATTTGTAAAATGCAGACTGAATTTACTTCATAATATTGCAAGATGAATTACATAATATATGAATATATATGAATGGCTGAAATGTGTTCCTCCAGACTTCATACCTTGAAGCCCTAGCCACCAATACCTTAGAATGTGAATATATTTGGTGATAGTTCCAGGAGGGAAGTTTATAGCAATATGGGCTTGCCTCAAGCAGCAAGAAAAATCTCAAATAAACAACTTAACCTTATAAATAAAGAAGCTCAAGCAAGAAGAATAAACAAAACCCAAAACCAGCAGAAGGAAGGAAATAATAAAGATTAGAGCAGAGATAAATGCTATAGAGACTGAAAACAAACCAATAGGACAGATCAGTGAAACCAGGGCCTTGTTCTCTGATAAGATCACTGAAATTGATAAGCCCTCTGGCCAGACTCAGCAGAAGAAAAAGAGAGAGGACTCAAGCAAACAAAATCACAAATGGAAGAGGAGAAATGACAACCAACACCATAGAAATACAATTATAAGAGAATATTATGAAAAATTACCTGCCAACAAATTGGACTACCTGGAAGAGGTGGGATGAATTCCTAGAAGCATATAACATGCCAGGGCTAAAGCAGGAAGCGGTAAAGGGATTGAACAGACCAATTGCCAGTGGTGAAATTGAATCAGTAGTCAACGAACTCCCAACCAACAAAAGTCCAGGACCAGTGGCTTTGCAGGTGAGTCCTACCCAATGTTTATTTTTATTTTTTTTCAAAGATTTTATTCATTTATTTGACACACACACACACACACACACACACACACACACACACAGTGTGGGGGAAAGCAGTAGGCAGGGAACCCGCTGCATGGCTTGATCCCAGGACTCTGGGATCATGACCTACGCTGAAGGCAGATGCTTAACCAACTGAGCCACCCAGTTGTCCCTCTACTGAATGTTTAGAGAGGGTTGGTGCCTGTTCTTAAAGTATTCCAGAGGGTAGAGGAGGAATTTCATTCTGTGGGACTGGTATCACGCTGATGCCAAAACCAGATGGAGACACCATGGAAAGGGTAAACTGTAGGCTGGTATCTCTTGTAAACATGGATATGGGTATCCTCAACAGGATGTTAGCAAACTAAAACCCACAATACATTGAAAAAATTCACAATGATTGGATGCGATTTATTCCTGTGATGCAAGTCAATATTCACAAATCATTCAATTTGATACATCACATCAATAAGGGAAAGGATAAAAACCATATTACCATTTCAATAGATGCAGAAAAAGCATGTGACAAAGTACAAGATCCATTCATAGTGAAAACCCTCAGTAAAGTAGGTCTAGAGGAAACACATCTCAACATAATGGAGGTCTTATATGAAGAACTCACAGATAGCATCATAGTCAATGGTGAAAACCTGAGAGCATTTCCCCTAGGGTCAGGAACAAGACAGGGATGTCCACTCTCACCACATTTGTTCAGCATGGTACCACTAGAAGCCCTGGGTACAGCAATTAGACAACAAGAAGGAATGGAGGGCATCCAAATTAGTAAGGAAGGGCTAGAACTTTCACTATTTGCAGAGGACATATTACTATATATAGAAAACACTAAGGACTCCACAGGAAAACTACTGGAACCAATAAATGGATCCAGTTGAGTTTCAGGATACAAAGAGTGCAATGCTGGGCAAAATAAGTGAGAGAAAATACCATAGATTTCACTTATATGTGGAATTCAAGAAGTGAGGCAAACACATAGAAAAGTGGGAGAGAGAGACAAACCAAGTAATAGACTCTAACCTATGGAGAGCAAACTGAAATAGGTGATTGGAATTTAAGAGTCCACTTATGATGAGCACTGAGTGATGTGTGGAATTGTTGAAACACTGTATTGTATACTTAAGGCCAGTATGGCATACTATGTTGAGTATACTTGGATTAAAATAGAGAACTTAATTAAAAAATAAAGAAATAAAAGTTGGTAGAGTAGGCCCTAACTCAGTCTGACTGGTGTCCTTAGAAGAAGAGGAAATGTGTGCACATAGAGAAAAACACTAGGGGTGAAAATGTGCAGAGAAAAGACCATGTGAGGACACAGTGAGAAGATGTTGGTCTACAAGCTAAGGAGAGAGGCATCAGAAGAAGCCTTGATCTCAAACTTCTAGCCCCCAGAACTGTGAGACAATAAAGTTCTGTTGTTTAAGCCACCCAGACTGTGATATTTTGTTATGGCAGCCCTAGATAACTAATACAGTATGTAAAACTCAATGCCTATCCCATGATAAGTACTCAATAATCGTCTTCAGTTCAATTAGAGCTCTTGATATAGAAAACTATCCTTGCCAGCCTGGCAAAGATAATGTAAAATACAATTCTTAATGTAAAATACAATTCTTGTCAAAATGTAAAAGTTTTTTGAAATCCAAGCATGCTTCACTTACTGAGCAGAAAGCATGATTTTAAACTCCCATCTAGAAAGAATTGACCTGGCATAGTGGACTAGCAGAAATATACTTCATGAAACCAATTCTCTTTTCCCTTCACTTGCAAATATTAGCTACAGTTCAGTCTTTTCCAATGATACTATTTTGCTTTATGAATTGCCTAGGACTATTAAAAATTTTTGGTCATTGTAGAAAATTTAGAAACAAAAAATAATTAAAAAATAAATATTAATTGATAAGGGAAGAGTGCAGACACATTTTGACTTATATCCTTCCTTTTCTTTCTGTGCAAAAATTTTACCAGTTGGGGCACCTGGGTGGCTCAGTGGGTTAAGCCTCTGCCTTGGCTTAGGTCATGATCTCAGGGTCTTGGGATGGAGTCCCGCATCACTTTGGGTTCTCTGCTCAGCAGGGAGCCTGATTCCCTTCTCTCTCTGCCTATCTTTCTGCCTACTTGTGATCTCTCTCTCTCTGTCAAATAAATAAATAAAAATCTTTTAAAAAATTTACCAGTTACAATACTATTAATACAATCATGTATGTTTCTTTTTATGTTTAACTTTGGACAATAAACATTTCCTTGTTTTATATACATTATATATACATTTTATACATTTATATACATTTTATATACATTATATATACATTTTATATACATTATTTACATTTATATACAAATGTAATGTAAAAATAATTTTTATCAGTGTAAGAATCCATCATATAGCAGTATCATAATTTATTCAACCTCTCTAATCTTGAGCATTTAGTTTATTTCTCTATTATAATAGGGATGTCATTTGCTATGATGTGGATGGAACTAGAGTGTATTGTGCTAAGTGAAATAAGTCAGTTAGAGAAAGACAAATACCATATGATTTCACTCATATGTGGAATTTAAGAAACAAAACAGATGAACATAGGGGAAGGGAAGGAAAAGTAAAATAAGACAAAATCAGAGGAGACAAACCACAAGAGACTCTTAACAATAGGGAACAAACTGAGGATTGCTGGAGGGAAGGTGGGTGGGGGGAATGGGGTAACTGGGCGATGGGCATTAAGGAGAGCACTTGATGTAATGAGCACTGGGTGTTACATGCAACTGTAGAATTACTAAATTTACCCTGAAACTAATACTACACTAAATGTGAACTAACTTGAATTTAAATAAAATTTTGAAAAAGAAAAAATAGGGTTGTGATGAACATCTTTGTAAAAAAAACTTTGTCTTTTCTCATTTTTTCTGATTACAAAGTAATATATGTTTATTATGAAGTATTCAAACATTACAGAAATGTATAATTTAGCACATGAATTAACATATACATCACTTGGATTTTTTTTTACTTTGTATTCACTTTTTAAAATTTATGTGGACTAAAATTCACTCTTTTTGATGTATTGTTCCATGAGTTAAGACAATTGCATACAATCATGTAACCACCACCACGATCAGGTGACATTCTATCACTCCCCCCAAAATTCCATTATTTTGCTCCTTTGTAATCAACCCTTTCTCCATCCCAACCATGGCAAGCACTCACTTGCTTTGGCTGTCTTTCTTCCTTTTTCCCTTCCCTTCCCTTCCTCTTCCCTCCCCTCCCATCCCCACTCCCTTCCCCCATTTTCTTTCTTTCTTTCCTTCTATCTTTATTTCTTTCTTTCACCTTTTCCAGAATGTGATATAAAAGACGTGAGGGCCAGAACTAAGATGAGGCAAGTGATGTGTCCATGGTACAGAATATAAGGAGGCACCCACTCTGTTTCTGACCCTGCCCTTGCACAGCTCTGAGCACCGACTTGGCCTTATCCTACTCTAACCCTAGGAATCAGATACCATGTGCCTTTTTAACTTAACATAATGCATTAGAGAGTCATCATGCTGTTGCACTTAACAATGGTTGTTTATCCCCTTATTTTGCTGTGTATTATTCCATTGTACCCCATTTTTAAAAATGCCATTGTCAATTGACAGATATTTAGGTTATTACCACTTTTTGGCTATTATGAGTAAAACTGCTAAGAACATTCATGTGAATGTCTTTGTGTGGATGTATGTTCTCATTTAATCTTTAGTATATACCTAGGAGTGGGATTGTTGGGTCATATGGTAAGTGTATGCTTTAACTTTATGAGAAATGGCTGAAGTGTTTTCCAGAGAGGCTTTACCATTTGGTATTCTTACCAGCAATATATGAGAGTTTCAATACTCTGTACCCTCACCAACTCTTGGTATTGTCAGTTTTTGAAATACCCATGTAATAGGTGTGTTCATCACTTAGATTTAAGAATGGCTAACATTTTGTCATGTTAATCATCCATTTGAAGTATTTTAAATGATCATGTCATTCCATCCTTAAAAACTTTACTATGGATTTCTAAAATATAAGAATATTTCCTCACATAACCTCAATATCATTATTACACCTAACAAAGAATTAACAAAAATTCCTTAATATCATCTAAAACCCAGTCATATTCAAATTTCCCCAATTGTCACTAAATTTTTCTAAAGCATTCAGCATGAAAACATGAGCTAGGATATAAAATGTTACAGTCTGGATGTAGAAAGGGTAAGTATTGTTTCTTGAATATTTGTGTGTGTGTGTGTGTGTGTGTGTGTGTGTACGTGTACTAGATCGCAAAATAACTATTTTTTACTGTGGGATATGGTCCCAAAAGTTGAAAAGCTTTGATATCAAAGGCAAAAGTTTCAATAAAGTCAGAAACAAAAGCAGATGTTCGATAGCATTGCTTCTTGTCAATGTTTTTCTGAAGGTCCCAGTCAATGAGACAAAGAAAGAAAAATGCATAAATATAGTAAAGGAAGAGACAAAACTGTCATTGTTTGCAGATAATATAATTTTCTTCTAAAAATGTGAGAATATAGATAGCCAAAAAGTTTTGTCTCATTGTTTTTTAGCTATCACAAAAATTTAATTCGCATATATTCAACCATCCACATCCATATCCAAATCTTCTCCCATGTGTAATTTCCAGTTATTCATAGATTGGTGAGTGGTCAGAGTTGTGTGGTTCTGATCAATCCCACAGGAAAATGAGAGACAGTATCTGTTAAGTTTAGGTACAATGCACTAGCATTGTTTATTTCTTGTTGTGTATTATGTTTGTTTTCCTGGCATACTTCCCCTTCCTTTTATTTTTTTAACCTTTCAATTGAAGTATACATACAGAAAACTGCAAATATCATAAATCTTATGAAAATTCATGAACTGAATACACTCAAGTAATGAGCAGCCCATCAACTAACAGAGTATTGATTGTTAGCATCCCAAAGCTCCCCTGTGTCCTTTTCAGTCACTACTTACCAGTGCTCCCAGATAATTAAAACAAATTTAACAACGGACTTAAAGTGCTACCTATTATTATACTAAGTGAGACAATCAGAGAAAGACAATTATCATATGGTTTTACTCATATGTGGAATATAATGAATAGCGCAGAGGATCAAAGGGACAGGGAAGGAAAACTGAATGGGAAGAAATCAGAGAGGGAGACAAACCACAAGAGACCCTGGACTCTGGGAAACAAACTGAGGGTTGTGGAAAGGCAGGTGGGTGGATTCATGGGATAACTGGATGATGGGCATTGAGGAGGACACATGATGTAATGAGCACTGGGTGTTATACACAACTAACAAACCACTGAACACTACATCAAAAACTAAGGATGTACTATACGTTGGCTGATTAAATTTAAATAAAAAATTAAAGTGTTACCTATAAGTTGAATTAATGTAAACAAAATCATACTCTAACCACACCTGCTACAAAACAAATAATCTCTTGTAATGCAAGTAATCACTTGTTATTTGTTATCATCTGAACTTTGATATACATTTGGCTTTGTTAAAGCAGAGCACACTGTAAAATGTATTCAACAGACAAACTGGTATTACTTTTGAATTATTTGATAGCTAAAATGATCTATGACACTTCACCATCAATGGTGAAAGTAACTAAATTATCTATGTATTTACAATGTGTTGTCCTTTATGTTTAATGATAACATGGCTAATAGTAATAGAAATGTGGTTGAGTTCATAGTGTGATCAATTATTATTCTAGTACTATGTATATGTGAACATTATTCTTTAGTTTGTAACCATAAGAGTAGAATCTGCTGGAACTTGTGGGTTTGTCTCTTTATCTTATGACTAGGCAAATGTTTTTGCTCAAACTTGCCTTGCTTCAAACTTTTCTTAAAACATTTCTCTTGCCCTCTCTTCTTTCACTTGCCTTAGTTCTAGTCTTTGATCATGAGCTATTTGGGTACCCTACTGTCATTGGACATTAGGCATGTCCTAGGGTTGACCTCATGTGCAATTGTCAAAAAATGTTAATTATTTGCAGTGAGAAATGCAACTGCCATGGTGAATACATACCAGAAAGCTGCAGTTCTCAAAATTTATTGTGCATTAGATTCACCTAGGGTGCTTAATAAAATTTTATAGTCCCTCTTTCATTTGCATTATAGTTTTGCATCATATTGAATTTCATCTGCCATATGATTTAGTAACTCTCAGTGTGGCTCAGACATCTGTGTGGCAAGCCACATGGGACTAGACGGGGTTTTTGTCATGGTCCCTCCATTTCTCTGTCTACCCTGACATTTCCCAGACTCTTATGTTTCATCTTCTCTCCCCAACTTCTGTTATTGAAGGCTCATCCAAACCTGCCCTCTTCTGATGTGTTCATTGCATTATTCCTTTGAGCTTTTTTTTCAGAATGAAAATCTAATAATTTCTTGTTCCCATTTCTCAGGACCGTAGATGACTGGTTAATTCATAAGAAGACATTACTGGATGGTGGGCAACACTCTCGGGTCCCCTCCCTCCTCTGGAGCTTTGTACTATCACTTTGCTATTGCTAAATAAAACTTGCTTTGCTGCAAAAAAAAAAAATAAACAAAAACAAATAAAGACATTACTGGGTGGTAATCAACTAATATAACTCTCCAACTCCCTATTTAGTGAGTGATTTCCATACCCAAGCCTTAACAATTTAATTGCCTTAAACAGTAGTGTTTATGTATGTTTAGTTTCTTTTTTTAAAAATTTTTTATTTCTTTTCAGCATAACAGTATTCATTGTTTTTGCACCACACCCAGTGCTCCATGCAATCCGTGCCCTCTCTAATACCCACCACTTGGTTACCCCAACCTCCCACCTCCCGCCCCTTCAAAACCCTCAGATTGTTTTTCAGAGTCCATAGTCTCTCATGGTTCACCTCCCCTTCCAATTTCCCTCAACTCCCTTCTCCTCTCCATCTCCCCATGTCCTCCATGTTATTTGTTATGCTCCACAAATAAGTGAAACCATATGATAATTGACTCTCTCTGCTTGACTTATTTCACTCAGCATAATCTCTTCCAGTCCCGTCCATGTTGATACAAAAGTTGGGGATTCATCCTTTCTGATGGAGGCATAATACTCCATAGTGTATACGGACCACATCTTCCTTATCCATTCGTCCGTTGAAGGGCATCTTGGTTCTTTCCACAGTTTGGCGACCGTGGCCATTGCTGCTATAAACATTGGGGGTACAGATGGCCCTTCTTTTCACTACGTCTGTATCTTTGGGGTAAATACACAGTAGTGCAATTGCAGGGTCATAGGGAAGCTCTGTTTTTAATTTCTTGAGGAATCTCCACACTGTTTTCCAAAGTGGCTGCACCAACTTGCATTCCCACCAACAGTATAAGAGGGTTCCCCTTTCTCCACATCCTCTTCAACACACGTTGTTTCCTGTCTTGCTAAATCTGGCCATTCTAACTGGTGTAAGTTGGTATCTCAATGTGGTTTTAATTTGAATCTCCCTGAGGGCTAGTGATGATGAACATTTTTTCATGTGTCTGATAGCCATTTGTATGTCTTCATTGGAGAAGTGTCTGTTCATATCCTCTGCCCGTTTTTTTTTATATGATTGTCTGTTTTGTGTGTGTTGAGTTTGAGGAGTTCTTTATAGATCCTGGATATCAACCTTTTGTCTGTACTGTCATTTGCAAATATCTTCTCCATTCCGTGGGTTGCCTCTTTGTTTTGTTGACTGTTTCCTTTGCTGTGCAGAAGCTTTTGATTTTGATGAAGTCCCAAAAGTTTATTTTCGCTTTTGTTTCCTTTGCCTTTGGAGACATATCTTGAAAGAAGTTGCTGTGGCTGATATTGAAGGGGTTACTGCCTATGTTCTCCTCTAGGATTCTGATGGATTCTTGTCTCACATTGAGGTCTTTTATCCATTTTGAGTTTATCTTTGTGTACGGTGTAAGAGAATGGTCGAGTTTCATTCTACATATAGCTGTCCAGTTTTCCCAGCACCATTTATTGAAGAGACTGTCTTTTTTCCACTGGATATTTTTTCCTGTTTTGTCAAAGATTATTTGCCCATAGAGTTGAGGGTCCATATCTGGGCTCTCTACTCAGTTCCACTGGTCTCTGTGTCTGTTTTTATGCCAGTTATGTATGTGTAGTTTCAATGCATGTGGGAAATCAGAGCAAGGGCACCACTTAGCTCACCCTGAAGCTGTTTGAAATTCTCTTTATATAGCTGTCTTTATATATGACTCAGTGGCTAAATGATTCCATAAAAATTCCTTGTGTGCTGTGATCTCACTGTTGATGATCCTCTCTGTCATTTTCCTATGTGGCCTAAAGTGACTGTTCATGAAACTATATGTGATGATCAGAAGAAAACCAGGAAGAGGTCTCACTGTCATAGAGAAGCCTGAATGCATGAACTTTTCTGTGATTTTTACTGTGGTTTCATGGTATCTGGATTCTCCAGCCATTTTACTGCCCCCAGTCATGCCAGTTTTCTTGATTTCCTTCTCCACATATTCATTGGTGGCATGCTGGTATTCAGTGAGTATGCAGGTAATAGAATTTAGTGATAACTTTGGCCTTTGAGTCAATAAAAATCTTGGGCTTTTCTGATAAGAGTTTATGGGTGATCTTGCTCCTCCCACCCCCATTTTTTTTTTCTTTTAAAGTTGTACTTATTTGTTTGGATTAGTGTATATATTCACATGATTCAAAAATTAAAAAAAAAAATAACAAGGTTTACATTTAGAACTCTCACACCCACTCCTGTCCCCATCTACCCTATCCTTTCAATCTTCATAAATATTTATTAATTTCTTATTTATCTTCTCAGTGTTTCTTTAGGCAGATACACACAAAAATAAGTACAGAGATTCCTCATTTTATTGTACTTCACTTTATTGCATTTTGCAAATATTTTATTTCTTTTTGTATTTTTGAATTGATGATTTTTGGCAACCCTGTGTCAAGGAAGTCTATTGGTACCATTTTCCCAAGAGTATTTGCTCACTCTATGTCTCTATGTCATAGTTTGATAATAATTGCAATATTTCAAACTTTTTTATTATTAACTTATTTGTTATGGTGATCTGTGACCAGTGAAATTTGATGTTACTCTGGTATTTGTTTTGGGGTGCCACAAATCACACCCATACAAGATAACCAGCTTAATCAATGTGTGTGTGTGTTCTGACTGCTCTCTCTACTGGCTATTCCTCCATCTCTGTCCTTCTCCTTGGGCCTCCTTATTCCATGAGACATAACAATACTGAAATTGGGCCAACTAATAACTGCACAACGGCCTCCAAGTGTTCAAGTGAAAGTAATAGTCATACATTTCTCTCTTTAAATCAAAAGCTAGAAATGATTAAGCTTAGTGAGGAAGGCATGTTAACGGGTGAGATAGGTCAAAAGCTAGGCCAACAGTTATCAGAGTTGTGAATGCAAAGGAAATGTTTATGAAGGAAATTAAAAGTGCTACTCCAGTGAATACATGAATGATAAAAAAGCAAAGCAGCATTATTGCTGATATGGAGAAAGTTGTAAAAGTCTGAATACAAGACCAAACTAGCCACAGCATTCCCTTAAACCAAAGTTTAATCCAGAGCAAGGCCCCAATTCTCTTTAATTCTATGAAGACTAAGAGAGGTGAGGAAGCTGCAGAAGAAAAGTTCAAAGCTAGCAGACATTGGTTCATGAAGTTTAAGTAAAAAAGCCATCTCCATAAAATAAAAATGCAAGGTGAAGCAGCAAGTGTTGATGTAGAAGCTGCAGCAGGTTCTTCAGAGGATCTAGGTAAGATCATTAATGCAGACAGCTACACTAAATAACACATTTTCTTTTTTCTTTTTTTTTTTTAAAAGATTTTATTTATCTATTTGATAGACAGAGATCACAAGTAGGCAGAGAGGCAGGCAGAGAGAGAGAGAGAGGAGGAAGCAGGCTCCCCGCCGAGGAGAGAGCCCTATGTAGGGCTCGATCCAGGACCCTGGGATCATGACCTGAGCCGAAGGCAGAGGCTTTAACCCACTGAACCACCCAGGCGCCCCTAAATAACACATTTTCAATGTAGGTAAAGCATCCTTCTATTAGAAGGTGCCATCTAGAACTTTCATAGCTAGAGAGAAGTCAATGTGTGGCTTCAAAACTTCAAAATGCAGGCTGACTCTCTTGTTAGGGGATAATGCAGCTGATGACTTTAAATTGAAGCCAATACTCATTCACCATCTCAAAAATTCTAAGGCCCATAAGAATTATGCTAAATATACTCTGCTTGTGCTCTATAAAGGGAACAACAAAAGCTGAAGTGACAGCACATCTGTCTACAACATGGTTTCCCAAATATTTTAAGCCCACTGTTGAGACCTACTGTTCAGAAATAAAAGATTCCTTTCAGAATATGACTGCTAATTGACAGTGCACCCTAGATTAATATTGTTTTCATGCCTGCTAATATATTAGCATCCATTCTGCAGCCCATGAATCAAGGAGTAATTTTAACTTTTAAGTCTTCTTTTTTAAAAAATATTTATTTATTTGAGAGAGAGAGAGAGAGAGAGAGAGAGAGAGAGCATGATTGGGGGTAGGGGAAGGGCAGAGGGAGGAGAGGGAGAAGCAGGCTCCCTGCTGCTCAGGGAGCTGACACTGGGTTAGGTTCCAGGACCCTGGGATCATGATCTGAGCAGAAGACAGATGTTTAACCGACTGAGCCACCCAGGTACCCTGACTTTTAAGTCTTCTTATTTAAGAAATACATTTCATAAGGCTATAGCTGCCATAGATAGTGATTCCTCTGATGAATCTGGGCAAAGTAAACTAAAAAACACTGGAAAGGATTTACCATTCTAAATGCCATTAAGAGCAATCATGATTCATGGGAAGAGGTCAAAACATCAACATTAACATGAGCTTGGAAGAAGTTGATTTCAGCTCTCATGGATTACTTTGAGGGGTTCAAGACTTCAGCTGCCATAACTGGATGTGGTTAAAATAACAAGAGGATTAGAATTAGAAGTGGATCCTAAAGATAGGACTGAATTGTTGCAATGTCATGATACAGCTTGAATGGGGGGCACCTGGGTATCACAGTAGGTTAAGCATCCTACTCTTGGTTTCAACTCAGGTCATGATCTTTGGGTTGTGAGATTGAGCCCTGATAGGGCTCTGCACTCAGCGAAGAGTCTGCTTAAGTTTCTCTCTTCCTCTCCTTCTGTCCACCCCTCCCTCCTGCTGTCTCTCTAAAATAAATAAATAAATCTTAAAAAAAACTTGAATGTATGAGGAGTTGCTTTTTATGGATGGGCAAAGAAAGTGGTTTCTTGAGATGAAATCTACTCCTGGTGGAGATGCTGTGAAGACTGTTGAAATGACAACAAAAGATTTAGAATATTATATAAACTTATTTGATAAAGTATTGACAGGATGTGAAAGATTGAAGGAAGTTCTGCTGTGGGTAAAATGCTATCAGTCAGCCTTGCCCTCTGCAGAGCAATTATTTGTGAAAGGAAGAGTCAACTGATGCACAAAACTACATTGCTATCTTATTTTAAGAAATTGCCACAGCTACCACAACCTTCACCAACTACCACCCTGATCAGTCAGCTACCATTAACACTGAAACAAGACCCTCCACCAGCCAAAGGAATACAACTTGCTGAAAGATCAGATGATGATTAATATTTTTTAGCAGTAAAGTATTTTTAAATTATGTACATTGCTTTTTTCTATTTAAAAAAATTATTTTATTTTTTCAGTATTCCAAGGTTCATTGTTTATGCACCACACCCAGTGCTCCATGCAGTACTTGCCCTCCACAATACCCACCACCAGGTTCACCCAATCCCCCACCCCTCTCCCCTCCAAAACCCTCAGTTTGTTTCTCAGAGTCCACAGTTTCTCATTGCTTTTTAAGGCATAATGCTGTTGCACACTTACTAGACTCAGTAGAGTGTAAACATAACTTTTATATGCACTTGGAAAACAAAAAATTCATCTGACTCACTTTATTACAATATTTGCTTTATTGCAGTGTTCTGAAACTAAACCTGTAATCTCTCCAAACTATGCTTGTATTTATTCTAATTTCCTCCCTTTCTTACACAAAAGATAACATATTACTATATGCAATTCTGCATCTTGCTTTCTTAACTTAAGTACATCCTGGAAACTATATCAGTGCTTACAGAACTCTCTCATTCTTTCTTACAACTTATGTAGTACAATATTCACTTATATCAATGTGTCATAGTTTATCTAGCCCCTATTGATAGACACTTGGGATTTTTTTCTTGTCTTTTGTTCCACTTAGACTTTAACCTATCATCTGGTGTATGAAGGCATTGAACTTTATCTTTTGTTAATATAGCTACCTAGTTGTCTTAACACCGTTCATTAAAAATAATGTTTTTAATTGAGGAAATACTCTACAGGAGAGGAAAAAATTTCTACTAAATTCTTAATGCTAATCTCTTTTTATTAAAAATCTACATATATTTCAGATCAAGTATATTCACAGGTTCTGTTTTTATGCTTCCATCCAGAGTACCTCTCCTTGACTAATGTTTTTTATGACACAATTTGTCCAATAAGTTATCTCTATTTTTAATTCTTTTCACTATTCTGACAAGGTTACTGCGAAATCTTTGGATGTCCCAATTTCGTTCCATTCTGAAGCAGAATATCAATGTATCTTATTAAAATTTAAATCCCTATCAAAAGATTTTGCCCAGAAGTTGAGATATCTCTAAGGCTAATTAATTTCAAAATTAAAATGTACACCACGAAGGTTTCTCAGACTCCAATCTTTCTTGACTACTTTTTTACAAGCGTTATGTGTTACATCTTGGTGTCATACGTTGGTATACTAGTTTTTATTGCTGTGTAACAAATTTAAGAGCTTCAAGCAATACACATTTATTATCTCACAGTTTCTATAAGTCAAGAGTCTGAGCACATCTTGGCTGTGTAATCTGCTCACAGTCTCACTAAGCTACAATCTAGGTGTTGGCCATGGTGACAGTCTCATCAGAGTTTCAACTATGGAAAGATTCACTTTTCTTAGAGTGTTGGCAGGCTTCATCTCCATGAAGACTTCATCTTTGTGTCCATATATATATATATATATGGACAGATGGTATATGAGGATTCTTTGTATTATTTATGCAACTTTTCTCTAAATTTGAAAGTATTTTCAGGAGAAAGTTAAAAACATTTCAGTATGTATGATTAATTCTCTTCAAAAAATAACTGTGATATCATTATCATACCTAAAGATTTTTTTAATTCAAATACTTTGAGACCATCAAATATCCAGTGTTCAAATTTTCTATGTTGTCCCATAAATGTGTGTGTGTGTGTGTGTGTGTGTTTACAGCTGGTTTGTTTGAACTATAATTCTAATAGGAACCACACTTGTTTGATATGTCTGTTTCTGTTAACCTATGGATTATTTCACCTTCTACATTTTCTTCAGATTATTTTGCTGATTGTATCACAGATCATAATTCAATACATAGATATCCTGGGATGCCTGGGTGGCTCAGTAGGTTAAGCATCTGCCTTTAACTCAGGTCATGATCTCAGGGTCTTGGGATGGAGTCCCCATCAGGCTTCCTGCTCAGCAAGGAGCCTACTTTTCTCCCTCTGCCCCTGGCTTCTGCTTTCTCTCTGACAAAGAAACAAACAAAAACCAAAAAACAAAACAAAAAAAAACCCCAATACATAGATATCCTAATAACTATATTATCCAATAATATAACTAAATGCCCTTTAATATAATATCCATTGTTGAATACTCAAAATAGAAACTAGATGTTTAAAAGCCATTTTTCCTAGTACAAGAGGTAGGACTTTGGACCTGTGGGACCTTCAAATTGCTACCAACTGTTTAATTTTTATAAGTACATGAAAATATAAGCATAGGCAAGACATGGACAGAAGTCTAGGCAGTGGCCATGGTGGCTGAAATCTGTCTTTAATATTCCTCAAAATTGCTATGTTTATCTCTTCATGGGCTGAAGAATGTGTTGTAGGATATCATCAGGTCTAGGACTCAGCAAAATTAGGACCCAGGCAAAGTATATGTAGTTGTTTTATTTTACTTATTTTTTAAGATTTTATTTATTTATTTGACAGAGAGAGACACAGCGAGAGAGAGAACAGAAGCACGGGGAGTGGGAGAAGCAGACTTCCCGCTGAGCACGGAGCCCGATGTGAGGCTCGATCCCTGGACTCTGGGATCATGACCTGAGCCAAAGACAGATGCTTAACGACTGAGCCACCAAGGCGCTCCTATGTAATTGTTTTAACATATGTCCATTCCTCTATATTTCTCCCTTCAAGAGGTGAAACCCAATTCTTCTATCCCCAAATGTGGGCTGGACTAGTGGTTACTTCTAATGAATAGAATATGGCTGAAATGATGGTGTGTGACTTCTGAGACTAGGTCATAAAAGGCATGATGGCTTCTTCCTCTTTCTCTCTTTTAGCACTCATTCTGGGGGAAGTTAGTTGCCTTGTCATAAGGACACTCAAACAGCACTATGAAGAGACCATGTGGTGAGCAAGAAGGTGCCCATGTTGGCAGGGGTTCCCTGCCAACAACCATGTGAGTGCATCATCTTGAAAGCAGATCCTCCAGTTCCAGTCAAGCCTTCAGATAACTGCAATGTCATGAGTGACCCAGAGTGAGAACCACCCAGCTTTGTTCTTGAAATCAAGACCCACAGAAACTGAGATTTTTTTTTTTTTTGTTTTTAGGTGCTGAATTTTGGGACAAATAACATTAGATAAGTAATACACTTTATAATCTTTAAAAAGATTATTTATTTATTTATTTATTTATTTATTTTAGAGAGAGAGAGAGAGAGACAGACAGACAGACACAGAGAGAGAGCGAGGGGAGGGGCAGAGGCAGAGAATCCAAGCAGACCCCCTACTGAGCATGGATCCTGATGCAGGGCTTGATCTTATGATCCATGAGTTCATGACCTGAGCCAAAATCAAAAGTTGGATGCTTAATCCACTGAGCCCCCAAGTGCTGCTGTATTTGTTTTGTTTTTCAATTTTATTTTATTTTATTATTATTTTTAAAATTTTATTTTTTATAAACATATAATATATTTTTATCCCCAGGGGTACAGGTCTGTGAATCACCAGGTTTACACACTTCACAGCACTCACCATAGCACATACCCTCCCCAATGTCCATAATCCCACCCCCCCT